>NW_022589721.1:5012193-5394766 GCF_004348235.1 Phoca vitulina | reverse complement strand
CTTCCTTCCTTCCTTCCTTCCTTCCTTCCTTCCTTCCTTCCTTCCTTTCTTATCAGTGATTTCTTTTGAAAAAATTCAAGGCTGCTTGAAGATTGGAAAAAAAATTAAAAACAACTGTGATTCCCTTAATTATTTATAAATCTCAAACTAAGCATCTATATGCACAAATGTTAGCCTAATGAAATGGCATTGAGAGTGCTCTAGATTTTCCTTGGAATAAATGAGTTGTCTATAAAGAGACGCTTTGTGGAGAGTGACTGTAAATGATTTACTAGGACTGAATATCATCTATTAAAATATATACTACCAAATCTTCAAAAAATAGTTATTTGTGTGATTAGGATTTTTTTCAAAATGAAGAGCAGCTTCTCGAAACCATTTGCTTGGATATATTACTAAACCCTTAAAATTTTAAATTTCCTCTTTCATGAAAATATGTGTTCTCTTTTAAAATATTTAAACTTGTAGAAAATTACATTTAATTTTGGCACAACTCAAAAGTAACTGGCCTCTATGTGTATTGCATTGTTAGTATATCTAACAATAAAATGTTGAAGGGAGCAACAGAGAAAAAAATCCCAAAGCTATCATTTCATAAATGACATGGTCATAGTTAAGACTAAGCTTGACTTACATAGTTTATGTTTCTTGAATTAACAGTATAAATGCCTACTTACTCATTAATACAATCTGTAGTACTTACTTGTGCTCAAGAATCACACAGTGTTTAGCGTCCAGGATGCATCTAGGTGAATATAAATTGATACTACTTAATTGAGGCTTTCAACAGACATTTCATGAATATTTACTACTATATGGAAAAAACCATCCTAGGCATTATAGAACATTGAAACTGCAGTAATACACAGATTTAAGAAAGGAAAGCTGAATTGAAGCCCTTGTCAGTGTCTGTATTCACTAAGTCATGGAATATCACGGTATACTAAAAGGGTAGTAAAAGGACATCCATTCTGATCCCACTGCCTAATTGAATAGTTTATAAAGGTTGCTTAGAAAAGCCAGATTTACCTGATCATTAATATTATAATCATCAAATTAATCATGATCTCATGGAAAGTTTTGGAATTGTAACCATTTAATCATTATCCTAAGTAGGTTGTCTGTCTCAGTGGTTGAGGAAACTATATTTTAATTCAGAGGTGTATTTGGACTATAGTAATTTCCCAACTCTATCTAAATATGTTTTGGTAGAAAATAGTATGCCTTGGGTTGATCTCTTAGGAGCTGCATTATAAGTACTTTTTTTTTTTTTTTTTTTTTTTTAGACTTTTGTGATGAATATTAGAAATAAGACAGGGGTTTCTTGATCATTCGTTATAGAAACCGTCATGGTGAAATGGCACATTTTTGCAAATAGAGGTACTTTGCCAAGACAGCTTAGTTCAACAGAGTATAGAGACTTAGAGATTAAGAATGTGCCAGAGAAACGTTTAGAGACTGTTGGAACCCTGGAATCTAAATTTGCTTTTGTGATACAATCAGGGAATATCAGTTGCTAATTATATTTTTTGAAAAATGTCAAAGCAAAACATGTAGACAATTGTATATTTTTTCTGATCAAATTAAAGTGTAACTTTCTAAAAAGTTACCTCCCTAATGAAAATTACTTCATTACAATCATGAGAGTTAATTTTACAAGTAAAATGACTTGAGCCTAATTATCCAAGACCACTCTCTTTTGATAACAGTCACAAAATAAATTTCTTGTCTTGCTTAGTGTGAAGAACTTTGGGGATTAGTTTTTGTGGTTTTAAAATTCAGCATGTCTAACTAAAAATAAGTCCATGCTTTTCTCCCTATTAGCTGGGTAAGACAGTAACCTTCTAGGGGTTTACACTGCTGCCAGTAAATCTTCTCCTGAAACCAGACACCATGATTTGTACTCAAAAGGAAATTTACTTGTAACATGTGGGAATTCATGTTCAAATCTATCATCACTTCTCTTATTGGTGCTACATTTGTGTTCTGTGTCCTGTGGTGAACTGAAATAACCTCTGTATTCTATGTGAATTGAGCAATGAGACATCTACTCTAAATCATGTCTCCTTTCTCAAGAAACAGATAAAAGGGCACAAAAGAATGAATGCAGTCCTAGTTCCTCTCCTACTTCCATAGACACTGCTTTTCTTTTTTATTTCCTTCTTCTAGCTTCCAAAATGGTCTCTGTTTTCTAACTCTGAAGGTGTTTTCAATGCTAAAGGATCCAACAACCATGTTTCTTTCCAGGCACGAGTTCTGTATGAGTTATTCACCCTCTCATCTAACTGCTTGCTCTGTGTCTCTGCTATACACAGTTAACTTCTATTATCTATCTTATCATTGGCTCAAACAAACCATCTATAAAGCCATCTTGTAAATTTTTAGAAAACTGGCTTTTTCTTCTGCTGCTCTAACCGCCAGTCAGTAACCACATCAGCATTATCACAGCACATAGATACTGAAATATTCAAGTAGCTCTTTATCCTTTCCTCACCACCAAAAGGGTGGTACAAAATTCTGCCATGTTTTCATACAAAGTGTTTCTCTTTTCCTTTCTGTTCCTACTTCCTCACCCCCAGTCTTGGTCCTTTAATACTCTTATAATGCTAATATCAAAGAATCCTTTTACCCCAGTGTTCTTTCTATTATACCAATCTGTTTCTCTATAAAATCAATTCTCCTGAAAAATATAACATTGAACTGCTTTCTGAAAAATAATTCTCAGTGGCCCTCTGTCCTTAACCTCTCTCTCATTTCCAATAGCCAAAGCAATCTCCTTGAGGGCAAATTATTATTATTCCCAGTACATATTCAAAGTATCAGAACCTCCTCTAGAATTACCGCCAGAATCTTCCCTTCCAGTACTCTCTATAAAGAGTTGGTGCCACTTTTATCAAAAAAGTGTAGAAAGTCATTTGGTTAAGGGAAGCATATGAAAGGTAGATGGAGAAGAAAAGTGAGATGAAGGAGAGGAGTTTTATATGCACTCAACACCGGTCTGCTCAAGTCCAGATCAACTGAAGCAAATTATATAAAGGGAATTTATTAAATATAAGATGTAATTTCTAATAAGCTTTTAAAACTTTTCTCATGTCTCTCTCTCTAACCTTCCTGCTTTGTCACTGCTGTAATCTTTTCTGCTGTATATTCCCTAACCACTGTTTTCCCTCAAGTTCTTTCTTCAGCTCACAGATCTGATTTTTCCTGTTGTTTCTGGTCAATCTTGACTCTTGATTTCAGCCAGTATCACTATGCTCAAGACTCAGATCTACATCTCTATGCAGAGCTCAGCCCTGAGCTTCAGATTAATTAAAAACTCCATTTACTGGGCACTTGGGTGGCTCAGTTGGACATAATCCTGGAGTCCTGGGATCGAGTCCCGCATCGGGCTCCCTGCTCAGCAGGGAGTCTGCTTCTCCCTCTGACCCTCCCCTCTTCCATGCTCTCTCGCTCTATCTGTCTCAAATAAATAAAATCTTAAAAATAAAACAAAACAAACAAAAAAACTCCATTTACCTTTTCCTCCTGGAGCTGCTCTTTGTCTTCCTACATTCTTTGTCCTAGTTGATGTAACCATCACTAATGATTATCCAAATTATAAATCAAATTATCATCTTTGACTTCTTCCTTCCCTTCATGCCTTCATGCCAATTAATTCCCAAGTTCTGCTGATTTTACTTGCTAACTATTTCTCAAATCAGTTACCGTCTTTCTATTCTTTACATGGTTCCAATCCTCATCTTTTATTACCTTGACCTACCATTGAGGAACATTTTGTCAACTGGAGGGCATCTTTGGTCCTTGTTATCCTCAAAGTAATCTGTTCACATAGTTTCCAGAGTGGTCTCACATAAACCATAAAACTCTCCATAAAACTCTGCCCTTCTTGAATATTTCAGTAGTTTCATGTCATCTATAGGATAAAATCCAAATCATTAATATGACATACAAGCCCAAAAGATCCTTCACAGTGGAACCCCTACTCAACTACCTCTCCTTCCTTATCTCCCACCACTCAATGCTTTGTACCTGTGGTTCAGTAACATAGAAATACTTGTGCAGTTATCAAACCCTACTGCTTCCTGTCTATGTTCTTTTAGTTATGCTGTCCTGTTTGCCTAGAGTGCTTTTCACTACCTTATGCCTCTTGTCTTATACTTTAATACTTAGCTCAGGCATCGGTCTCCTTCAAGTCTTACTTGTTGTACCAGTTATCTACTGCTGCATAACAATATTACCACAAACTCAGTGACTTAAAAACATTCATTGATATTTATTATTATTGTTGTTGTTTTTGTTGTTATTTATTATTTATGGTTTCTGTGGATCAATAATCCAGACATTTCTTAGTTGAATCCTGCTTCATTGTCTTTTATGAGGCTACCACCAATGTGTCAATCAGTCTGAGGTCTCATTTGAACAGACTTGGGGAATATCCACTTCCAAGCTTACATTGGCAGGATTACATTGGCTTACACTGTTGGCAGGATTCAGTTCTTTGACTCCTGTTGGATAGAGGGTCCATTTATTTTTCAGTTATTGGCTAGAGGCTACCCTCAGTTCCTAGATGGCTATTGGTAAGAGGAAGCCCTTAGTTCCTTGACATATGGATGTCTCCAACATGGCTTCTTATATTGTCAAAGAGTACAAGCCAAGAATCCAATAGAGGGAGTATGCTAGAAAGATAGAAGCCAAATCTGAAGTGATACAATCATGGAGGTGACATCCCATTGCTTTTGTCATATTGTATTGGTTAGAAGCATCACACAGGTCCCACCCACACTCATAGGGATGGGATTATACAAAGATAGGAATACCAAAAGGCAAGAATACCACCTGTCCCTGTTTTATTGAGAAATAATGGACATTATTATATAAATTTTAGGTGTACAGCATGATGATTTGATTTTACATGTATTGTGAAATGATTACACTAGGTTCATCTTCTCATCTAGACATGATAAAAATAAAAGAAAGGGAAAAAAAGAAAAAATAGAAAAAATGTTCTTCTTGTGATGGGAATTCAATAAGAATTACACTCTTAACTGTTCTATATACCATACAGCCACGTTAGCTATAGTTATCATGTTGTATATTACCTCCCTAGTACTTACCTTACAAGTGAAAATCTGTACCTTGTGACCACCTTCCACCAGTTTCCCTTCCCCTCACCCTTAGCCACTAGTAACCACAAGTTAGATCTCCTTTTTTATGTGTTTGGTTTTCTCTTTTTAAATTCCACATATTTGTTTTTCTCTCTCTGACTTATTTCACTTAGTGTAATGCTTTCAATTTCCATCCCTGTTGTCACAAACGGTAGGAGTTCCTCATTTTTTATGACCAAATAATATCCCAGTGTGTGTGTGTTTGTGTGTGTGTGTGTGTGTGTGTGTGTGTATCACAGCTTTTTTATCCATTCATCATTCATCCATCCATGGATACACATAGGTTGTTTTCATGTCTTGGCTATTGCTAATAATGCTGCTGTAGACATGGGTGCAGATATCTGTTCAAGTTAATGTTTTCATTTCCTTTGGATATATTCACAGAAGTAGAATTGCTGGATTATATTGTAATTCTATTTTTAATTTTTTGAGGAACCTCTATTCTGTTTTTTGTAGTGGCTGTACCAACTTACAATCCCACCAACAGTGCACAAGGGTTCCCTTTACTCTGCACCCATACCAGCATTTGTTATCTCTTGTCTTTTCAATGGTGGCTATTCAAACAGGTGTGAGGTGATATCTCACTATGATTTTAATGTGCATTTCCTTAATGAGTAATGATGTTGAGCATTTCTTCATGTACCTATTTGCCTTTCATATATATTCTTTGGAGAAATGTTTATTAAGTTCCTTTGCCCATTTTTTAATTGGGTTATTTGGTTTGTTTATTTGGTTTTTGGTGTTGAGTTGTATGAGTTCTTTATATATTTTGGATATTAATCCTTTATCAAATATATGGCTTACAAATATTTTTCCCATTCCATAATTTTCTTTTTTCACTTCATTGTATTTTTTGTTTGTTTGTTTGTTTGTTTTGCTGTGCTGAAGCTTTTTCTTTTGATGTAGTCCCACTTGTTTATTTTTTATTTTGTTGCTTATGCTTTATGTGTCATATCCAGCAATCATTACCAGGATACATGTCAAGGAATTCTATTCTTCTGTTTTCTTTTAGGAGATTCATATCTTATATTCAAGTCTTTAATCCATTTTGAGTTAATTTTTGTGAGTGGTATAAGATATGGATCAGTTTCATTCTTTTATGTGTGACTATCCAATTATTCCAGCATCATTTATTGAAAAGACTGTCTTTTTCTCTGTTGAATATTGTTGGCTTTCTTGTCAAATATTTGCTGACTGTATTTCTTGGGTTCCTTTCTAGACTCTTGATTCTGTTCCATTGATCTATTTGTTTATATGCCAGTACCATACTGTTTTGATGACTATAGCTTATTATAGTATAGCTTGAAATCAAGAAATATGATGCTTCCTGCTTTGTTCTTTCTCAGGATTGCTTTGGTTATTCAGGGTCTTTTGTGGTTCCATTTAAATTTTGGGAGTGTTTTTTCTACTTCTGTAAAAAATGCCATTGGAATCTTGATAGGGATTGTATTGAATCCATAGATGGCTTTTGGTAGTATTGACATTTTAACAGTATTAATTCTTCCCATCCATAAACACAGGATACCTTTCCATTATTTCCATCTTCAATTTCTTTCATCATTGTCTTATAATTTTCAGAGTAAAGATCTTTCACCTCCTTACTTAAATTTATTCCTAAGTATTTTATTGTTTTTGATGCCATTATAAATGGGATTGATTTCTTTATGTCTTTTTCAGAAATTTTGTTATTTGTGTATAGAAATGCTGCTGACTGTTAATTTTGTATCATGAAACTTTACTGAATTTATTAGATTTAACAGTTTTTTGTTGAGTCTTTAGAATTTTCTTTATATAAAAGTATGTCATCTGCAAGTACAAACAAATTTACTTCTTTCTTTAATTCTGATACCTTTTATTTCTTTTTCTTGCCTAATTCCCCTAGCTAGGCTTCTAGTGCTATGTTGGATAGAGTGGTGAGTGGACACCTTTGTCTTGTTTCTGATCTTAGAGAACGAGCTTTCAACCTTTCACCATTGGGTGTGGTATTAGCTATGGGCTTGTCATATATGACCTTCATTATGTTGAGATATGTTTCTTTTATGCCTAATTTTTTAAGAGTTTTCTTCATGAATGGATGTTGACTTTTGTCATATGCTTTTTTCTTTGCCTATTGAGATGGTCATGTGATTATTTTCTTTCATTGTATTAATGTGATCTGTCACAATCCCATGGGTTGGTATTGACCATCCTTGCATCCCAAGGATAAATCCCACTTGATCATGATGTATGAACCTTTTAATATGCTGCTGAATTTTGTTTGCTGGTATTTTATTGAGAATTTTTACATCTGTATTCATCAAGGATTTGGCCTATAGTTTTCTTTTCTACTGGTACCCTTTTCTGGTTTTGGTATCAGGACAATGCTGGCTTTGTGAAATGAGTTTGGGAGTATTCCGTCATCTTTGATTCTTTGGGAGAAGGATTGGTGTTAGTTCTTCTTTAAATGTTTGGTAAAATTTACCAATAAGGCCATCTGGGCATGAGCATTTCTTTGTTGGGAGATTTTTGATACTGATTCAATCTTCTTACTGTAATTGGTCTCTTCACATTTTCTATTTATTTCTGATTTTGTTTAGGTAAGTTTTATGTTCTAAGAATTTTCCCATTTCTTCTAAGTTGTCCAGTTTTTTGGCATATAGTTTTTCATAGTAGCCTCTTATGATCCTTTGAGTTTCTGTGGTATCAGTTGTAATGTTTCTTTTTTCACTTATAATTTTGTTGATTTTAATCCTTTCTCTTTTTTCCTTGGTTAGTCTAGCTAAGGATTTGTCAATTTTATCTTTTCAAAGAACCAACTTAGTTTGATTAATCTTTTCTATTTTTCTCTTCTCTAGTTCATTTATTTCTGCTCTAATCTTCTTTTTCTTCTTCTTCTTCTGCCAACTTTGGGCTCAGTTTGTTTTTCTTTTCCTTAAGGCATGGAGTTAGGTTGTTTATTTGTGATCTTTCTTGCTATTTAATGCAGGTGTTTATTGCTATGAGCTTCCCTTTTAGAGCTACTTTTGCTGTATCCCACAAGTTTTGGTATATTGTGTTTCCATTTTCATTTGTCTCAAGAAACTTTTTTGTTTCCCTTTTAATTTCTTCTTTGATCCATTGTTTATTCAGGAGAGTGTTGTTTAATTGCCATGTGTTTGTGAGTTTTACAGTTTTCCTCCCATTATTGATTTCTAGTTTCATGCCATTGTAGTCAGAGAAGATACTTGATATGATTTCAGTCTTCTGAATTTGCTAAGCCTTGTTTTGTGTTCTAATAGGTGGGTCTATCCTAGAAAATGCTCCATGTGCACTTGAGAAGAATATTGCTTTTCTATTGTTGGATAGAATGTTTTGTATATGTCTGTGAGGTTCATTTGGTGTTTGGTGTTGTTAAAATCCACTATTTTCTTATTTATTCTCTGGATGATCTATCCATTGTTGAGAGTGGGGTATTGACATCCTCAATTATTATGTTTTGCTATTTATTTATTTCTACTTTTAGTCCTTTGTAGCTTTTGCTTTATATACTTAGATACTTCAATGTTGGACACATAAATATTTACAATTGTTATATCTTTTTGAATTATTAATTCCTTTATCATTATATAATGACTTTCTTTGTCTCACTTTACCATTTTTTATTTGAAGTCTATTTTGTCTGATGTAAGTATAGTTACTCTTTGTTTTTATTGGTTACCATTTGCTTGAAATGCCTCTTTCCATCCCTTCACTCTCAGTCTATGTGTATCTCTAAAGGTAATGTGAGTCTCTTATAGGCAGCATATTGTTAGATCTTGTTTTTTATACATTCAGCCATTCTGTGTCTTTTAATTGGAGAATTTAATTCATTTATATTTAAAGTAATTATCAATAGGTAAGTGCTTACTGTTGCCATTTTGTGAATTGTTTTCTGGTTATTTTGTAGATCTGTTGTTCCTTATTTCTTATCCTCCTGTCTTTTTGGTGTTTTGATATTTTTTGGTATCATATACTTTCACTTTTTTGTCACTTCTTTTGTGTAATTACTGCAAGATTTTCCCTTGTGGTCACCCTGAGGCTTACATAAAATATCTTAAACTTAAAACACCCTATTTTAATCTCATTACAACTGAACTTTAATAGGATTAGTAAACACTACACTTTTACTTCTCCTTCCACTTACATTTTAGGTTATTACTGTTACAATCTATGTGTGTGTGTGTGTGTAATAGTAACAGATTATTGCAGTTATGGTTATTTTACTACATTCATTTTTTCTTTTTAAATTTAAACTAGAGGGGCACCTGGGTGGCTCAGTCGTTAAATGTCTGCCTTTGGCTCAGGTCATGATCCCAAAGTCCTGGGATCGAGCCCTGCATTGGGCTCCCTGCTTGGTGGGAGGCCTGCTTCTCCCTCTCTCACTCCCTCCTGCTTGTGTTCCCTCTCTTGCTGTGTATCTCTCTTTGTAAAAAAAATAAATAAAATCTTTAAAAAAATAAATAAATTTAAATTACAATTGCAAGTGAATTATGGACCACTATTACCATACTGTAGACTTACGTATGACTATATGTTTACCATTACCAGTGAGATTTATACTACCTCTTTATGTATTTATGATGTTAATGAGTGTTTTTGTTTTGCTTCCACTCAAAGAACTCACTTCTCATAAGGCAGCTTTGGTGGTAATGAACTACTTCAGCTTTTGTTTGTTGGAAAAAACCTTTATACTTCCTTAATTTCTGAATGATAGCTTTATCGGGTATAGAATTCTTGGTTGGCAGTTATTTTTTCTCAGTATTTTCAATATGTTACTCCATTCTCTGGCCTGAAAAGTTTCTGTTGAGAAATCCACCTATAGTCTTATGGGTTTCCCTTGTATGTAACTTCTCTCTTTTCTCCTACTGATCTTAAAATTCTTTGTCTTTGACTTTTCACAATTTAATTATAATGTGTCTTGATATAGCCCTATTTGGGTTCAACTTGTTTGAGATTCTTTAGGCCTCATGGATATGGATGTCCATTTTTCTTCCTAGGATCAGGAAGTTTTCAGGCATCATTGCTTTAAATATACTTTCTATCCCCTTCTCTTTTTCTTCTCCTTCTGGAATTGCTATAATGCAAATATTGTTTCTTCTCATGTCCCATAATACTTTAGGTTTTCTTCACTTTTTTATTCTTTTTTCTTTTTGGTCCTCTGACTCAGTAATGTCCAATGTCCTATCCTCCAGGTTGCTGATTCTTTCTTCTGCACACTTGAGTCTACTTTTGAAACTTGTTATTCAGTTCTTTAGTTCAATTATATTTTTCAGCTCAAGGATTTTTTTCTTCTTTCTTTCTTTCTTTCTTATTTATTTTTTGATGGTTGCTATTTCTTTGTTGAACTTCTCATTTTGTTCATGCATTGTTTTCCTAATTTTGTTCAGTTGTCTGTTTTTGTTTTCTTTGAGTTCACTAAAACTCTTTAAGAGGATTATTCCGATTTCTTTGTCTCACAGTTCATAGAGCTCCATTTCTTTAAGGTAAGTTATTGGAGCTATATTAGTTTCTTTGGTGGTGTCATATTTACCTGATTTTTTGTGATCCTTGATTCCTCATATTGGTATCTGTGCATTTGAGTAATTGGGCTCCTCTTCCAGACTTTATAAGTTTGCTTTGGCAGAGACAGTTCTTCACCAGTCAGCTCAGTTTGTGTTTCTAGGTGTGTCTGCTGGTAATGTCCTTGGGCAGGTGAAGTCTGCTATTATGGTCTGTTTGGGGGCAAGGCAACTGTTTGAGCTTTAAGGACAGGGATTGGGGAGGGGGAGTGTTCCACTGACTAAGAACAATTGGATAGGACTGCTGACTTGGTTCCCTACCCAAGTAATGGATAGGTTCCATAGTTGCCTGTATTCTCTCTTCAGGCTTACAGATAGTCAGGACTAGGTACTATATTCAGTAATAGTTGGAGCTAAGAAATAGCTTCCCTGCCCTGGCAATGCAGCAGGATAGGACTCAGGGCCTTTGCGGTTTGTTATTTAGGGACCCAAATCAGGACAGAGTATGCACTGAATTCTCTGGTCAAGTCAGGTCACCAGTTTTGTTCTACAAATGGGGTAAACCACTGGCTGTGCTGTCTGTTTAAGTGTTACTGTATGTAGGGCTATTGAATGAGCTGTGCAGCTTCCTGTATGCTCTAGTTAGGTTTTCTGGTTAGACAGGCTGAAGGCTCTATTCAGCAATGAGCTGGGCTATGAATTAGATCCTCTGCCCAGGTGTAGTGGGGGAAGAAGCTCTAAAGTCAATAAAGCTCTTTGCTGTCTTTTTTTTTTTTTTTTAAAGATTTTATTTATTTATTTGAGAGAGAGAGAATGAGAGAGACAGCACATGAGAGGGGGGAGGGTCAGAGGGAGAAGCAGACTCCCTGCCAAGCAGGGAGCCCGATGTGGGACTCGATCCAGGGACTCCAGGATCATGACCTGAGCCGAAGGCAGTCGCTCAACCAACTGAGCCACCCAGGCGCCCGCTCTTTGCTGTCTTAAACTCAAGCTGACTTGCATCCCAAGTTCTCTGATGGAATAGGGCACTGGCTTTGTTCTGCAAACTATTGCCTCTGCCCGCCTGCCTCTTGACTTGAGTCAAGCAAGACAGCACAGCTTCCAGGAGTTGTTTCCAGGCCTTCTGGTCAGATGGTGCTAGAAGACATTCTCCAATATGGATGGGGCTGTCTCAGCCCTCTTGCCTTAGAGAGAATGGGTGGGGCCTCTCCAGACTACTCTCAATTTCCCAAACAGGCTGTCCTGCTAGGAGGGACTGGGAGCTACCCTCAGCCTTGGCTATGAATTAATTCTCCTGGCTATGCATAGCACAAGAGTGCTCTGTGGTGGGTACTAGTTTTGCTGTGGGGGCAGTCAGCTCTGCCTGCTTGCCTTTTGGCTTGAGCATGGTGATTTGCATAGCTTCTAGGAGTTGTCACCAGTCCTTCTGGTTAGATAGATGGGGCTGGAAGACACTCTCCCCAACAGGTGGGGCTGTGGTCAGTTTCTTGCCATGTAATAGGCAAATCAGGCTTTAGGTACAGCATAACTCCTTGTTTGAGGATCCAAATCAGACAGATATACACCCCATGGCATTCTCTGGTCAGAGTGCACCCCCAACTTGGTTCTTCAGATGAGCAAAACTGCTGGTTGGGACTACTACTTGGGCACTGCAGGTCTCTGCCAAGATCCATGTGGTGATTGTTGCAGCTTCTCCCCCTTCTCCATCACAGTCAGATTCCCAGCAGTTGAGCCCTGAGGATTCCCCTTCAATCTCCATGGTGCAACATCTAAGTAGGGGCTCCTAAGAAGTGACTCACAATGCTGGGAGAACTGGTTGTCCCTGTGGCTTCTCTTTTCCCACTGGAGGAACTGAAAGTTCAGGGCAGCTGTTTCCATGTGATACTGCACTGGCCTGGGAGAGGGGATGTGGTCAATGTGTAGCCACTTGTCTTACCCTTCTAATCCAGTCTGTCTTGGTCTCTATGGTCCAGGGGGTGCTTCAGCCTTACTCCCATGTCCTAGGAGTTGTCAGTGGTGTCTTGTTCTTGAATAGATGTTCGTTGTTTTTCTTGTGTGTGTGTGCATGGGGGGTGGTAGGTTGAAGTCAGGAATAACCTATGTAACCATCTTGGTGGCATCCCCTTGGGGGTCATTTTTAAATTTGTCCACCACACTTGCCCTTCCCACCTTCATTTCTCCCTCATCTGGATAAGGAACTCCCTCTCTGTGCTTCTAAAATGCTTAAACTCACTCAGTTATTGAAAAATCAATCACATTATAATCATACACATTTTCCCCTGCTAGCATATAAACTTCATGAGGGCAGAAATAGTCTATTTTTGCCACTTCTGTATATAACTTCATGTATAATAAACTTTTATTGACTGGTGATTTGTTCATGAGACTATGAATTATCTCTATACCCAGTGCTTAGTACATTGGCTAGCACATGGTAAGCATTCAACCAAAGTTTGTCAAATGACTGCTTAGTTGAAAATGCTGCTATTACTGAGATATTCAGGAGTATTTTATTCAGTGATTTCTCTGATCATTTAAGATTCAACCAGAGTTACAAATATCCATGGCTTAAGTTAATAGCACAGCTGGCATTAGACTATATGGATAGAAAGGGATATTCCAGAGAGTAGGAGCTATTCTGTGAATCCCATTTCTCCGACTTCTCTGACATAGCCTGAAAGTATTCTTGATTATGGTGAGGGAAGTTGTACACCTCAAATCACAGGCTTAATTTCTCATTGTATGCCAGGGCCCAGTAGCCATGCCTTGTGAAACAAAAATAAAAGCTGTTTCTAGCATTCTTCCCTCCATTTCTTTCTCCTTATTTACCAAGCAGATGGCATGGCTGTAGATGGAGAACTCTCATTTCTGGAGTGACCCTTCTCCTTGTAAACTGAGGAATATTCTTAACTATAGAAACAATAGTATAAATTGTGATTAGTTTTCTGGGCCAGCCCACAATATAGGTCTAACTTATTAAGTGGCTGAAATACTGTCTTTTTTGCAATACTCTAAGAAAGAGTATTTGGGAAAGATATTTATACTATTGTATTCTATAGATGAAACAGTTTTCTGTGGGCTAGGCTGAGGGCATGCACAATAATTGTAAACCTCCATTTGAAATATGGTTCTCTGTGATACTCATTAATTAATTCCTTAATTCATTTGTTTAATAAACTTCTCTGAAGCCATTCCTGTGTGCTAGCTAGAGCACTACTAATACATGCTGTTGTAGCCCTCGGGAGATGACAGTACCAAAATGAGAAGCATCTATGTAAACTGATAATTATTATTTAACACAAAATTTGTGTCAAAAGGAAGATTCACATGCATTGCTCTGGGGGTCAAGGAGGAGTTTGCCTGATGGAGAACTTGAACCTTTCTTAAAGAAGTAAAAGGCATTTATCACAAGTAGAAGGTTGTAGAGGGCATTTTAAGCCAAGAAACAATACAAAGCCACAAAGTTCTGGAAGGAATGGTGTCATTTAGGAATGACCAGCAGAAGTCTAGTGGAGATAGATGATGAGAAGTGATGGGAAATGTAGAAAATGCTTGTCAGAGCCTTGAACGAAAAGGTACTATGATAAGGAGTTTGAAATGTCTTTAGAAGAGGTTCAGTGATATTTATGCAGGAAAATGACTGGATCTGATTTGTGGGAGCTTTGGGAGCAGAAATATCCATTAGAAGGCTCATGAAAATGCCCAAGTGAGCAGCAGTGATGACCTTATTTATGGCAGTGGCAGCACAGTTTCAAAGGAGGATATTCATGCAAGAGAGGATACTGAGGTAGAAATAACAGGATTTGGTGGCCAATTAAGGAGGTAGTAGCAGAGGGCAGCAAGACGGGTAATGATGCTAAAAGAAATTGGGGGAAAAAAGAGTAGAGAATATTGCAGAGATTTGTGTTTGAGGAACTTGGGAAATTACTGTTCATAGAATATGAGAGAACGAGCTGATTTGTAGTGATAGATAATGACTAGGTGATGTTTGAAGTGGAATTACAGTTTTAAAACTCAAGATCCCACACCATTTCCTGAAAATCACTTCCAAGCATCAGTTTCTCCTTTTACTTGTTCAATATCTTGGGCCAAAGGAGAAATTGGTTTTGTTCTTGTTCTAATGTATGTTCTAGACAATAGACCACACTCTCAAGTCAGCATTCCTTTGAAATCCAGCCAAGCACAATGATCATCCCTTGAAAACCCTCTCTACAACATGCAGACAGTTTTATTTCACTTGTTTGTTTTAATGAACACTTGTCAAGACTCATATCTTACATGACATGATTTTGGTACCTAGAATAAATTTGTAAATGAATGTGTAAAGGAAATCTCTTTTTCCTGAACTCCAGGGTTTTGCCATCTTTTTCCTAGGTTTTTAATTTTGTATCAGTCAGGACTCAACTAGAGAAGGAGAAACAGTGGGAAGGTTACTTCTCTCTCTCTTTCTCTCTCTCTCTATCATGTGAGTTAAAGGATTAATTACAGAGAATTGACTTGTGGGGGCTGGGTAAAGTCCCTGAAAGCTGTCTCTGTGTTGGGTGCTAGCCTGAAGTCCACATGGTAGGCAGTCAAGAAGAGAAAATCACCAGCTGACTGGAACCCCACAAGGATGAGCTGGAACCTCATAAATGCCTGTGAGATCAGTTGACAGATGAGGAAGATGTGTGTGCAACAAAATGGCTGCTGACTCCCTTCCATCCTCTAAAATCTCCCCTCCTGGTTTTGGAAGTTTCTTTTAATCTAATCTGGGCATCATGTTTACAATTTTATTTACCCTCACACAAGCAACAGAAGGGGCTCTTTGTCTTTCATTCACACTTTGTCAATTTCTAATCCTGCGTAAGCCTCATAAAGTTTAGCTCTGCTGGAGAAAGCACCATCATTGTGTTAACAGATGCTTCGGAGTATTTGTGCTACCCAAACTCCATTGGCTCTTCACTGCTCACTTCCCAATCTTTTATTATTCTTTAGTGATGATATGCTGCTATATTTTTTTTCCAAGCCTTTCTTACACTTCTCAAGCTCACAAGTTAAGCCTCAACCTTAGACACTCTCAGACTATAACCTTATCTCTTTCAACTCAGAGATTGTAGGAAAGAAAATTATGTGAATCCCTGAATTTCCTTTCCTTCCCTGTAGCTGCAATGGAAAAATATACTGTCTCTTTTCTTAGGTGAGCTACTTTTCTAGAATTGATGATGGGATTTTGCTATGGCAATGATCTCTTCTTCCTTTTGAATCTTTAATCTCTTTCCCTCCATTAAACTTAAAAACATGTTCACATCATCCATTTACTTAAATAGGTATGTATTTTGAGTCTCACCTCTACCCCTTTTTAAAAACCAGCTTTTTCCACAACCACTCTGAAAAGTCCTAAAATAAATAAGTTCCTAATTATCAAATCTAGCAGCCTCTTCTCTGTTGTCATCCTCCCTGACCTTTCTGCAACATGTAGCCAAGTTTACTTCTTGATACTGTCATCTTAGATCACTTCCTAGTCTCCTTTACTATCTCCTCCTTCTTTACGTAGTCCCTAAATGTAGGTTTTTCTCAAGATTCTTTTCTAGGCCTACTTATTCTAAGCTATTCCCCCACGATTGATTAAGAATTCAAGGAGCTCTTTTATTAGAATAGAATTGTCTAATAGAGATATAATACAAGGCACATGTATAATTTTCCTGGTAGCCACCTTACAAAAAGTAAAGAAAAATTAATTTAACTTTAATATACTTTATTTAGCTTAGCATATCTACAGGTCATCATTTTAACATGTGATAAGTTAAAAATCATTAATAATATTTTACATTTTGGGGGTTACCATCTGTTTAATATCCAATGTGTACTTTACTCTTAGAGCATATATCAGTTTGGACTAAAGTCCTATTTCAAGCACTCAGTAGTCTGATGAGGCTAGTAGCCACTGTCTTGGACATCACAACCATGGAATCTATGAACTCATCCTGAATTCTTAGTTCCAGAGCTGGAATTCCAACTCCTACTAAGATCTCATATTCAATTTCTTATTTGTATACTCTCTCACTTGTAGTGATGGCAGTTATCTATGAAAACATGAGGCAAAGATTTTATTCCATTGCTCACTTATCTTTATGGTTTTCCACCGCTTAATGAAAGGCAGTATAATGAACATAAATCTTGGAGTCAGAGATTATTAGATTTGACTAGCTTCACTGCCAACTTTTACATGATTTGGGACAAATTACTTAACCCTTCATAAGATTCTGTTTTCTCATCTAAGATAGGGGGCAAATAATATTTACCTTTTGGGTTTGTTACAGGAATATGTTGATATTATTCCTGACAGTGCATGACCCATAGTAATTGCACAATAAGTGGTAACTAGACCAAGAGTAAATAAAATCAATTAAAAATTACACAGTGTGGTAGAAGCCTATGAGTGGTATGGACAATAAATGAACAGATATCAGGAATGGAGAGGAGTCTTACCCACTCTAAGTCCCTGGATACAACAGTTTCTGTTATGCATCCTCAAATAGTGTGTAACTAGTGCTTTGAACATAATAAGGACTAAATAAAGAACTGGATTTGGTGGAATGTGTGGGGAAATGCAATCTAATTTCTAGCTAAGCATTGTAGACATGAGCTTTATGAACAATTTTTACTTTAAATTAGAGCACCCGGGGCGCCTGGGTGGCTCAGTCGTTAAGCGTCTGCCTTCGGCTCAGGTCATGATCCCAGCGTCCTGGGATCGAGCCCCACATCGGGCTCTCTGCTCTGCGGGAAGCCTGCTTCTCCTTCTTCCACTCCCCCTGCTTGTGTTCCCTCTCTCGCTGTGTCTCTCTCTGTCAAATAAATAAATAAAATCTTTAAAAAAAAAAATAAATAAATAAATAAATAAATTAGAGCACCCTTGATATTCTCTAGCAGAATTCTTGTAGCTGGCATTCTAGTGGGTACCTTTGTTTCCCCACAATTTTAATTCTTCAGATGGGGTGCAGTAAAATAAGTATAGGAATGGATCCTGTGCTAATTAGAACTCAGTTCTCTTGTAACTATGGATAGTTATAGCTTCATGTTGCATCATATTATTGCAATGCTCATGTAACTATGCATAGTTAAAGCTCCATGTTGCATTATATTAATAAGAATTATGCAAAAAAATGAGGGGGCTGATGATAGTCCAAAAATTTCAGAATTTTTGGAGTAAGCAAAATTGAACAGCCTTAAATGTGTGAATGTATCTTAGACTCACCAAGAAGACTATTGCATATAGTATGCAGCATAACTGTAGAACTCCTGATATATGGAGAGATTAAAGTTCAGGTAAATGCACATTTGGAAATGATGTTCTAGAAAACAAATGGTAATGCAGTCAGAAGTACTTATACTGTAAATAGGATAGTCATATAATTTATCATTGAAAGCAGACATTTTTGAGAATGAAATCACAGTTAATAATTATGCCAGGTAAACAGGCATCAACCAAGATTATCTCCAGTAAAATGGAGCATATGGTCACTGTATCTATAAGACACTCTTGGGGCACCTGTGTGGCTCAGTCAGTTGGGCGTCCAATTCTTGATTTCAGCTCAGGTCATGATCTCAGGGTCATGAGATCGAGCCCTATATCAGGGTCTGCATTCTGCCAGTCTGCTTGAGATTCGCTCTCTCCCTCTGCCCCTCCCTCTGCTTGCTTGCTCTCCCTCTCTCTCTCTCTCAAACTCTAAAATCAATCAATAAATCAATCAATCTTAAAAGAAAAAAGACTATCCATAGTTCATTCTACATTCATATCTTTACCACATACATCTTTTCTGCTTAGCTTCTCTAGCTCTTTTGAGAGGTGGGCCCAAGTGGAAACCCTGCAGGAAAGGAAGTAATGGCTATGCGCTCCTTTTTGATGAAGATTTTTTGAAATTTCCAGTAACATAATGTACCATAAGAGAGAAAATGAAAAATGAAGACTTTGGGGAAATATGTGCTTAACCTTTACAAGCAAAACAAGGAACTATATCATCCTTGTAGCTAGTTACTTAGACTTTTCAACTTAAGGAATTGTTTTGGTTACCTTTCTAGAGATATTATGAAAGAAGTAATTTTAAATATATTGATATATTTGTGGCTATTTTTGAAATAGAAACCACTATCAATACTTACGAAATAAGGTTTTTAAAAAAAATTTTATGGGTTTAGAAATTTTATAATAAAAAGTAAAGAATAATGTAAAGTCCATGACACTTGACAAAACAGTGTTTTTTCATGAATACATGAGCACTCACTTGTATATTTAAATGTTGTGCGTCTTGCTGTAAAAATCTACACTAAATTAAGTCATAGTTGAAACTCCAGTCTTCTGCAATAAGTTCTATTTCTGTTCTTCATATAAACAAACAAAGCAAACCAATAACTTGCCATTCTCAAAGTGGAATTCAATATTCCTTATACTAATTATAGCCTTCCTTCAGCAAACAGTTTTTAAATGCAGCATCTAAATTCAGGATCATTGGGCATTAAAAAAAAAAAAAAAAGGAAGAAGAACAACCTTATTCAGAAACACTGTATAAACTAAAAGGGGTAATATTTTTATAGAGTTTTGGATAAATGTTTTATGACTCTCGGAAGAGAAAAGTTCTAATTTTATTAAAGAACATTTTGTCCTCACATCTCCTTCCAAGTTTAGTAAATAGAGAAAGACCCCAATGGAAAGGCATGAAGTGCTTATATATTTACCAGAACATATTTTTTTAAAGAGACAGTAATATTAATAAAATTTAAAGAAATTCATTATTAAAGTAGAAACTTTTCTAAGTTGAGTTGCGGGATAACCACATTGTAATTTTTCTGAAGCAGCGTGAACATCATAATTTGCATTTTCTGTTTCCTTTGACCTGACTCTGATTAACTTTGCATCTGATTGTCTCCAAACGAAGCAACTGGCCTTGACATGTATAGACAGAGGACATGGTTACCCTGGCAACAGGCACCATGGACCACATGTGACCCTTCTCTGAAGAAAGTCTATGCCTCCTTTTAAAAACATAAAACAAAAAATCTGCTGTCTCCTACTTAAAACGAAACAAAATAAAGTGCTTGCTATATTTCAGCTTCTTTATTTGGCAAACTGTTTTACTGTGGATTTGGAGATGGATCCTCATCACTTCTTTGTGTTAATTTCATAACCATGAGTAATCCAATTGATTAGGTAACTAAGGTACTAAACCTGTTTCTGGCACTTATAGTCTGAAGATCCAGTAGAGGGAGCCCACACGTTGTTTTTTAAATGCCAGTCTAAAATTATGATATAATTTTATTTTAAATGTTCTAATAATAGAATTTATATTTTTGGATTCTAGAGATACATACCCATCAAAGTATAAATTCCCTAATGTCATTTTGTCATTGTTGCTGTTTAAATCTAATGAAGTGCCAGTATTTCTTAACTTATATTTATATGAGTAAACAACAATTTTTAGATCTTTTTTGTGGAACCAATTCAAGAATACCCACTGGGACTGATCTAACCTTTATTTCAGATTTCCCAAAGTTTTTAGCCATATCCACCCCCCACCACCACCCACCTCCCCGGTGTTTGGCTATAGACAATCAGGGGCACACCCACGAAAAATGTCACGGAAGATTTTTCTAACTGAGGACAAAAAACACGAGGAATCCCCAGCTGGTTCCATAAAAAGAACACAAGTGGTTTACATGGCATTGTTTTCATGTCAAGAAAGATGTCTTTGAAAATGACATGCCTTCCATAGGAAGCTGTGGGATTCCAGGGCCTGCTTTGCTCCCAGAAGACACAGAGATTCTCAGTGTTGTTCATCAACCGAGGAACAATCATTTGCTTAGTCATTCCTTCAGAAATATTCATTAATTTCCTTCTTTATTCCAGTCACTCTTTCAAGTTTGGAGAATATAAACTAATATACGTAGATAAAGCTACGATTTATTGAGTTCTAATGATGGGATATAGATACTATTCTGCATTCTCTCTTTTAAGCCTTATAATAACCAATTTACAGATGAAAAACTGCATCTCAGAGAACTTAAATAAATTGCCTATGCTCCCAAAGGTAATAAGTAACAGAGCTTGAATTTGAATGCAAGTCTGTAAGACCCTAAATTGCACATTGGTAACTGCTATGAAATATTGCCTTCCAAGACTCAGGAGATTCACAGCCTATTGATTTCACTCTTGCTTCTACTGAAACAAGAATTTCTTGCCCTTAGTACAAAGACTTTTAGAAAGGAAAAAGAAAAAGTGGGTTATAGTTGAGTGTTTATCCTGTACCAGTCATCACGCTAGAGGCCTTGTAAGTCTCATTAATCTTCACAACAGCGCTAGGAGGTACATATTATTCCTACTTTACAGATGAAGAAACTGAGGCCTAGGAGATGATATAATTTACCCCAAGATGACACCATGAACACAGGATTTGAATTTAGATCTTTCTCATTTTAAAATCTTCTTTGTCGTCCTGCCTGTACTTAACACAATTATTTCTTCCAAGCAGTTCCTTCAAAATAAAAGTTTCTGAAGTAGTTATTTGAATTTAGCTCATAGAATGAAGTATTTTAAAGGAATCTTTCTAACCCTCAACTCAAATATTCTTTCACAGTTAAGTTTCTTGAAGTATATATATGCTTATATTAATTTTTAAGTAAAAACATATTTTATTTTGCATTCATCAGATAATCTAAACATTAACTATTAGTTGAAACAAAGAATCATAGAGTTTAAAAACTGGGATGGGCCTTGGTACTCATTAGTGTGAATCTTATTTTATTAGTGAGAGAACTGGGACTCAGAGAAATTGTGACTTGGTTGGTTTCCCATCATTAGTCAGTGACAACACAGAACTACCATTCTAACCCAGGAACCAACACTTTCCTACCCTGTTTCCAAAAAAAATTTAAGATGAATTGTATTAGAAACATATTCAGTCCTAAAATCGTAACCTGGGTCATAACCTGATGATGCCAATGCTGGATTGTATTCATGGTGTAAAAATTAAAATTAATGTAAGTTTTATCCAAAGTCAAAAAAAGAAAATTGATTCACAGCTCAAAATTTAATGAAATTAGTTTCAAAATTCTTTTGAGATCAAACTAATGAGCCAAAGACAGTAACATTTTCAGAGCTTTTATGTAGGTAAAACAGCAAGTTGAATCATATAGTTAATATTAAAATATCAAGGGGTGCCTGGGTGGTTCAGTTGGTTAAGTGTCTACCTTTACCTCACGTCATGATCTCAGGGTCCTGGGATCTAGCCCTGTGTGGGGCTCCCTGCTCAGCGGAGAGTCTGCTTCTCCCTCTGCTCCCCCCCCACCCCCCTCCACTCATGCTTGCTCTCTCTCTCTCTCTCAAATAAATAAATAAAATCCTTTAAAAAATAAAATATCAAGTTCAGAAGACAATGGGATTATATCACTGGTTTACTAAACCACTAATTTTAATTATATATATTGTTCATTTTAATTCAGCAATTCTCTATATTATCTTTTTGTGGCTCACTTTTATCATTTGCAGATGGAATGTTTCTGTAGGTAACTTTAAAAATACACACACACAGCCCACATGTGTACAAGTACATGCATATACGTGTGTACAAACACAGTTTTTAATCCAATCCATGACACTTTTTCCATGTACTTAGAGTCACAGCAACAAAGTTGTTGAGTGAGGACAGACTAGCAGCTACATCCTGATGAGATTCTGACCCCTGATACCTTGAGCAGTTCTGAAAAAGTTAAGTCTCTGTTGGGGTAAGGGCATCTCAGTGGGAAGAGTTTTAGTCTTCAGAGGTTCTAATTTCATAAAGGTCCTCTAATCCTATCAATCTCTTCAGAGCCCATGGTATGATCTCAGCAGTGATAGGACTAATATATAAGAAAGTATGACTGAGCCTTAGCTATGTTATTGGTTGAGTATATACTTCATAAACCTTCAAATTTGCCCTGTGGCAGAGAAAAATTAGTCAACCACAAAGTAATCATTGTATACTAGAAAAGCCATTCAAAAGAAATTTCAGATATGGCATCCAGTTTTAGAGAGGCTTACCATTGTTTTCATTGGAAGAAACAGGGCCAATGGGAAAATATCCAAGAACATGAAAGTTAAAAAACAAACAAAAACCTTAAAAACAATGTTTTAACCATATTGTCATCCTGCTTTTAGTTCTTTTTATCTCTTTCCCTTAGTCCTTTCTTAGTCCCTGACCCTTGTAGACTTTCCATAATTGTTGGTTGAATGGGTAAATCCTGGCAGCAAGTATTTGCTGAGTGTTTTCTGTGTGCCAAACAGTATAATAAGAACTTCTAACTACATTTTCACATTTAAACTACATAACAATTCCATAAGATACAGTTATAGAAACTGAGACTTCTGTTTTATACCCAAAATCACACAGTGAATGAAGGAGGCAGGATTTGAAGCAAGATCTATGCTTGTTGGGGATGATGCTTTTAATAACTAGGATATACTGCCTTCAAGCAGATTAAATTGGAGTGTTTCCATCATGAGCTAAATTACTGGTGTGCTCTCATTCTGATCACAGTTTTTTTTTAAGTGACAATGATTATATGGTCATATTGTTGCTACAAGTTTTACTGTCTTACATAAGGCATTTTATTTGGTTGCTACAAATGCCTCCTTAAGGAATGTAGGGACCCTGGACTTAAATATAATTTCAGGTCCTGGTTGACCCAGCTCCAAAATTCCTGTGAAAATGCTGCTTCCCATGGGGAAAAGATACATTCAGGACATAGGAATTGATGCACAACATTTCAGTTCTTGCTGCAAAGCCCAGAACTTCTGTGCATAAATGGACTTTGGATCATGTTATATTATAACAGCCTATCACTTTGGCACCTGGTTATCACCTTACTGACATTCAAATTCCAGGACAGCTAGAAAAATGACTCTTTTCCCCTGAACAGTACTTTAAACAAAACTTGAACCTAAAGTGGGATTTGGAGTTCACCTCTGAGCTCATGGAAATGTGAATGAGGTCTAAGACCAGGTCAAACTGGTCAAATAGCTTGGAATTCAGTCTGATATTTTTTCCTTCTTAATTAAAAAAGGGATTATTTTCTCTTGCCAGTGAGTAGCCTTTGGGTTGGGAATATTGTATAACCCAAGCAGCCATCTTAATAAATTAGTCAGGAAATACACTGTTCAAGCAATCTTGTTTTTTGGCCTATGGGGAGAATGTATGGTTAAGTGAGCCAGGGGCTGGAGTAGGGCAGGAAATTTACAAGATGAACATCAGGGAATTGCATTCTTTGTACATTAGGATCCTCTGTAGTTCATTACACTGATCAAATCCTATAAAGCAACTTCTAGTTTGTTGGATCTATAAAAAACATTTATCACTGTTTTAGAATACTTACTTACCTAGAAAATTCATTTGTTGCACAGTTGGACAAAATAGTGCTTCTTCCTGAGTGTTCTTCCATGATGCCATAGATCACATTTGCTGTCTTTTATATCTTGAGTTCCATTTCTGTCACAGGATACAAGTTGAGACAAAATATGTCCTAACTGGCCACTCCTCTGCAGGTGACCTCTTTCTTTTGGTATAAATATGGATGAGTGGCTTGCTTAATCCAGTCCATTCCTTTGAAAATAGCCTGATTAAATGTGATTTTTGAGAGACAGTCTGGAGATGGGATCTAGAAACAACTAGATTAAGCCACTTCTTTAATCACAGAATCTCCTGGTTGAAGGTGCCTCAAAGGTCACACAGTACAACCACATAACTACAGTTTACCATTAACTACAATCAGTTAATATTCATCAAATACTTGCTAGTACCATATGCTCCAAAGTTGTTTGATTAAAAAATAAACATTTTAATTTGATTTCCTATGCCTTTGTCACTTTAAAACCCTTGAAATGGTTCCTCATCAATTCTATTTAAGATGTCATATAACAGCAGTTGGGCAAGGAACATGTCTATGGGAAGTTTGATGGTAGAGTGGTATTGTGTGACCACTGTTGGGCTCTTTTGCCTGGCAAGCACAGGGGCTTCACAGTAGACAGGCTCTCTGGATTCAGATGTGGCTCTGATGTTTGCTAGCTCTGTGATCTCAGGTGCTATACCAACATCTCTAAATCTCAGTATCCTATTATATGAAAAAGAATAGCAATGCACTGACCTCACAAGCTTGTTGTAAAGATCAAATGGGATAATACAGACACATGACTTAGCATGGCACCTTACACATTGTATGTACTCAATATGTGCAACCATTATTTATATTTATATTTACTATTTTTAATGTATTATTTTCGCTTATGTTTAGTATTAATATCCCACTATGGCCTTTTGACAACGTAGTACCTGTCACATAATAGGTGCTCAGCATACATTTACCAAATGAATGAATAAATGAGTAAGTGAAGGAGATAATCTTCTTTAATGGGAGGTAAATCAGTTAGGATTGGTGACTATTCATCTCAAACATTTGTTATACATTACACCTATGGGCACAACCTGTATTCACACATAAGTTGATAAGGACATCAAACTTGGTCAATGATCTCTGCTCACTCTTGGAAACCTATATCTCGAATATAAGTGAGTTGAGATTTTGGGGGAAACATGGCATGAGGTAATTTTACTCAGGAGAAAAGCTGTCATCTTTTATGTACACCTAAACACAGGAGGCTTGGCCTAGGCTTGCTTCACAGCCTAAACAGGATTGGTAGATTTGAGATAAATAAAATGAAAAACAGCTGTTGTTGAATAAGGTCGAACAAAGGCCTGGATTCGGTGTCCTTACATTGGCTTTAGGTAGTGTTTATGTTTCAAGATCCAAAGTGGTGGTGCAATTCCACAGTTGAATGTTGCCGTAGTGAGCATTTTCAGCAGTTTCTTTTTTTTTTCCTTGTTTTTAGTAAAGAAAAAAATGTTTGAATATCTGATATGAATGATCAAAACATGCAGATGCAAGTGAGAAGGAAAATTTCATTACAAATCACTAACAGTAAATGGAATGACATGGTATGTAGGTGATGAATCACTGCATTCTACTCCAGAAACCAATACTGCACTGTATGTTAACTAAGGAAAATTTAAAATAAATAAATAAATAAATAAATAAATGGAATGACATTAATTAAAGAAATAAGATGAAATAAGGTGAACAGAGCAGGGAATAAGTGGACTGGGTCAAGCCATTTACTTCAGTTCCTTAGTACTTACACAGTACTTAGTACTGTGATGATCAAATCACAGTATGCCAGCATTTTCAAAATGTGTCCCAATGCTTATTAATAGCTGTTACTCGGGGAAAAAAAGAGACTGTAAATCAAATGCATCTGGGATAAGCTGGATTAGACAGTGTTATGTATCGGTTTTCTTCAAGTGTTTTTAGGACCTTTATTGTGTCAGTGGCCTTTGTGCTTTTGCAGGAGGAGGATATAGTATGCAGTATTTTCTAAACTTATTTGGACACAGATGATCTTGCAGTATTTGTGTTTTATCTTACAGCATTTGCAGCATTTTCTAAACTTATTTGAATACTGACCATCTCGCAAGGTTTGGTGTTTCATGGAAACTTTTGGGAACCACTGCTATAGACAACAGGGAGTTTGTAAATAATTTTAAATATGGGAATGTAGCTTATTCTAGTAGCAAAGTAGAGGAAGAATGTGAAAGGGAAAAATTAGATGGAGGCAGATTATGATCTCATTGTAATAGTCCTGGAGTGACTTAGAGAGAAATGGAATGGGCAGACCCAACCTTCATTAGTATGCAACAATGATGAGGAGAGGACGATTGATTGAGAAGCACTTAGGAGTCTATGGGAAACACAGATATGATGATTTTATTCCTCTATTTAATTAGGAGATTGAAATCAGGACTAGGCAAGTGATTGCACATAGAGGGTAATGAGAGAATAAATACATCTATAATGACTCAGGTTCCTGATTTGGGAAAGTGGGTGACAAGTGGTGCTTTTCATTGAGATCTGAAATACTGAAGGAACAATTTGGAATTAATAGAACTGAGAAGGGGGATTTTAGGTATATAAAATTTAATGTGTCTAGGGAACATACAAGTTGAATGAACATACAAGTGATACGGATGCAGGAGACATGAGTACAATGGTACTTCAATCCCTGTGAATGGATAAGGTCACTCATCCAGAGAGGAACATGGATAATTTTACCAAAAAGCAATTTGCAAAAAGCCATCTCTTTCAGGGAGTTGCTTTCACAGGCTTAGCCACTTAGGAAACTGCCTTTTGGATAATTATTCACTGGCAAATTGTCTATAGGCAAATTGATTGAGAGCTGCTAGGAAAACTGTATAGCATGAGAATAATTCAAGACCCAAGATGAACCTTTGGATTAAGAGACAGCTGGAAAAAGAGAAGCTCATAAAAGATAAATGAAGAGCTATAGATACTACCAAATTTTCACCAGAATGATACTTTATACTGCTAAATAAAATTTATTTATATAAAAATGACAGCCTCAACAGAATTAATACCAAACTATTTAAGTTGCAAAATAGCTGGGAAAGTGTGTTTGTTTTGTAATGTGCTTAAATGGTCCAAGGTCAGGATTAACTGAACTACTTTATTTCTATCAACAGTCCACTGTTAACCAGGTCACCCATTTCTATTATGTATTTTTAACATAACACGAACTAAATCTAGCCTTTACTGCCTATAATAGAGATGGCTGTACATAGCTAGACACACTACACATGTATAACTAATAGCAGCCAACATTTTTCAAGATGAAAATAAATGAGTATTTTATTTCTAAGATCTCTTGCTTAAATAAGAAATGACTATGATTCTCAGAACTCTTGGGTTTTTTCAGCAATGATCAGTTACTTTCAGAATTAACTCTCTCTTATATATATATATAGCTTCTGCTGGGCCACAATCTGTGCCTGGGATCTCAGGTCATCACCAAAGAATGAATGTGTGGCCTCATGTGTATGAGAGCCAAGTGGCCAGTAGAACAAGCAGAACAAAGGGTTTCTATCCTCAGGGTTTATTTATTTAATAATTTAAATTTTATTTTTATTTTTAATGTTATTTTATTGTGGTAGTATCACCTAACATGAGATCTACCTTCTTAACAAGTTTGTATGTGTACAGTATTGTTAATTATAGGGACAGTGTTGTACAGCAGATCTCTAGAACTTTATCATCTTGTGTGATTGAGACTTTATGCCTGTTGATTAACCCTCCCCCCCAACCCCTGGCAATCACCATTCTAGTCTCTTATTCTATGAATTAGACTATTTTCCTTACCTCATATAACCAGAATCATGCAATATCTATCCTTCCGTGACTGGTTTATTTTACTTAGCATAATGTCCTCAAGGTTCAATCATGTTGTCACATACGGCTAAACATTAGATTGGTGTTAGTGAAGAGGGGAGACGAAGTATATATTGAGTACCAGCGCAAGTACTGTGAAGCAGGAAGGACAAAAGAGATCAGAGACCAAACTGGAAATCAGAAGACACGCTAGGCATCAACAGTAGCTACTCTTCTTCTGAGGTCCCTGAAGTTTAAGTTTCAATTATTCTGATAAACAATGAAGAGCCATTCCTGAATGAAGAAGGTAATGGGTTGCAAGCTCCTAGAAATATAGGACAAATACTTAAGAGACTGTGTTTGAATGATCTCAACACCTGTGAGTTTTAAAAAATAATAATTCTAATATTTTATCTACCAAATCTGGGCAGCCAGACATTGATATACATTCTTTTAGAGAGGGTAGGAATATTTCCCCCATATTTCCTATGCTGTGCTCTTCCAGCCCTGGCATCTTAGGGCATGCTGTGCCCATATCTGGAATGCTCTTTTCCTCTTATCTATCCAAATGTTGTCTGTCCTTCATGGTTCAGCTGAAGATGTCTTTTCTCTATGAAGATTTTCCTGATTTCTCTTGTTAATATCTCATTGCTCTATGTCATTAGTTCATTCAAAAAAATTTACTGAGTGTCAATTATGTGTGAGACTCAGTTCTTGGACCATGGTATAGCAGCGAACAAAACCAAAGCCCCTTTCTCATGGAGCTTACATTCTAGAGGGGAGAAATTAGAAAATAAATAATATTTTTCTCTTCAGATAGATAAAAAGAGATAGAGATATAAAGAAATGGATGGTTGGACAGATGGACAGACAGATGGATGGCAAGATTGATAGAATAGATAGAGATTTAGTTGTTGAAGGCTATAAAGAAAAATTATAGGAGAGAAATAATAATAATAGGTAAATAAAATAATAGGACAGTGATCAGCATATGTGTAGTGGTTGGCTGATATTTTAGACAGTGTGTTCCCACTTATTAATATTTGCTGCCATATTGTAAGTTCTTTGAATAGAAGGGCCCTGTTTTTCTATGTGTTCCCACTTACTAATGTTCCCTGCCATATTGTAAGCTCTTTGAATCGAAGGGCCCTGTTTTCTACTTCTCTTATCCTCTCATCACTGCCCAAGTGCAGGGCTAGACTCAGGTAATAAGCTTAAAATATATTTGTTTATTGACAAAATTCTTCACTTTTCATCTGGATATTTTGGCATCACAGAGGCACAGCTTTATTTTCCATTGAAATGTCAAATTGGTCTAAACAGGCTGGCTTAGAGATTTGTTTGGTTTCATATTTATATGCAGAGCAGTATGCTCTAAATAAATCCGAAGGGATTCAATAACAGTTTTTGGCAGCAGCTTCCTTTTCGTGCTTCTATTTTTCTTTCTTGGTTTTCCCTGATGTTTTCACATTACCAGGAGATTTCCTAGTACAATTAGTATAGCTCCTCCCAGTGACCTTACACCCTTGCCCTGAATAGATGAACAAGCTGAGCCAGAAAGGAAAGAAGGGTCACAACAGAGGTTACTAAGGGCGTTCTTGGGGCTGGGAGGAGTAGGAGTGGGTGTGGGTTTTGTACTCTCTTCCATTTATGCTCACCCCCTTCAGTTCTCACTAAACCTGTCATAGGAGGGCACATGCTATTAAAAAGAAAATCTGGGTTTTTGCCCAGGGAGTTATCAGGGGTAGTTCTAAGAAGAAGAAAAACAGAGTTAGAGAAAAGGGAAGAGAGGCAGGGGAAAAATAAATCTCAGAGCATCAGAAGTGAACCAGGCCTGGGATCGAGCCCCTCATTGGGCTCCCTGCTCCGCGGGAAGCCTGCTTCTCCCCTCTCCCACTCCCTCTGCTTGTGTTCCCTCTCTCACTTTGTCTCTCTCTGTCAAATAAATAAATAAAATCTAAAAAAAAAAAAAAAGTGAACCAGGCCAAAAAAAATGTTTTGCCAAGCTTTTGTATCAGACATGGCATCTCTAGATAGTTTCTCAAATCCAGTGCACTTTCAAATGGCATTAGGAAGAACTCTACTTGAAGTTTGGGGGAATTTACAGTATTCTTGGAAGGGGTGTTTAAACATCACTATTTTGCAAAGAAACAAAACCAACAATCTGATTTACTCTGTACTGTTTGCATTTTTCCTTCTATTTATTAATGCAGTCTTACTTTATAAAAACAAATGAAAACTGAACTAATTGGATCTCTGTGAATACCAGGCGTTCTGCTTGTGCTATCTCATTTCAACCTCACCATGATCCCTGGGAGGGAGACAGGGTTACTTCCCTGTCACAAATGAAAAAGCCCAAGTTTGAAGCAATTAAGAGCCTTCCCCAAAGCACACAGTAGCTGTGTCAGAACAAGGATTTGAACCCAGGTGTTTGGGACAACAGGCAGAGTCCACGAATTCTTTTATGTCCTTTAACAGGCATCAAATCATTATGTGAGAAATTACATATTTCTTGTATGATGGCCTTACCATAGACACACACACACACGCACACACACACACCCCCCTAGACACAGAGGGATGCAAACAGAATAACAGGTCATGTTGCTTTTTACCCTTACCTAGCACCATACTGGTTTTCTGCTGAATTTCTTTTTATTGCTCTGATCCCTCTTAGGCCTAGGCAAGGAGGCTGGCTTTTACGTCTGTGATTATTTATAGTCATGTTTTATTTGGTTTGCCATGTAGGAATTTATCCTGAAGATCTCCCATCTCCCTTACAGGTGTCAAATAACCCTGCCGTGGGATTGGAAGGTACATTTTATGAAAATCAGTTAAGAAGTAAAGAAAGGGAAAGGAGAAAAGTTTCTACTAAGTAGATTTCAGAGGTCAAGATTAAAAGTGAAAAATAAAATTTGCTTTTGGTGCTTGGATACTGAAATCCTAATTTGGAGCCTGTCTTATAAAAGTATGATGAAAATATTATAGGAGTATATTAACCAGCTTCTAGTTGAAAGCCACTGTAATGTGGGGCGATTTCTTGAGTTATAGTTTTCTTAACTGTAAAATAAAAGGGTTTATTTAGATCATTCAGTGCCAGAATTTTATGATTTAAAATTCCCCTTATTTAAAATTCATCATGTGTTTTTTGAGCCTCCAAAATGATTCTAATAAATAATATTCTAAATGTTATTTTAGAACATTTTGATTTTTGATAGTTATTAAACTGTCTGAATCTTAGACTAATTGTACAAGGGTCCCGAACCTGTATTTTGCCTTTGTAACTTACCTACAGTCTCATGGATTTAATTTTCCTCACTGCACCATGGCTATTTGTGGACAATGGACCCAGCAAAATGAGGTTTGGAGGCTCAGGGCAGTAGTATTCGCTCTGTGGCCGCAGAGATGTCGGTAGCATTATGCAGTCCCTCTGTACAGAGCAAGCCGCCCTCAGGACCTTTTACCGAGTGGACTCGGCAGAGCAGCCACCCCTGTCAGGAGGCCGGCAGCCAGGAGCGCCAGGCGTGCAGTAGGTGTGAACCTCTGCCTTGGCCCAAGTTCTCGGAGCAGCTGTCATGCTGAGGTCACGACACAAGGTTACAGGACATGGCATCCAGGAACCCATACGGGACAGACAGGTAACACTTCAGCCATGGCTAAAGAACAAAAAGAAAACAGATCTTTTTGGCTGAGTGGAAGACAGAGGCATGGGGAAGTGTTTTTAACAAACAGTGGAGAAAATTTTTTAAGTGGAGTCTAGATTTTAAGTTAAGAAAGCCTTTTGAAACCTAATGGTATGTTTTCTTCTAATAATTTATTTTTTAATATAAAACTTAAATTGATAGGGAGTTTATCTTGGTGTACAGTGTGAAGTATGAAGCCAGCTTTATCTTTTTCCAGATGAATACCTAGTTGTCCTAACACCACTTATTTCTAAAAATCCTTTGCTTACTGATTAGAGATGTCCCCTTGCTCATATACTAAATTTGTCTAAGTGTTTGGGAATATTTTTTTGAGACCATATTTCCTAAAGTGCCAAGTCCAATTATGTTTCCCTTCTATCATGCTTCTCCAGATAAAATAACCTTTGACTTACTCATCAGTAGCTTTTTATGCCATGTTTGATGGAAAGAATTGGGAAGGAGATGTGATTTTTTAGGAAAGCCATATATAGGCCCAGAAGAAAAATGATTCTCCAGATATTATTGATAGAATATCTCCCAACAACAGGATTTTTTCTTTCATTTCTAAAGGTATTGCCAAGTCATTTCGTACCACTCAGGAGATCTTCTCCTACAAGTGGTCAAAGGGAAAATCCTACAATACTTAAGGGGAAAAAAATGAAACAAAGATATCTCCACCTGCTGCTAGTCATTGCCCCCTTTAATAAGAAGTTACAACGTTTTTGCCATAAAAAAGTAGTTCACTTAAAAAAATCTTATCAAGCCAAGCAAAAAGGTTATACTGCATTCATATGTCTATAATTAGACTTATTTTCTGGCAGCAATGCTTCTTAGAGTAAAGATTGCTTATTTGTGCAAGAGTATAGGATAGTATTGGTAAGTTCAAAGATATTGTTTCAGTAACTCTACTGGTATAACAAGGTCTTATAAAAATAAGACCAAAGACGGTATCTATATATGGTCAGTGTGTACAGGTTAGCATGTTTCACACCAGGACTAGAGATTTAAATCTTGTGTTTTCATTTTCCTATAACATTAGCCAAAAATGCAGTGCTAAACCTTTCAAATGCAGTGCTAAACCTTTCAAATGCTTTTATGGGTGCCCCTTTCTCTGAGATTGATGTTACTATTTACAGCAGTTCTCCTTGCGAAGGTCATCATCATCTACCAGTGCCAATTCTTTGCCTTTCAGTCTTTCTTAAACCAGTTCTGATCAGGATCAGCATCCTACATCCCCACTATTCTTCTGAAACTGCTCTTTTCAAGGGCATCTACCACCTTCATGTTGCTTAAACAATTGCTCAATTCTCAGTTCTCATTTTACTTGATCTAAAAGCTACATTTGTCATAATGGATCACCCTCCTCCCTGAAACACATACTTCACTTGGTTTCCAGAACACACACCTTAATGTTTTTTCCTACCTCACTGGCTACCTCTCTTTAGGCTCCTTTGCTGATTCCTTCCCATATCCTAATCTCTTAACACTAGGGACCTTCAGAGTCAAATTGTTAGAACTTTTTTCTTCCCCATCTACCCTTACTCCCTTGTGATTACCTCTACTCTTATGATTTCCAGTACCATCTGCAGGCTCCCTGATGATATCTAGATTTATGTCTCCATTTTGGACCATTCCCCTAACTCTATCATGCATCTAACCACTTACTAGCTGGGTTTCTTCCATAAGTATCTCAAGTTTAACATCTCTGAAAGTAAGATCCTGTTCTCTCTCCCAAATCTGTTCATAATCTTCTCTATCTCATAATCTTCTCATTAACAGTACTCATATCTCCATTTGCCTTGAGACATCTCTCACACTCAGCATACAAGCCACCAGGAAATCCTTTCCGTTCCACCTTCAGAATATTTACCTGACTACTTCTCATCTTCATAGCCACTGCTCTTATTGAAGCCATCATCATTTAGGTTACTGAAAGACCCTCCTCACTGGGCTCTAGGCTTTTGTCCTTGCCCTTCATAGAGCTGTCATCCCTTTACAATACAAGATGAATCACATTCCTCTGTTAAAAAATTTATAGTGGCTTCCCACCTTGGAATAAAAACAAACATTACATTGGCCACCAAGGTCCTCCATGATCTTTTACCTCCACCCTCCACTCTGACCTCATCTTCTATTACTGCTTTTTCAGACTCCCTGGCCTCCCCACTGCTCCTTGACCAAGCAAGACACTCCTTCCCTGTATTAGTTTTCTATTGCTGCTGTAACAAATTACCACAAACTTAGTGGTTTAAAGCAACACAAATTTATTATCTTATCATTTTGGTTTTTTTAAAAGATTTTATTTATTTATTTGAGAGAGTGAGCATGAGCAGGGGTGGGGTGGGGGGGAGGGGCAAAGAGAGAGGGAGAAGCAGACTCCCTGCAGAGCAGGGAGCCAGACATGGGGCTCGATCCCAGGACCCTGAGATCGTGACCTGAGCTAAAGGCAGACGCTTAACTGACTGAGCCACCCAGGTGCCCCATCTTATCATTTTGTAGGTCAAAAGTCAGACACAGGTCTTATTGGGCTAAAATCAAGGTGTTGGAAGGTCTGCATTCTTTTTTGGAGACTCTAGAGGAGAATCCATTTCCTTGCCTTTTCCAGCTTCTAGAAGCTAGCCACATTCACTGGCTTGTGATACCCTTTCTCCATTTTCAGAGCAAAAAAAGAGATTGCATCCTTCTGACCTTTCTTCTATAGTCACGTCTCCTTCTGACCCTAGCTGGGAAAGGTGCTTTGATTTTAAGGACCAATGTGATTAGATTAGGCCCACCCAGATAATCTCTCCATCTCAAGGTTGGTAACCTTATTAATATCTGCAAAGTCCTTTTTGCCATGTAAGATAACATACTCAGGGGTTTCAGGGATTAGGATGTGGACATATTTGGGAGAGGGACATTATTCTGCCCAGCATACTCATCTCCTTAAATACTTGCTCATGTACCACCTTTACAGTGAGGCCTTTCCTGACCATCCTATTTATATCTACCACCACCACAGTATTTCCTCTCTTTCTTATCTATTTCATTTGTTTCATAATACTAATCATTATATAATATACAGTGTGGCATATATTAATAATTTAGTATATTTTTTTATATCTCCTCTTATCAGAATGCAAGCTGCATGGTGTCAGGAAAGTTGGTTTCCCTATTGTACCCCCAACACCTGCAAAAGTTTCAATCATGTGGTATAGCTTCAATAAATATTTTTTGAACGAATGGGTGAAAGAGTAGAGATAAAGACACAAGGATACTACCTTGTTTCTAAGGTAGACTTTCCAAATTAAGGGATGAAATACAGTTTGAATCAGTATCCCCATAGAGTCACTATAGAATTTAAACACTTTCTTGTTAACTTTACTTACTGTATGTTAAATAATGGAATTTACCAGTTATTAACATATGTGTAGTGACATAGTGGATTCTCAGCACATATATTAGTGCCTGATTCATAACAGTGAATATATAACACACCTCATTTGATTTAATTTGAGCTATAGTTTATCACTTTTGTATTTGATGAAGTTGAGATTGATCCCCTCTATTCCTAGTTTTTCTGAGAGTTTTTATCATGAATGGATGTCACATTTTGTCAAATGCTTTTTCTATATTAGTTGATATGATCAGGAGATTTTTCTTCTTTAGCCTATTAATACAGTAGATTACATTGACTTATTTTCAGATATCAAACCAGTCTTGTGTCCTTGAAATAAACCCCACTTGTTCATGGTATGTAATTCTTTTTATGTGTTACTGGATTCTGTTTTCTAAGATTTTGTTAAGTTTTGCTTGTATATTCATAAGGGATATTTGTTGTAGTTTTTATTTTTGTACTATCTTTGTCTTGTTTTGATAAAAATGTAATAATGGCTTCATATTTGAGTTGAAAACTGTCCCTTCTCTTCTAATTTATGGAAGAAATTGTGTAGAAGTTTTAGCCAGGACAATAAGGCAAAAAAGGAAAATAAAATATAAATTGGGAAGGAAGAAATAAAACTATCCCTATTTGCAAATGATATGATTGCCTATGTAGAAAATCCAAGGAATCTACAAAAAAACTTCTAGAACTAATAAGTGAGTTAAAGAAGTTTGCAGGATATAAACAAGCATTCAAAAATCAATTATGTTTCTATTCACTAGCAATGAAAAGGTAGAAACCAAGATCAAAACAATAGCATTTGTAATCACTCAAAAATGAAATAGGTATAAATTTAATAAAACGTGCAGGCTTTGTGTACTGAAAACTACAGAATACTGATGAAAGAAATCAAAGATCTTAAATGGAAAGGCATATCACATCATGATCAAAAGACTCAGTATGGTAAAGAATAGGAAACATGTCAGTTCTCAAATTAGCATACAGTTTCCTTGTAAATATATCAGCAAGATTTTTTGTAGATTTAGATAAAGTTATTCTAAAATTTATATGGAAAAGCAGAGGAACTAGAATAGCATTAACAACTTTTTAAAAGAAGAATAAAGTAGAAAGAATCACTCCACCTGTGTTTAAGAATGATGGTATACTGGGGCACCTGGGTGGCTTAGTCACTTAAGCTCCGACTCTTGATTTCAGCTCAGGTCATGATCTCAGGGTCGTGAGATAGAGCCCCCCCCCCCCCCACCTTGTTGGGCTCTGTGCTGGGCATGGACCCTGCTTATTAAGATTCTTCCTCGGGGCGCCTGGGTGGCTCAGTCGTTGGGCGTCTGCCTTCAGCTCAGGTCATGATCCCAGGGTCCTGGGATCGAGCCCCGCATCGGGCTCCCTGCTCTGCGGGGAGCCTGCTTCTCCCTCTCCCACTCCCCCTGCTTGTGATCCCTCTCTCGCTGTGTCTCTCTCTGTCAAATAAATAAAATCTTTAAAAAAAAAAAAAAAAAGATTCTTCCTCTCCCTCTACCACCTCACCTCCCCCATCCCTGTCCCCCAGCTCGCTGGTGCACATTCTCTCTCTCAAAAAAAAGAATGATGATATACTACAGAAACCAAGACTGAGTAGTGGTACTGGTAAAAGGAGAGACACATAGATCAATTGGAAAGAATAAATAACTTAGAAGTAGACCCACACAAATACAGCTGATTTATTTTTTCTAAAGGTGCAAAAGCAATTCAATGTAAGAAGAATAATCTTTTCAATAAGTGGTGCTGAAGCAATTGGATATCCATAAGCAAAAAAAAGAAAGAAACCGACTTATACCTCATGTTATACAAAAAATAAATTATTAAGACATTTAAATGTAAAATATAAATTGAAAATAACATAGGAGAAAATCTTTAGTACCTAGAGCTTTGTGAAGATTTCTTAAATAAGACACCAAAGTCATGATTCATTGAAAAATATGATAATTTAGACTTTATCAGAATTAGAAAATCTTGTACTATGAAGACTTTATTAAGAAAGAAATTTAAAAAAGACTATTAAGAAAGAAATTTAAAAAAGACAAGCTACAGACTAGGAGAAATATTTGCAAACCATGTAACTGACAGAGGGCTTATACTTAGAATATATTTTTTAAAAACTCAATAAGAGCAACAAACAAAAAACTCTTAAAAATCAGTATTTAAAAAAAACCCACAAATAATCCAATTAGAAAATGGGCAAAGACATGAAGAGAAATTTCAGTGACAAAGATATATACCATAGTACATGCAAAAGTGTTTAATATCACTAGCCACAAGGGAAGTGCAAATTTAGATCATGGTAAAATATTACTCCACATTCTTTAGAACAGCCAAAATAAGAAATAGTGATAATACCAAATTATCATTTGGCAAGGATGTGGAGAAAGTGGATCTCTCATATATTGCTGGTGGAAATGTAAAATGGTATAGACACTCTTGAAAACAGCTTGGCAGTTTCTTTTTTGTTGGGGGGGACAGAGGGAGAGGGAGGGAGAGAGAATCTTAAGCAGGCTCCACACCCAGTGCAGAGCCCAATGCGGGGCTCAATCTCACGGCCCTAAGATCATGACCCTGATATCATGACCTGAGCTGAAATCAAGAGTCAGACACTTAACCAACTGAGCCACCCAGGTGCCAGCTGGCAGTTTCTTAAAAAAATATACTTTTACCATACAATCCAGCATTCATGCTCCTAGGCATTTATTGCAATAATGTGGAGATTTTATGTCTACACAAAAGCCTGTACACAGTTTTTCTTAGCGGCTTTATTTGTTATAGCCCCAAAGTAGAAACAACCAAACTGTCCCTTGATAGGTTATGATTAAGCAAACTGAGGTACATCCATACCATAGAAGGGTACTCAGTAATGACAAGAAATGAATACAAAACAACTTGGATGGATCTCAAGAACATTATGATGAATGAAAAAAGAGCCAGCCTCAAGAGATAATATACTATACAATTCCATTTATATAAAATTCTTGAAATGAAAAAAATTTGGAAATATGGAAAACATATATATAGTGGCTGCCACGGGTTAGAGATGGTGTTAAGTAGAGAGTGGATGACTGTAAAGGAATAGCATGAGGGAGACCTTTGTGGTGGTGGAATATTTCTGTATCTTGATTATGGTGGTTGTATGATTTTATACATGTGATAAAATGATAAAGAGCTATATATGCACATTGTACTAATGCCCAATTCCTGATTAAAATATTATACTAAAATTATAATTACTGGTAAGTTGTAACCAATGGAGAAACAGTGAAAGGTACATGAGTCCTTCCTGTACCAACTTTGGAGGTTCCTATTTACCTATAATTACTTCAAAATAAAAGTTTAAAAAAAATACGTGTTTTATATCAGTGCATCTTATGGTAATCTAATGAAAATACAGATGCCAAAAATGCTTTTTGGAGATGTGGTGCCAATTATTGTTAAAATTATTTTTTATTGAGGGTGCCTGGGTGGCTCAGTTGGTTGGGCGACTGCCTTCGGCTCAGGTCATGATCCTGGAGTCCCAGGATCGAGCCCCGCATCGGGCTCCCTGTTCAGCGGGGAGTCTGCTTCTCCCTCTGACCCTCTCCCTCTCATGCTTTCTCTCTCATTCTCTCTCTCTCTGTCTCAAATAAATGAATAAAATCTTTAAAAAAAAAATTATTTTTTATTGAGGTGAAATCACATAGCATTAAATTTAACCATTTTAAAGCATACAACTCACTAGTACATTCACAGTGTTGTGCAACCATCACCACTACTAGGTCCAAAACATTTCATGAGATCTCATTAAGCAGTCACTCCCTACTGCTCCCTACATGCAACATTAGTGGAAGACCACTAATCTGATTAGTTGCCCTGGATTTACCTATTCTGGATACTTCATATAAATGGAATCACAATATGTGACCTTTTGTATCTGCCATCTTTCACTTACCGTGATGTTTTGGAGGTTCATCCATGTTGTAACATGTATCGGTACTTCATTCCTTTTTGTGGCTGAATAACATATTGTAAGGATGTACCACTGTTTGTTTATACATTCATCCGTTCATGGACATTTGCATTGTTTTCACCTTTTGGCTATTGTGAATAGTGCTGCTATAGACATGTAATGCCAATTTGATACAAGAAAATAGTTATTCCTGAAGCTCATGGTTTTCTTGTGAGAGACATAGAATCTATACAGGTTATATAATCAGAGGATACAACCAGTAATTCTAAACCCTTTGTAATTTATTTAGGACAATTTACTTCTCATTGCTGATTTCCCAGACATTCATTCATCTCAGGTGAAAAATCAGATATTGGAGCAGTTAGAGATAAGACTACAGGTATTGGCTGCTTATTTTGGGAGGGACAAATAAGAATGCTTTGTGAGAACAGAGACAAAATGTCATCATAACAGCAATTGTAAGTTATTAGATGAGGGTCAGTATTGTACTCATGAGTGATAAAGCCATAAGTATTTTATTCCTTAAATGCTTTAAAAATAGAAATTTAAGAGATAAATTACTTCAACAACAGCAAAACAATATGAACCATGGAGATACTTAATCTCTTGAGTCTGGTTTATTTAATCTGTGATCATCTCTGTGTCCTTAAATGCTCCAGAAATTAAACATACAGCACTTTATAGCACCAAGGTCATTGTTTTATAACCCTAGAATTAAATAACTCTCCAGAAATGTTTTTAGGCATATCTAAGTAAGTTTACTATTTATTTCTTTGTCTAGAACTAATCTAGCTCTTTTCACAGCATTTCTTCTTGCTTAGCTCTTTCAATTAAGCCATTGGTTCTCAACGCATGGCTATACTTTAGTACCACCTGTTAACATTTTTTTTTTAAACAGTCCTTGTCTATGTTGCACCCCAGATAACTGAATTAGAATCTCTAGAGACAAGCCCAAGCATCTTATTTATATAAAGTCCTCAAGTCCTCAAGTGATCCTAAGGTTCTGCTAGGGCAAGGAATTAATGAATCAAATAAGTGGTTCTCAAAAGGTTGAGCATCAGAGTATCTGTGAGACTTGTTAAAAAAGAAGCTGGCTCCCATACTCTGGTTTCTGATTCAGTAGTTCTGGGTGGGACCTGGGATTTTGCATTATGAGCAAGATTGCTGGTGTTGCTGATGCTGCCAGCCTGGGATACAACTTTGAGGACAATGAACTAGTCTTGTCTTTTTCACTCAGTGAAGATGAGAATACAACTGGCTAACCTCCTCCATATAAATACCTTGTAAATGTTTTTTGTTTTTTGTTTCCCACTTATTTTAGACAATTTTTTTAGTGCATTAAGATGACTGGGTCCTGGGGCCCCTGGATGGCTCAGTCGTTAAGCGTCTGCCTTCAGCTCAGGTCATGATCCCAGGTCCTGGGATCAAGCGCCACATCAGACTCCCTGCTCAGCGGGAAGCTTGCTTCTCCCTCTCCCACTCCCCCTGCTTGTGTTCCCTCTCCTGCTGTCTCTCTCTGACAAATAAATAAATAAAATCTTTAAAAAAAATTTAAAAAGATGATTGGGTCCTAAAATCAGATGGCCTGGTTAAAATGCCACTTCTATATAACCTGGGTCAAGTTTCTTATTTTCTAAAGCTTCAGTTTCTTCATCTGTGAAATGGGTATGATATGCTTGTTTAAATTTGATAATGTAGGGCGCCTGGGTGGCTCAGTTGGTTAAGCGACTGCCTTCGGCTCAGGTCATGATCCTGGAGTCCCAGGATCGAGTCCCGCATCGGGCTCCCTGCTCAGCAGGGGGTCTGCTTCTCCCTCTGACCCTCTTCCCTCTCGTGCTCTCTGTCTCTCATTCTCTCTCTCAAATAAATAAATAAAATCTTTAAAAAAAAAATAAATAAATAAATTTGATAATGTATGTAAAGTGATTGACATACAGTAAATATACTGTAATTGTTAACTTCCATCGATAGCTCTCATTCTCAACTATTACAACTTTCCTTTGGTGTAATTGGCTATCAGGTTCTATGCTTCTTACTGGTTTAATAAATAGGGAAAGGTATGTGAAAAATCAGGTAGATAATTAATTCTGGGAATCCAAATGAGCAAGTCCTTTTCCAAGGACTTACAGAGGGCTCGTATATATGTAATTGTTAAAAGCTTCACCTCTGGAATCAGAAAACCCTGGGATTGAGTCCTGCTTGAGGTTTCTGAGTTTTTTATTTCCTCTGTAAAATTATGGTAATAAAAGTTCCTGCATATTGAGTTATTGTGATTCTAACAGAACAGATAATGCAGGTACAATGATTAGCACGGTCCTGGCCATATCATAGGTACTCAAATGTTAGCTATTATTAAACTGAGAGTAATTGATTCTTAACTGCTCCTTTAAATATTAACTCTCCTTTCCCTCTTTTGAACTGATGTGTTTTTATGGCTCTTTGAGGGATGTCAGGAAGGAATGTAAATTCTTCAAGGGGGAATGCAACTCTTGAGGAGAAATTTGTTTACTGTTTCCCCAACACTCATCCAAAAACAAGACGAAAAAGGAGTGAAGATTTACTCTTCGGACACTAAATAACCTCACTATTTTTTCCCTTGCCAGAATCAAGAGAAGAGCTGTGGAAATTCCTGGTCAATCATTAGTCTCAATTTCAGGCCATCAGGACAGCGTTACAAGTAGGGCTGCTGCCCATCCTTCCCCGTGACTTCCAGGTTGAGATGGAGGGAAGTTCTTTATGTGCTCTCTGGCAGCATAAGTACAGAAGCTTCTGTTTCAAAAGCTTTTTTGTTTTTCTGATTTGACTGCAGAATGGGAGCAATCCCCAAACACTCTGGGCATGATGCAAACTGATCTTGAGGGACTGCAGCAGCTAGTCTTTTCCACAGATATGTTGACAGGAGGTATTATTTTCATTCATTTTGCAAAGAGAAAGTACCATACTGTAGATAACACTAAGTCATGTTTCCCCAAGTGTGGTACACATTCCACTGAGGACATGAAATATGTGGTGGGTAGTTTGTGGACAGATATTCTATTTAATAATCTGTGTTCATCGTAATATACATTAGGAAAAAGCACATGTGATTGGTTTTCCAGATATTCTTACTTAAGGTAAATCTCAGATACAAAGAAAGCTTAAAATTTAAGTTAAGGAAACTAGTAGGTAAACAGTAGTACAAGGGGCATGTGTGCAGTTTTGATACATACACTGAGGGTGAATGTGATACAAATTTGGGAAACATTTTGTAAAATATACAGGCTGTTTTATGCCTCTGGAGTTAAACATGATCCATCTGCATATATCACAAGAAAAAGAAAATTTAACTATAGAGAATGAAATGGTTATCACAATCTTTTCTGATTTTTTTCAGTCATTTATGCTGGTCTTCTAGCCTTTCTTTATTTGCCACAATTCTTCCTTTTAAAGATTTGTACTAACTATAAGAGGAGGATAAAGAAGAAAGAACCACGTACAAGTTCAATGAAAAAAAATATAAGCTTTTCAGATTTAATGGGTACTTCATTTAAGGTTAACATTGAAAGGACTGGTCTTTGCCTGTCAACTTGTGAACTAAGAGCCTGGTTTAGCCATTATATTTTCACAAGTTTTTATACCACTGGAATTTATTTTCTAATTTAATTGCCAAATTCCTAATCTGATTAGAGCCTAAGTGGAAGCAAAATTAGTATTGGAGAAAAAATAGATAAAATAAGATTTCCTTTGCTAATGTACAAGTCGTGCCAAGCTGTATATTTCTTATAAGATTAATAGTAGAGTGTTTCAGTTCTTTTTCATTTTATCAGAGGCAAACACTTGCCACTTTATCTCCTCATCCTAGGAAACAGAATGGGGTGATATATGCCACAAGTCTAGTCATAAAAGAAGCTCTTGAAAATAAGGTTATCTAGTTGAATTGTCCGGAAATGAGTGTGATAACAAGCCATAGTGATGAAGCCATAAATGGCGTCCACATTTCTCCCATGGTTCCTAGGGAATGAAATCCATATCACACTACCAAGTATGACTGGTTTATATGTTGGTCTGCCCTACTAGATGTCTCTGTGGAATAGAATATTCTTACTAAATTGTTTCCAACTTCTTTCATTCATTCAACAAATATTTATTGAACACCTTGTATGTGTCAGCCACTCACTGTTCCGAGTGCTGAGGATGCAGCCATGAGGAAGAAAACATTCGTCCCTGCCCTCAAGGAAACCAGAACTGTTTATGTGAACTATCATTGTGAATGTGGTCAGTGTCCCATATTAGTCACTTAAATGTGATTTTTAAGAGGTTCAGAAGTGATTTTAAACAATTGAGAGGATGAAATGATAGGGAATGGAGTTAGGTCAATGTAGTCATAAAACTCAAAAAATAGGTTTAAAAGTAGGATCATTTTTGAGCACAAGGAAGAGAGCTTAAATTTAGAAATAAGAACTAACATTCAGAGTACTTGATATGCTCTAGATATTGTGTTCAGTACCTTATATCCATTATTATATTTAATCTTCACACCCCCACTTATAAAAGTGATACTGTATTATCATTCTCATTTTAGGGATAAGGAAACTAATCTTAGAATAATTAAATATCTTACCCAATGTAATTCAATTTTGTTTAATAACATAAACAAGAAATAAGCAAAAACAAAGAGAAAGCAATTTGCCTCCCACCTTAACCACTACTGAACAGTTCATCCAACGTCTGATGAGCAGAGGTTGTCACAACTCTCTAATCACAAAAAGAATCACAGAAGGTCCTGTATCTTCTAGTCACTGCTCAATGGAGGTCATTTATCAGCTTTGGCTACAAGGATTAGTCACCATCCATGTGCCATTGGGTACATGATTCATCACATGATGATTCTAGCCATTCCTTTCCAATCATGTTCTTTCTGAGTTTCTGAGAAGATATAAAATACATGTTCTTTCTGAAGTTGTAAAGCTGAGACAGAGAGACCTTTGCATTTTTCTCTCATGTAGGAATCAAGACTTCTATAGGGAAAAAGAGAAGAAAGGAGACAGTTAATAAATGCAAAGTGGTTTATATGCTTTTTCCCATAATAAAATCTCATCTCACTGGGTCTCCACTGGAAATCTTTCTCCGTTCTGGTATGAGGGGAATGTTGGCATCTGTATTTCTACTTGTTACAATCTCCAGCTGTTTGTTTTCTTTTATGACTTGGGTACTTGTAGAAGTTATCTCTGTTGTAGAATTAACAAGTAACCTCACACTGGAGGGTATTTCTATAATGTTTCTTGAATGGTTCTACAACTATGTCCCTGGGTGACTGGGACTGTTGGGTACTATTCCACTGAGATTTCTGGGATTTGCTTTGAAATATATGGATCCTGATCTCCCATATACTCTCCAGAAAGTGAGGTCTTGGAACCTAGGCAAGAGAACCTGCAAGGGAGGGGGATGCTTCTATGTCTTCAGATCTCATCATTGGGAATTAAAGTGAATGAGTCAGACAGACAGTCAGCTGGATCACAAATATTTATCAGTTGCTTCCTCTGTGCCAGAAAAAGGGGATAGAATGATCAATAAGACAGATGCAGTCCCAGCTCTGGGGAGGCTCTAATCTAGTGTGAGATACCAAAATGAAATATATATAGTGTTCACATTAATAGTATAACTCAGATATTAGCTCCATATATGGAGCAAGGACCAATGATTCTTCTCATTCATGCTAAAGAAGTCACTTGCCCAAAAGCATGTGTTTTGCTGAAAAAGAGGGATCTTATCTCACAGGAAACACCATTTCACTGCAGACCTCTGTACTCACTATATCTTCCTGAGTTTCTCTCAGCCACACAGCCACAAGTTTCTTTTCTCTTCTTACTCTTCTCCACATCTCTCTAGCTCATCTTCCATTTCCAGATCTTCCCTTGAGTCCCTTTTCTACTTTCTTATGTGGAACAAATTAATTCTGTCTGAGCCCTTTCCAACCTATAGATAGCTACAATTAAAAACTGACTTAGATAGCAAGACATCCACCAATTACCAGAAATTTCTCTCATCAGAAGGCAGGGGACTATTTACATAATAATTTTTATGTTCTTCACCTGCGTACATTTCTCTGCTCACTGCAGTGTCTTCCTCACCCCGCCCACTGCAGTGTCTACCTCTTTGTAGTCTTTCCAATTCATTTGAGAGTTACCAATGGATATTTCCCATGTACTCACGAAGTGCCGTCAGTCACCAGGTGATATCCTCCGTCTTCTTGTTTTTCTGTTTTAGCACTGTGTGGTATTTCCATCTGTTGTGGATACCTTTGATGCCTACATAGTTGAGTGAAGGGGTCTTGGCTCTGCCTGCAGGAATTAGAGCCAAGTGCTTCCTTTTAGACATAGCTACCACTGCCATAGCCTTGCTGATATTCTTGAACCCTGAAATTGCCAGAGCAGAGCCATCAAATATGGTGCCCTTAGAATATAGAATGTGTTTCAAGAATATATCTACAGAATATGTGCTGAATGACATTGTGTTCAGTATACAAGGGAGGAGAATGCTTTCTTGTCCCTTTTGTCATTATAGGGGGTCTATATGAATACTAGAGGAGTACTTGATGGTGTTTTTGAGGAATAAGCTCTATTTTATATTATTTATTGTTATTTTAGAGCAATATATATAACAGGTGATATGGTACAGGACTAAACATAGAGAATTCATTCTAAGTATAACCTGAACAATCAGATTGGATGTTTGTTAGTAGATGGGAAAACCATACTGGTGCATCTTTGCTTAACATTAGCTCTGTTTTAAAAGATCATAACATGAATCCATGAAGGCCATGGTTGAGGGGAGGAGAAAAACCATCTTAGTTATAGATGCCATGTTGTTCCTGTCCCCTAAATTTAAGAAATGCTTTCTCCCTATTTCCTAATACTGAGATATTGCTGGAGGCATTATAGCTCAGTGGGATAAGAATGTGGGCCCCAGATTTAGATGGATTGAGGATCAAATTCCTGCTCTGCTACATAAGAGATCATCGATCTTGGATAATTCACCTCTATGTGCCACAATTTTTCTCATCTGCAAAATAGAAATGATACACAATTATGGGGGTGCTGTAAATGTTAAATGAGGAAATTAATTTGTTTTGGGTTAGAAAATGTTATGCATTATTATTGTACCATGTTCTTATATCTAACTTATTCTTTAGAATAAATTGTGTTTCACCCCGATTCTAGGCAGACTCACCCGCCAAAATGCAACAGATGTGGCCAGTTATCTAGTGGTCAGATACTAAGTAATTCAATTAGCTCATTCACTCATTCATTTGTTCTCTCATTCCTTCAACCAAAGTGCATAGTAAGTGCTGGGAAATCAGTGATGAAAGAGCAGATTACTTTATGAGCTCACAGCTAGAGGGGGAGATAGACCAAAAAAGAAATAATTAGAAAAGCAGTGTGAGAAGTACCATTATGGAGATATGAAAAGAAGGTTATTGAAACACATCAGAGAGAGTCACTTATTGGGCCTGGAGAAATTAAGAAAGCTTCACAAAAGAAGTAACAAAGACTAGTTGTTAGGAGAGATTTAGGGCCATCAGGTTCCCATATAAATGGTGTTCCCTGTCTCACTGGAAATTTCTGGATGAGGCTAATGTTTACTAGGATTATTGTAGATAAGAGATCAGACACTTAAAGCATAAACCTCCCTATTCCAGAGCTCTAGTAATGCAAAAAACAAAAAAAACAAAAAACAAAGATACAGAGCTTTCAAGATCAAGCTGCCTCAGTATTCAACTGAATACAATTATTTAGTTCTTTAGAATTTTTTTTTTTTTTTACCTTTTTGGAGGTGTGGCAGAGGAATTTTTTTTTTTTTTAAATATGGCCTGTGTTTCAAACTCCTTCCTAAATTCTGAAGTCTCCTAACCTGCACCATTTCTGAATAGTCAGCAACAACGACCCACAGTATTGCTGTTGGTTAGGTTCAGGTCCTTGGAAGCTTATGCTCTTTAGCATGTCACGAGGAGCCTCAAATGCACCCAGTGTCTCCTCAGCTGAAGTCCTAAAACATATGAGTTCATTGTACATGTCCCTGTGTTTTCCAGCTGCTTAAAATTCATCTTGAGACTTTTTTTTTCCAGATTGACATTAGTACTTTCAGTGTCATGTTTTTTTGTTTCTTTGTTTTTCTGGAAAAGAAATAAATCAGTTCCTTTTACTGTCTCTGTCCCCTCCCCCCTTTTTAGTACTTGTATTTCAGGCTTCCTTTTTTAGTTGTCTACTTTTCCCTCAGGAAATTGTGAATTCCTTCATTTCATTTGTTCAGATTGGAAAAGTATATGAAAAAGCACATGTGGATTCACACACACACACACACACACACCCCACACAGAGGAACAGATTTTTAAATCTTGGCTGTTATAAAACACAGAAACACTTTAATAGAAACCTCACTACTTTTGTGTCTTCTGCTGATTTTCAGCTATATTTAGTTTTTAACGAATCACTTAAGGTGTTGGTTTTGGACTCTCTTCTTTCCAGGAATAATTTTCAAAGCAAGCAATGTTGGAAAATGTTCTTAGACAATCTGTGCTTTGCCAGTTTACTTCATCGTTGTAGGCCTTTAAAAACTCTATTGCATGGGTTACCTGTCACTCCTGTTTGTTTTTTGGGTACAGAGGACAGATTAAATCACTTGGGTGGTATAAACTGGCTTTTAATCAGTTGTTTTACTTCTCAATATCATTACTTAGTCTGCTCTAGGACTGTGAATCCGTGCAGCTGGAGCCCTTTTGGGAGCCTTTTGGCTGGCTTGGAGGTTAAAAGGACAGGCTTGGAATCAGCTGGCCAGAGTTTACACACTGGCACCATTCCTAGCTAGCTATGTGAATTGTGACCACTTCGCCTTTCTGTGACTCAGTTTTCCCATCAATAAAATGGGATTAAATATATTATCCATGTTTCGGGTTCATTGGAATAATTAAATGAGATCATGTGCAAGGAATATGTGCACAGACCTGGAAAATATTAAGCCCTTAATAAATGCCATTATTTTTATTGCACATGAGTGACAAGTCAGCCAACAGGAGGAAGCTGCAGAGACAGTTCAATGCTATGTTTGGTATTATTTGCTTCCATTTCTGTCACATCAGAAATTTGTTATTTGGTATGGAAAAGACTGATAAATTTCGGAACAATTTTTTTGTCCCAAGGAAATCACATTTTTTTCTGGAATTTGTTTTGCCCTCTCCTCTAACATTTCCCTACACACCAATCTCTAACCTTATTGCCCTTTACCCACTGACCTGTACCCCGAGGACACAAGAGTCAACATCTGTGACTTCTGTTTTTATATCATGACTGCAGTTGAGAAGCTCCATTCCTGAAAATCCCTCCCAGTTCTTGATGAAAGCCTCTGCTCATAATTCATGCTTTCTGCACATACTTAGTAAAGATCTCAGTGCCATAACCTTAATTCTATAATTATCACCTATTCTTTATGTTTTACTGAACCTTTTGTTCAAATGTTTACACCCTACATGTGGGAAATTACCTTCCGATAATTTTTGTTTCTTATTTAATAGAAGCAGTGATTTCTCCCGTACAGTTCTTTGCTGGCCCATTGACACACCTGATGTATGTTTATTCTCAGATAATTTTCTTGTGCAGCCACAGGAGACTTTATGGGGAACTTCCTTAACAGAGTTAAAGACAGCCATAGCAACACCAAAGAGGTCCTTGTGAAATCTATGATTAGGATGTACCACAGGAATTAATAATTCTCTGGCCACTGTCTTAAATTGTAACCACACTGTTTTTGTAAGTTGCTCAATTTATATACATAGAGCACAGAGAGCTGTATTCTGATAAGGGGACCAGTTTCATTTAAAATCCTTATCTCAGAAAGTACTTAGCTTATTCTGCTTAATATGCACATGCTGTCTATATTCCTTTGAGTGACAAGTTGTGACATTTTTTTTTGCTAGTTTGACCCTCCCTGACAATTTTCTCCAACTCCTTAAAGTCTAAGTGAATACGATGAGTGAGAGAATACCATCTCTAAAAATGGTTTTTAATATCTTTTTCCCGGAGTCAAGAATAATTTTTTAAAAAATTAATATTTATACAGATTTATCATTCACTATCAAAAATTATTTTACTGGACACCATGCCAATTTCTTCTTAGAATTCCCCAATTAAATAGTAACTTTAAAAACATACTGCTAGTTTGCTAGGTTTTAGTAGGTCAGCATGCACAGCAAAAGTGTATTAAGGTGGACTGCTCTATTTATTGATTTGCCCTGAATTTGCTAAAGGCTGGAGGCAATTGTCTGCGGAAGGGGCGGGAGGGCCATACATGATCGAGGTCATGCGCATCTAGCCAATTTGTAAGACGATCCGCTGCTCCAAGCCTTCAGCAATCCTTAGCATAGGGGCACACTCATGCATTCCTGTCAAGTCATCTTGTGAAAGGCTGCCTGCTTCCAGCTTGGCTTGGATGTGCAACCTTAATAAAACTCACTGAGGTCTGGGAGAAAATAGCAGATCTGCTGCAGATAGGGTAGGGGAAAGGGTCTAGAATATGTACACGCAGCTGACTCAGGCAGGCTCCACGCTGAACGGTTACACAGAGAGGAAACAATAAATCTCAGCTACTATGCAATAAATATCTCAAGTTTTAACTAAGGAAACTACCATTACAGTGAAATAAAAAAAAATAACATTTTAGAACAAAGCTAACAAATGGCTAGTTTTCTGTGATTCTTCTTCAAAAGCTTTCTTTGAGGGGGAAAAAGTCAAACAAACAAGCAGTTTTACCTAAAATAAAAACTAGTTTAAAGGTCAGAAGAAAGGAGCAAGTTTTGCGAGAGGCACGGAAAGAGATTGCTGGCAGTACAATGACAGTTTTCCTTTCCTTTGCTTTCCTCGCTGCCATTCTGACTCACATAGGGTGCAGCAACCAGCGCCGAGGTCCAGAAAACGGTGGGAGAAGATATAACCGGATTCAACATGGGCAGTGTGCCTACACTTTCATTCTTCCAGAACACGACGGGAACTGTCGTGAGAGTACGACAGACCAGTACAACACAAATGCTCTGCAGAGAGATGCTCCACACGTGGAACCGGATTTCTCTTCCCAGAAACTTCAACATCTGGAGCATGTGATGGAAAATTATACTCAGTGGCTGCAAAAAGTAAGTGATTGCTTTCAGTTTCTAATTGCAGAGCCTTTTCCATGCTTGCACTGCAGCTGACTTAGAGTTCCTTAGGGGGGCATTTGTGTGTTTACCTTTTGCTCCTGGGGGCAGTGTTTGCAAATCCAAGCCTGTTCTCTCTCTGTGACTTCATGGGTGAGCCAGGCTTGTGCAAGCCTCTGAAGGTATGGTGGCAACCCATTTATGTGCCTAGCAATGGCACATTTTATGACATTTTTGGTTTCCTCTTATTTAAAATTGAGCTTGATTTTTCTGACTGTCAAAGCCCAACTTAAAAAAGAAAAGCACGTATGTCTTGAGACCATTGATGAAAAAAGAAAATAATGACAATACTAATTTCGGATCAGATAGATTTTACACCAGGAAATTTTCTGCAGCTAGGGTGAGAAATCATCACCAAATACTTATTTTTTCAACTTCTAGTACAGTTAATATGAAATGGGAGTATATATAAAGTATGATATTTGGAGAAATTGTATATGTATATAAAGGCAACTTAATTTTAGCAAGTAGCAGAATAGTGGAGGACAGATTTCTGTCATATTTTTTCCGTCCTTGAGAAAAAAAAATCAGGAAGGTAAATTTTAATGTGAACTCTTCAGGAAGAGGTTGTTTGCCTGGTGTGGAAGGAGAGATTGAGCTGGTGGTTGCTGTTGCCAAAGACATGCACCTGCAGATTTGAGCTGAGCACAACATGGGCTTTGCTATCTTCCTGAAATACCTCCTTTTTCAGGACATTGTAGTTACCAACAGTGTCATGTGGGAGTCTTAAGTATCCAGATGAATGTTAATGTCGAGTATGCAGTTAAAACCCATTTATAAAAATCAAAATGAGCATTTTATTCAGTTTTTCTCTATAAATCATTTAAAAGTTTTTGTTGAAAATGTCTATTAAAATATGAACACACTTTCTGCAGTTCCTTCTTTCTTTGCTTTCTGTTTAGTTGAGTAACAGGTAAACAGCAGATAAGCGTATTCAACTACGTCTGTGGAAGAGCAGCAATGTCACATTTGTGAAAATTCTTCTCTCCCACGGATCTTTGCTAAAAATTCATTTGGTGCATATAGGTAGGAACGTAGTCAGTCCAGTCTCCTTTAAGTTAGTCTGTTAACAGAGCAAACCCTTTAAGAAGATAAGGAGAGGACAAACGCTCTATTTTTTTCCCCCTGTGTTTTCACGCTCACTTCCAGCACTGCCTACTCAATCATGCCAAGTAACAGTTATTCTACTTTTGTCCGCTAGGGACTGAACTAAGATCACTGATATTTTATTTGACAAGTTAACTGAAACTCCATAGATTCAGAGTTTCTGAACCTGGAATTGTAGTTAATCTTGCTATTGTAGACTACAGGTGAAAAAGATCAATAGGGGCAGAAGATTAGAAAGCAAACGGAATCCTGAAGCCGTTTGATAATTATAGTTTAAATTTCAGGCACTAATTATAGCAGCAGTTTATAATAGGATATCTGTTTTTTCTTTGGCAAAATTTATTTTCACAGTAAACAAATTAATTTGGTTGAACAGTTTTTTACTCTTCTCAATATACCATCCATATAGTTTTTAATAAGATTTCAATCGTAAATTAGTCTGAGTTCTTTGAAGGGGCTGGGCAGGGAAATTTAGTCCCAAATTGTCCTGAGTGAGCTATTCTACCAAAAATGTAATATTTTGTTTACTTAAAACATACAGTTAAAATGGTGACTCAAGCATAGTAATGCATATTTTTTTGTTGCTATGCAATTATTCAGCAGTGATAGGGTAAATACATGATTCTGTTGGGCTTATGTCATGCACATGTTTCATATGTTAATTTATTGTGTGAAATAAATTTGATTTTTGTTTACATTGTTCTTGGTCAATGATTATGGCATAGTTTTCAGATTATAGCCAAGCATAACTATGCAAATGTTCTTTGGTTACATTGACCCTTGCTAACGTGATTCTAGCTGATTATATGCTGAAAATGTCCCTGTTGGTTTGAGTCAGAGCAGTTTGGCTTGACTATTGTCTGTTTAAATTTGCATATCTTTTGTCATTGTTAATGCGATTGGTAGGAGGATCAAGAAACCAAATAGATTCTTTCAGCAAAGAACTTGCTAAAAAGCTCTCCCAAGTTTCCTTTAATTAGAGGTTTTTTTTTTTTTACTTTAGGTTCTAAATTTCTTGTAATGTATTTATTTTGATAATTCAAATGGAAATCTTTTTACTGTAACTATTTGGTATGCTTACTGCTACAAATTGTACTACTTCTATTTTAATTCCGAATAGTTGTGTTAGGATAAAAAGCAATGCACTGCAGAAACTGAGGCTATCAGTGTAAATGCAATTAATTCATCCATTCAGCAAAATAATTAATCAAAGCATGGTGGTTATTATGCAGCTCATGGCATCACTATCAGGAAAGTTTTTGTTGCAGGATGTGTGTTATCAATGCTAGATGCTGCTAGATGATAGTTTATGTTAATCTGATACCTTCCATGAAGTTTGGTAAACTGGATTCTTTAACAAATATTCTTCACAAGACACTGACTTCACTAAAAGTCACCTTATGAGATTTACACTCTCAAATCTCATTTCTCAACTTTTCTGGTCTTGCAACTAAATAAGATGAGAAGTAAGGTGTGCAAAGGAGCAGATGATGTGTTGGCCACCGTAAGTGTTGAAATTATTATGGAACTTATCTTTTGATATGATGGATTTCATTCAAGGAGATCAACTTTGCATAGTAACCTGTGAATTAACACCAGTTGTGAGTTAGGTTGATAGCATTATTCTCACTTATCAGATGGTGAAGAGCAATATCAATAATATGCTCAAAAATCACCATTTAATTAGGTAGAACACCTAGGCTGTATGTCTGCATTTGACTCTCTTCAATCATATAGTTCTTTTCAGAATTATTAGTAAATCAAACCCAATACCTGAGAGGGACCAGGTCTTGGGATAATAACAAGAAATACAAATGGCTTTTGTGTCTTTGCCACTTTCTTGTGATTCCTTTCTACCTTTCTATAACAGAGAAATGTCTAGTGTTTAATGTCTACTTTACATCCCGTGCTTCTTGAGTTAATATTTTCTTTCTCCTGTATCCCAGAAATTCAAAAATATGTATATTTAAATACTCAGATTTAATCATATAAATTCTAGAATTTGAGGCAATGCTTAGAAAGTCTTTTGCCTTTGCCAAATGATGTCTTTTTGTTGTTGAAAGTATAAATAGAGTCAAAAAACGTGCCTTGTAACAGACAACAAAGGTCTATCTACTGTAAATATTTTACACTAGCTAAAATTGATGAGCTGATGATTATTAGTAGAAAATGTGTTCTGAATTGCCATCCAGAATATTCTAAAGGATGAAAAATTTTTACTTGAAACACTTGGCTAAATGTTTCTATTGACAGCATTTTTTGACTAACATCCTCTATTTGTTTCAGAGAATTATGATGATCTTTTTACAATTCATGTATACAGACATTAACCTATATTAATATCCCCTAGAATGTGACCTCCATGAGACCAGTGACCTTGTGTGTTTGTCTGTTGCCATATGCCCAGGGCCTTAAGCAGTATATAGTCCATAGCAGATAGACAATAAATATCTGTTGAATGAACAAAGAGATGCATTGTCTACATGTTACAGTTTATACTTTACCATGTACTATTAACAGTTTGTTTTGGATATACAATTTACCTCCTAAATAGATTGTGTGTTATCATTTAGGCAAGTACTACATCCTATAATTACTTTTGTCCTGATATTAATCAAAACGATATTGGGTCTAAGGTAGGTGGTGGTTAATTATCCAAATTGTACTTAGCCAGTGATCTAGGATCTCAAACTTCTGCATCCACTCTATCTTGTCCATTTAATTATTCTTTAAGAGTCAGCTTTGTTGTCAGTTTCTCTAGGAAATATACCTGCATTCCACTTCCCCTCCCAGGTTGAGCTCTCCAGTGTTATAATAAAGTTGCATGTATCATGTTCACACTGCACTTCCATGTTATGTGGTTGTTATCATTTTCATTATTTGTTTTGAGGCCTGTTTTTCTACTCAGACTATGAGTCCCCTCGAGTGTAGTGAATGTTTCTTTATCCATATGTATCTGAAATGTTTATTGAGTGTTTGAACAATATCTCTGTTATCATCATACTATAAAAATAAAAGATATCAGGTGCTCAACTGTGTGGTGCTGGGATAAAATAATGAAAATTAGGAGACCTTGTAACTGCTTTTAGATGCTAAAATTTGCTTGAATCCTTTGTGATAGATTACTTGAGGGTCAGCTAGACGTTCCTTTGGGAGGAAAAATAATTTTGTACTTCCAGGCCAGTAGGTAACAATTTACCACAAGTAATAATGACACATATTTACATATAATATGTGCATATGTGAATATAAGTAACTGGAAATGATTTCCCATCTGTGCATTGTTTTGGGGACTGGTGATCATGCAAAATAAAGCAGAGAGGATGTTCTATGTTTTATTTGCACATATTGGGGGGAGAAGGCTTCCTGAATGTGTGGAAAAGAGCAGACAATTGATAAGTATGTTTTTAAATATTTGTCACTAGAAGAAAATATGCATATATGATTTATACACAGAGGTAGAAAAATATGGCAGGTGCCAAGAAAGGTGAAAGGAATAATTGCCTTTTAAATCCAGTTATAGAAATGTCCCTACCAAGTTCATTTGAGATTAACCCTTGGTTTTCAAGCCAAATAGGAACTCTTTAGTTAATACCCCTGTATTAACTTGTCAATGAATAGTTAGGTGTTATTTTTTGCTGGTTGTATTTTAGAATCAAAAGGCAGAATAATCTTTCTGGGCCCTAGAAGTTGGGCAGTTGGAGCTATAACACTCTTTTGGATTTCTCTGTGAGAAGGAGCAAGCCTCTGCCCAAATGGTCTACATTGGCAGATCAGGGCAAGTAGGCCCTTTGCTATGGGTGATTGCAGCCCTTCTTTACCCCTGACTGTGCCATTTCACATTAAGCTCTTTTTAAGTAGCACTCATCTCATATGTAATTATTTGTTCAATGTAATCTAAACTAAGAATGTATCATTGTTTTCCTTAAAATTTTCCTACAGTTTTTCATTATGTAAGACTAAAATCCACATTCCTTACCATGAGGCCCTAGATGATCTGTGCCCCACCCCCCACTCCTCTCTAGATTTATCACCTTCCCTTATTCCAGTTACTAAAATGACATTAGCCTTTTTGTTATTTCTACAACAGACCAGCTTATTTCTGTCGCAGGGGCTTTATGTGCTGTTTACTTATCTAGGAAAATTCTTCCTCCAGAGCTTGGTATAGATGGCTCTTTCTTTTCATTCAGGTCTTTGCTCAGAAGACATCTTTCCGGAAAGTCTTGTCTGAGTACTATTACCTTCCACCTTCCTGCATTCTGCTAAATGACATTTTGTCATATAATACTGTATTATTTCTTTGTGGCATTTACCACCATGTGACCTTTTATCGGTTATTGTTTGTCACATTATTTATTCTTTCTCCATCTACTGAGAATAAATGCCATAAGAGGTCATTGTCTGTCTTGTTCCCGGTAGTATATCTTACTCCTAGAAGAATGCATGACACTTAGTAGAACCTCGGTAAATATTCGCAAAATATATTCTCCCAGACCCTGCACTCTGTGAGGTAGAGATTGTGCCTGTCTTCTTCACTAGTTTTTATTTATTATTTTATTTGTTATTTTTGATAGCAGATCTACTTTTCTGGGACAATACCTAGAACATAGTTGAAAGGAATACTTTTTTCTTTTTTAATGAATAGAGAAGTGAATGAATTCCATGAGTAGATTTGGACTATAATTAAATATACGTATGAAAGTGAGACTCAACTATATTCCATGTGCTACCTATCTAACTATGTAATAGGAGAAATTTTAATCTTCTGAGTTTCTTTCTCTATATCAAGGATCAGCAAATATGGCCCTTGAGCTAAATCCTTCCAGCCACCTGTGTTTGTAAATAAAGTTTTATTGAAATACAACCACATCCATTCCTTAATGTATTGTCTGTGTGTTTGTAAATAAAGTTTTATTGAGCAGAGTCACACCCATTTGTTTATGTAGTGCCTATAGTTGCTTTCTTCCTATAAAGGCGGAATTGAGGGGTTGTAACAGAGATCAAATAGCCCACAGATCCTAAACTTTAATATCCAGCCCTTGACAGAAAAAGTTTTCTGATCCCTGTTCTATATCACAAAAGGAATATGGTATTAATATTGGGACCATTGCAAGGTAAATTGTGAGGTTTATTGTGTGGGAAAAAGATCGCCCTCCAGGAGGTCAAGTAATCTTCAGGTTCATGCCAGTTGGCTAAAAGCCTGAGTAAGCCATTTCTTGGCTTGGTATCGGGGACATGCTGTGAGGTGACATTTTAGAGGAGTACAGGCAGGGAAATTTCATGTCTTTTCTTTCCCCTGCCCATCATTATGTGGACAGAGAAATATTCCAAAAGCAAATACATGTTAGAAAAGAAAAAGCACCTGAATAACAGTACAGATCATCAGCCTCTGTGTTTACCAAGTCTGGGTGCCAGGGTCCTTTGCTTTATGTACGCGTCTCAACCTATTGGTTGTGGCATCGGCAGGAATGTTAACAAAACATCAGAGTCATTCTGTTTTCATAGAAGTGGGGCTTCAGCACAGCCTCTTACATTCAATCTATTTAGAAACCTTTCCTCCTTCTATCATTTGCTATAGATAGAAACATTACAAGTATTCTCATTTGTGTAGATGATGAGAGAGGAGGAGCAACAAGTGGGTGTTCAGCCACAATGTGCAAAGGTTGATCAGCCCCTATGCTATCATTTGCTAATTAAGGAGGTTTTGTTTTCATTCTGCCATGGCCTTGTCTCTGTGTGGAAACATTAGCATCCTTTTCCTGGACCTTGTCTTCTTTTCTTTTTCTTAATACCATTTGCTTAGATGCACAACCCTAATTACATTCTGAGTCATTCTTGCCTTTTGTTCCAATACAAGATTATCGTTTGCTGTGAAGTTTGGAAGTTCCAAACCCTCTTTGGTTCTGGCCCCATGGTCTGAGGGAGGGAGGGCTTCTTAGTGTTTAAATCTCTTTACAAAGTGTACAAAAGATATGCCCCCTCCCTTATCAAAGAGGTTTCTAAAGAATGAAGCACTCCATGGATTATCTTTTCTTTATATTTTGAGACTTTGTGCTTAAATACTTTTCTCTAATTCTTACACAGAAATATTAGGAGTGAGAGGTTTTCAGCCTTGTTTGGTCTTAGATACCTATCCAAATGATCTGATTTCTTCCTTCAAACATATGAAAAGGTAATCTTTAACAGAGAAAGTGGTGTAAAACATATAAAGCCAGACATAACGCTACTGGTAGCTAATAATATAATCAATAACATATTTGAGCATATACCTATTTGGCAGGAAGTATTAGAGAATATAGAGTAAAATCAATGTAATAAGTGTTACTTATATATATATGCTACATGACCACGTTACAGATTATAGGTCTTCATTGGCATGTAGTTCCTAAGTTTGTATTGAACTATTAAAAGAGCATGCAAATTAACATAAATATCAAGCTGTTTCTAGAGAAAATCAGTAGCTGAAATATCAGTAAAGTGCAAGTAAGATGTGAATATCTTGAAACAGGAATATATACAAGGAAGCCATCAAACTCACTGGTATCAAATAGGTAAGCTTACTATATATTTCTGTGGAATTGTTGGTAATATTTTTGAAAGATAATGTATTTTAAAATTTAGTTACATGTCTAGCTTAACTCATTAGGATCATGAAAGCTGAATGAGTTGAATCATAATACTAGACCCAAAGATTATTAGAGGTTTCCATTCCCAGAGAATGGATAAATATTTTAAAACTCTATATTTCACTTCCAAACCTTTAGAGATAGTCCCAAGATTTTGTAAAACATTTTAACACTGTTCCTGTCTTCACTGTTAATATATATTGACTAGATTAAAATCCAGTAGATATTTATTATAGCTAAAGATTTGCTGTAACTAGCAGACCTTGCATCCACCTTATCTCAAGTTCATAGATATAAGACATGAGAATTTTATCCTTATTACTAAATCACCAATCTTCTCTTTGTTTTTCAATTTTACTAGGTTTTTAAATAATAACAGAACTATAATAAGCAGTAGTTTTAATATTTATTGAATAAGTGAATTATTGAATAAGTTGAATATAACTTTAAAATGTTAATAATATAGTGAAGGTTTAATATTTTTGAACAAATGAACTGATGAAGTCTAAATATTTCTTAGCAATGGAACCCTATTTCCAAGCAAATTATTAGGTAGAAGCTTGATATGTAATCTAGATGCAAATGGAAGGGTTAGAGGAGAACTGGAGAGGGGTGCTGCCGGGACCCTCTCCCTAAGCCCCTCTCCCAGAGGCATTCCTCAGGAGACCCTATATGTTCAAAGGAATATAGTTTCAGAATGGCTACAACAAAACTTTCAAATAATCAACTGTTAGGTAGGTAAAGCTTTCAAAACCAATTTACTGGCAGACAGGAAGAATCATAATGCTTGAATATTTTTTGGCAAGTTGATGTAAAAATGTCCAAATCTGCCATATACAAAGTAGTTTAAGAATGTTAATGTGTAAGTTACAAAAGTACAGGTTGTTCTAGACTCTCAGAATGTTGAGGCCCACCCATACTTAACATGACCAAAATATGTTAAGATAATAGACAACTCTTGGACAATTAGTGGCAAATTGTATAACTTACCTATTTTCTAAATTATCCAATTGCATAGTAGTTTGTATTTCTTTATTTTAAATTTAGGGACATGAATTACATTGATAATACCTAATATCTCAAGCTACCATATTCACTTAGAACAGAATTCATTGTTAAGAATAGTGAAAGGAAATATAAATTTTATTTTATTTATTTTTTAAGATGTATTTATTTATTTTAGAGATAGAGAGAATGAATGGGAGGGGCAGAGGGAGAGGAAGAGAGAATCTCAGGCAGACTCCGTACTGAGCGTGGAGCCTGATGTGGGGCTGCATCTCATGACCCTGAGATCACGACCTGAACCAAAACCAGGAGTTGGATGTTTAATTGACTGTGCCACCCAGGCACCCCAGGAAATTTGAATTTTAAGTAGGCATTTACGTACTTCCAAAATTTTCAGTGATTCTTGTTCTGTCTACTTAGCTCGTCTTTGTTTTTATTTCTAGAATATGACACCAGGAATAGGAATTTTAGAATTGCCATTTCCTTATTCATTTGTGCTGAAATATTAATAAAATACAAGTAAGATTATTTAGTATTTTTTAAGGCATTTATCCTGACTGCAAAGGTTAATTTAGTTAAGACTAGATAAAACCAAACTTTCCAAACACACCTAAGCTGCAATGTATCACAATGTTCTGAGAGAGGACAATCACGTGAAGGCAACACCTTCAGTTCTATTAACTCTGTGGAGCTTTTTCTCTTTCTTTAGGAGATGAATAATACACGGTTGTTTGATATACTGAATGAGGGCTCCAAAGTCAAGCCTTATATGAATTTATTATTAACTTTCTTATTATGTTAGAAATAAAAGTCCTAATAATTTTTTCTGACCAATGGCCTGCTTTTTTCAAAAGCCTATTTCCCATTCTGTAGTGGGAGACTTCTGAGACTTGAATACCAGAAAAGAGACATGGTGAGGCAGTCCTTAGAGCAGGAAAGACAAAAGGACTCAAAGGAACTCATTCCTGGCCTGCCTCTCCTTTTCATTACTCTTCTGTCCTCTGGTATTGTTTTTAGTAAAGTTCTATGTGATCCTCCTTGTACCAGTGACCATGGAGTGGAAGTGCAAGAAAGAGGATGAGCAAAAGGGAGGGTGAATGAACAAGGTGACCAGTGGTGACTGTCCCTTTATTGGGGGCAGGGGACACAGTGAGGGGTCATGGGACCATAAGCAGTGTCTGGAGGACTGCTCCATAAGAGATGGCAGTGAGTTCTGTCATGGAATTTTAGGATACAGTCATGAGTCACGGAACTAAGCACCTGCCATTAACACAGACAGCCAGTTTGCCAGTTATCTCATCAAATATGCACAAGGTAGTCTGCTAGGTACTGGGAGGCAGTGATGAATCCACTACAGTCCCTGTTGTTGAGAAGTCTAAACCCACTGAAATAGTAAATGCATTGTTTGTGTCCACTGTTTTCTATGTCAGACAGACAGTTACACAGTGATGAAGTGTGCTGTACCTAAAGCCAGACTGCCTGAATTTGAATCTTGAAAGCACCACTTTGTTGCTGTGTGACCTTGGGCAAGTTTCTTAACTTCTCTGTGCCTCACTTTCATTACCAGTCAAATCGAGGTAATAACGATTCCTAGGGTATCGTTACTATAAGGTGATTGCTAAGAGTAAAGATGATTCACATAAATTACTTTGCGTAAGTTCTCTAACATAGTAAATGTTAAGTAAATATTAATTACTCCTTGGGGGTAGTTCTGGGTTATAGTAATAGTTAAATGTTGAACCCTTTTACCAACTATCAGGCCATTTGGAAGCACTTTACATGTATTAATCTATTGAATACTTTCAAAAGCCGTTGTGAGGTAGATAGTATTATAATTTTTCCCACACGTCAAATTAGGAAGTTGAGGCACAGAGAAAGGAAGTAACTTGCCCAGGATTACTTGGTGGCTAAGTGGTGGGGCCAGCATGCAATTCCAGGTAGTTTGGCTCCATGACCTATGCTCTTAACCAACTATGGGATTAGCTACGGCAACTTTTACTGTGTCTCCTCTTGTCAATCTTCAAACCTTAAGTCTGTTTTAAAATATTTTTCTAGGTGCCTCGTTAGCGGAGTAGGTAGCACGTCAGTCTCATAAAATATTTTTCTGTAGTAGTCTTTCCACCTAAACCCTTAATTCTTTCATACTAAATGTGTTTGCCCCTTTCTCAAGTACTATTTCAGTCATTTGTCCACATCCTAACTCTAAAGCTCCATGGTTAAATTGACTGTGACGTGTAGTGATGCTGCTGATTGAAGCACAATAGCCCAATTCTCTCTGCCCTCCCACAGGTCTGTTAGCAGACCAGGAATCCCACATCTGTAGTCCCTACTGCCTCTCTCCTTAGAAGCACCAGCTCTTGAAGTTACAGAGCTTAATTGAATCTGACTATTTATCTAAAAAGTTTTAAAACACAAAGAAAGGCTTACAATTGCTTTACATGGGGTGAAGCCGCCTATTCTGAGTATCTTCCGTTCAATTTAATGACCTCCTTCTTAGATTTATCTGTGGGCACTCCTTCTTGGAAAAGCAAAAGCACATCCTGGAACTTAAAATATTATTTGCATGCACTTTCTTTTGTGGGTCATTCAAGAGAGTTGTAAAAATGAGAAGAAAAGCCTTGTTCTCTAAGGCAATGACCTCTTATCTCACTTCCTATTTTATTTATCATTGTCCCTATTAATTAAAATATTTCTGGTATTTTGGTCCAATGCCATAACACTGCTACTCACAGAGAACTGTGATGGTTCTCCACTTTTTTCTGAATCTTGGAGGCCTGACCACTCAGATGCCTGGGCTTGGAGGGTGGTAGCATTTGTAGCCCATAACGATCAACTGCATAAGGTAGAAAGACTCCAGGCTACCTAATTTCCCTTTGGCCATTCTTTTTCATGGAGTCCCAAAGAAGAGAGAGGACAAAATAGGATGGGTGAGAGGAAGGGAAGATGGATGAAAAGTAGGGGACCCTCGTTTCATCTGGTCCCTTCAATTCAGCTAGGTATCTATTAAATCATTCTGAACACCTGTGAATTTAACCTGAGCTCTAGGAAAAGAATTGCTGCGATTCTATAAATAGAAAAGCGACCACTTTTTGCAAGGTAGGAGATGCAGAGACATGAATCTGAGGGGATATATTGGAAGATAAACCATAAGCTGGCTACCGGAAAGTGATATAGCCCCAGAGCACAAAATTGGAACTTTTAGAAGTCTGCTCCTGTGAGGGACATCCCTGCTTGAAAGGTGTTCAGGTGGTGAAGTGGGGCAGAATCCCATGTGGGACAGTGTAGTCTCAGGATCCCCAGGGTCACAGAAAGAATGGGGGTGCCTGACTGCGGCAGAGTTCCTAAGCATTGGAACAGGGAAGCAGGCTACAATTAGTGAGCCCAGGAGTAGGCTCTCAGCTAGGTGTTGCCATAAACCATGAACCCTGGCAGGATCTGGAAACTGCTCTCCAAGTGGGGGCCCAGCAAGGGACAGCTGCTGCGAGATCCAGCTCCTTCCCTCAGGAGGAGTGGCTTGAGTGTATGTACGATTGGGTAAACGCTCCCCAAGCAGAGGCTCAGTGATCAACAGGGCCGAGGGGAGACCCCCCTCCCTCCCCGGGGGGATAGGTGCAGGTGTGCACCGCAGGAGTCTGCAGAGTTTGGCACACATGAAAGGGATTGACTGCCTTTCCCTGAGGGTGCACTAAAGAGTGGAGGCTGAGATCATTCAGCTCTGGGTCTAGAAATCTGGGGGCCGCCATTTTTTAGTTTTTTTTTTTCCATCCTCTAAAGCGGGGCAAAAAGCCTTCAGGGAACAAAAGCCACATAGAACAACCCAAAGCAGCTTACACTGAGCCTGGCCCCCTGGCAAGGGGCGGTGCAACATCACCTAGGCAAAGACACCTGAGGATCAGTGCAACAGGTCCCTCCCCAGAAGCCCAGTGGGATCTTCAGGTGAATACCAAGTTTATAGATCACTCAGAATCGAAAAACTCCCGCACTAAGGGGAAATGGTATATAGAATTAGAGGTTTTTTTCACATGAGTCTTTAGTCTTTCAGTTTAAAATTTTCTTTTTCTTTTCTTGTTTTTTTTCTTCTCATCTAGTTTCTTATTTTATCAACTCTTTGTTTTTAAGTCTTTTTTTAATTTTCATTTTTACACGTACATTTTATAGATATATTCTTCACTTTTGGCTTCCTTTCACATATATATATGTATATATGTAAGTTTTGCTTTCTTTACAATTTTGGGATTCAGTGTCTTCAAACAGACTAAAATATACCCAGGACCAAGTGGATCACCCTGTTTTGTACACCTATGAGATTATATCCCCCCCACCCCTTTTTTCTTTTTCTTTTCTTTTTTGGTTTCTGAACTATTCAGATTTGTCTAGTGTGTATTTCACTTGGGTCATGGTTGATATTTTTGATTTTGTTCTCTCGTTTGTCTATTCTTCTCTGGGCAAAATGACTAGAAGGAGGAATTCACAACAAAAGACAGAGCCAGAGGTAATACTCTCTGCCACAGAATTGATATGGATATAAGTAAAATTTCAGAGCTGGAATTCAGGATAATGATTATAAAGTTACTAGCTGGGGTTGAAAAAAGCATAAAAGACACTAGAGAATCTCTTAGTGCAGAAATAAAATTTAATCAGGCCAAAATTAAAAAAATGCTTTAACTGAGATGCAGTCTAAAATGGATGCTCTAATAGGTAGAGTAAATGAGGCAGAAGAGAGAGCCAGTGATATAGAAGACAAGATGATGGAAGGGCAGGAAGCTGAAGAAAAGAGAAAAAACAACTAATGGACCATGAGGGGAGGCTTTGAGAAATTAGAGACACCATAAAGCAAAACAATATTAGAATTATTGGGGTCCCAGAGGAAGAAGAAAGAGAGGGGGCCAGAAGGTATATTTGAGCAAATCATAGCTGAGAACTTCCCTAATCTGGGGAAGGAAACAGGGATTCAAGTCCAGGAGGTAAAGAGAACCCCCCTAAAAATCAATAAACATAGATCAACACCCCGACATATAAGAGTGAGGCTTGCAAATTTCAGAGATAAAGGGCTTGCAAATTTCAGGTCAGAAAGGGCTGGCATGATATATTCAGGGTACTAATAGAGAAAAACATGCAGCCAAGAATACTTTGTTGAGCAAGACTGTCAATCAGAATGGAAGGAAAGATAAAGAGCTTCCAGGACAAAAAAATAAATAAAAATAAAAGAATTTGTGATCACTAAACTAGCCCTGCAAGAAATATTAAAGGGGATCCTGTAAGTGAAAAGAGAACCCAAAAGTAACATAGACCAGAGAGAAACAGAGACAATATACAGAAACAGGGACTTTACATGTAATACAATGACACTAAATTCATATCTTTCAAAAATTACTCTGAACGTAAATGGGCTAAATGCTCAATCAAAAGACACAGGGTATCCGATTGGATAAAAAAACAAGACCCATCCATATGCTGTCTACAAGAGACTCATTTTAGAACCAGACACGTCCAGATTGGAAGTGAGGGGGAGGAGAACCATTTATCATGCTAATGGACCTCAAAAGAAAGCTAGGGTAGCAATCCTTATATCAGACAAATTATATTTTAAACCAAAGACTGCAGTAAGAGATGAAGAGGGACAGTATATCATTCTTTAAGGGTCTATCCAACAAGAAGATCTAACAGTTATAAATATTTATGCTCCTAACATGGGAGCAGCCAATTATATAAACCAATTAATAACAAAATTAAAGAAACACATTGATAATAATACAATAATAGAAGGGGACTTCAACACCCTACTCACAGCAATGGACAGATCATATAAGCAGATCAACAAGGAAACAAGGGCTTTGAATGACACACTGGATCAGATGGACTTCACAGATATATACAGAGCATTCCATCCTAAAGCAAAAGAATACACATTCTTCTCAAGTGAACATGGAACATTCTCCAGAATAGATCACATACTGGGTCACAAATCAGGTCTCAACTGGTACCAAAAGATTGGGATTATCCCTTGCATATTTTCAGACTACAGTGCTTTGAAACTTGAACTCAATCATAAGAGGAAATTTAGAAGGAACTCAAATACTTGGAGGTTAAAGAGCATCCTACTAAAGAATGAATGGGCCAACCAGGAAATTAAAGAAGAATTTAAAAAAATCATGGAAACAAATGAAAATGAAAACACAACAATTCAAAACCTTTGGGATGTGGCAAAGGCAGCCCTAAGAGGGAAGTACATAGCAATACAAACCTTTCTCAAAAAATTAGAAAAGTCTCAAATACACAAGTTGACCTTACACCTAAAGGAGCTGGAGAAAGAACAGCAAATAAAGCCTAAACCAAGCATGAGAAGAGAAATAATAAAGATAGAGCATAAATCAATAAAATAGAAACCAAAAGAACAGTAGAAAAGATCAATGAAACTAGAAGCTGGTTCTTTGAAAGAATGAACAAGATTGATAAACCCCTAGCCAGACTTATCAAAAGGAAAAGAGACAGGACCCAAATTAATAAAATCATGAATGAAAGAGGAGAGATCACGACCAAAACCAAGGAAATACAAACAATTTTAAGAACATATTATGAGCAATTGTATGCCAACAAATTAGGCAATCTGGAAGAAATGGATGTAGTCCTAGAAACTTATAAACTACCAAAACTGAAACAGGAAGATATAGAAAACCTGAATATAGTCATAACCAGCAAGAAAATTGAAGCAGTAATCAAAAATCTCCCAACAAAGACTTCAGGGCTGGATGGCTTCCCGGGGGAATTCTACCAAACATTTAAAGAAGAAATAATACCTATTCTTCTGAAGCTGTTTAAAAAAATAGAAATGGAAGGAAAACTTCCAAACTCGTTCTGTGAGGCCAGCATTACCTTGATCCCAAAACCAGACAAAGACTCCACCAAAAAGGAGAATTACAGACCAATATCCCTGATGAACATGGATGCCAACATTCTCACGAAGATACTAGCCAATAGGATCCAACAGTATATAAGAAGGATTATTCACCATAAGCAAGTGAGATTTATTCCGGAGCTGCAAGGGTGGTTCAACATTCACAAATCAATCAACGTGATACATCACATTAATAAAAGAAAGGACAAGAACCATATAATCCTCTCAATTGATGCAGAAAAAGCATTTGACAAAGTGCAGCATCCTTTCTTGATTAAAACTGTCCAAAGTGTAGGGATAGAGGGAACATACCTCAGTATCATAAAAGCCATATACGAAAAGCCCACAGTGAATATCATTCTCAATGGGGAAAAACAGAGCTTTTTCCCTAAGGTCAGGAATATGACAGGGATGCCCACTTTCACCACTGTTGTTCAACATAGTACTAGAAGTCCTAGCTTCAGCAGTCAGACAACAAAAAGAAATAAAAGACATTCAGATTGGTAAAGAAGAAGTCAAACTCTCACTCTTCACAAATGACATGATACTTTATGTGGAAAACCCCAAAGACTCCACCCCAAAATTGTTAGAACTCATGCAGGAATTCAGCAAAGTGGCAGGATATAAAATCAATGCACAGAAATCAGTTGCATTTCTATATGCAAACAATGAGACAGAAGAAAGAGAAATTAAGGAATCGATTCCATTGACAGCTATACTAAAACCCCTAAGATACCTAGGAATAAACCTAACCAAAGCGGTAAAAGATCTGTACTCTAAAAACTACAGAACACTTATGAAAGATATTGAGGAAGACACCAAGAAATGGAAAAACATTCCATGCTCTTAGATGGGAGGAGTAAATATTGTTAAAATATCTATGCTACCTAGAGCAGTATACACATTCAGTGCAATCCCTATCAAAATACCATTGATATTTCTCACAGAGCTGGAACAAATAATCCTAAAATTTGTATGAACCAGAAAAAAACCCAAATAGCCAGAGGAATCTTGAAAAAGAAAACTAAAGCTGGTGGCATCACAATGACAGACTTCAAGCTATATTACAAAGCTGTAATCCTTAAGACAGTATGGTACAGGGCGCAAAAACAGACACATAGATCAATGGAACAGAATAGAGAACCCAGAAATGCACCCTCAACTCTATGGTCAACCAATCTTCTACAAAGAGGGAGAGAATATCCAATGGAAAAAGGACAGTCTCTTCAATAAATGGTGCTGGGAAGATTGGACAGCCACATGTAGAAGAATGAAACTGGGCCATTTTCTTACACCATACACAAAGATAAACTCAAAATGGATGAAAGACCTAAATGTGAGACAGGAATCCATCAAAATTTTAGAGGAGAACACAGGCAGCAACCTCTTTGACCTCGGCTACAGCAACTTGTTGCTAGACATGTCTCCAAAGGCAAGGGAAACAAAAGCAAAAATGAACTGTTGGGACTTCATTAAGATAAAAAGCTTCTGCACAGCAAAGGGAACAGTCAACAAAACTAAAAGGCAACCTATGGAATGGGAGAAGATATATGCAAATGACATATCAGATAAAGGGCTAGTATCCAAGGTATATAAAGAACTTAAAAACTCAACACCCAAAAAACAAATAATCCAGTCAAGAAATGGGCAGAAGACATGAACAGACATTTCTTCAAAGAAGACATCCAAATGGCCAACAGACACATGAAAAAATTCTCCACATCTCTTGGCATCAGAGAAATACAAATCAAAACCACAATGAGACATCACCTCATACCAGTTAGAATGGCTAAAATTAACAAGTCAGGAAACAACAAATGTTTGCAAAGATGCAGAGAAAAGGGAACTCTATTACAGCATTGGTGGGACTGCATGCTGGTACAGCCACTCTGGAAAACAGTATGGAGGTTCCTCAAGAAGTTAAAAACAGAGCTATCCAATACTCAGCAATTGTACTACTACAAGTGTAGCGATCCGAAGGGGCACCTGCACCCCAATGTTTATAGCAGCAATGTTCACAATAAGCAAACTGTGGAAAGAGCCCAGATGTCCATCGACAGATGAATGGATACAGAAGATGTGGTATATATGCAACAGAATATTACTCAGCCATCAGATAGGATGAATACTTGCCATTTACATCGACGTGAATGGAACTGGAGGATATTATACTGAGCGAAATAAGTCAATCAGAGAAAGACAATCATCATATGGTTTTACTCATATGTGGACTATAAGAAACAGCACAGAGGATCATAAGGGAAAGGAGGGAAACTGGATGGGAACTCATCAGAGAGGGAGAAAAACCATGAGAGACTCTGAAGTATAGGAAACAAACTGAGGGTTGCTGGAGGGGAGGTGGGGGGGTAATTGGGTAATGGGCCTTCAGGAGGGTATGTGATATGATGAGCACTGGGTTTTATATGCAAACGATGAATTACTTACTGAACTCTACATCTGAAACTAATGATGTACTATATGTTGGCTAACTGAATTTAAATTAAAAAAAAGAAAAGAAAAAAATAGAATGGGGCAAAGTAGAATTCAGGTATGCTTTTCATCAACCTTCACATAGTAGGATGGATTAAAACACATTAAAGAGAAAAAAAAAAAAATCAGTGTGTCTACTTGTGTGACCTGAGTTTTCCATGGAATGCTGACAATCAGCAGTGTGTGGCAGATCAATGTTATAGGTGCCCCATACCTACCAGTAGGATGTATACATAAATAAATGCATGCTGTGGTGCTCAGATTATTTAGGGGCAACTTTTGGTCAGTGAAATGGTCTGAAAGATTAGTGTTAATGCTGAATAACCAGGACCTTTTCCCAATGTGCAGGAAATTATTAAGTTAAGGAGTACAACTATTTTAATTTTAAGGGTTTCTTTCTTTATGATATGTACCATGTCTGATACTTTTTATCTCCTCTCAAGAGTTAGCTGACAAAAACAACGAAAAAAAAAGAAAAGAAAAAGTTCATTGACAAAATAGCAAATAAATATTAATAGAAGCTGGGAAATGACCTCCTATATTTACTGGTATAGTTGCTCCTTTATGTGGACACATGATTAGGATGTGATTTATCTCATCCATTTAGCACAATCACGTTCCCTGCCAATGAAATTACTATTGCTTTGTGTATGGAATAAATCAGTTTATCTGCAAAGAGGACAATGGATATCAGATATTCTGTCAGCAAAGCAAGTACGAAAATGACATTCTATATTAAGAAAGGTGCTTAGTAATAAATAGGGTATTAATAAGTCTACCTTCATTAAGCAATATCATCATCCATACAGATAAGCACATTTTTATAAATAGTAGGTATTATCATATCCATTTTGTAGATAAACAGAGGACCAATGAAATAAAATGATTTTTAAAAAATTATACATTTACTTTGAGACAGATGTAGAATTTGAACCCAGGCATTCTGAGTATCTAAATCTAAACCTCTTTATTGTTCATGCCTCTTTCACAAATTAAAACAAGTTTTGATTGACGGAGAGTAGGGGAGAGGTTCAAATAAATGATGTTTTCCTCTAAGTTTTTGGAGAATATATTCAGAATAAATAACCTTCTTTAGATACTGGAATAATTTGCCAAAGATGAATGAGAATTGCTTTAAGAAAGTTACTATTCTTAGGAAAACTACTTCCTAGCACTATTCCTGACTGGACACAAAATTTTATTTAATTCTAAAAATACGTCAGATGCAAATAACTAATTGTTGTTTTTACATTTTTTCAAATAAGTGAGTTGCTTACACAAACTGCCTCAATTGATGTTACCCAGGTATGAGTATACAAATAAAGGTAACATTTTAAGCTAGTTTATCTGAAACACTACATTGTAGGGCTAGGCTATATTTCTTTCAGTTAAAGACCAAATAGGAATAAAATATAGTCAATAAAGGAGATTGTTTAACACTTCAATATTAATGAATTAGGTCCTGTTTATAATATTTTTTGGAAAATGACCATATGTCATATGTGTATTTATTTTAGTTTAGTTGTTCAGAATATAAAAGTAAGCATTGATCCCAGGTTTATGTTTAGAAAAAAAGAACAAAATTAATAAACACTGTGAAAGTAGAACTGTCATTATCTCTTCCTGACAGTCAAGATAAACTAATGAACTAAGAAGACTTTGATTCCAATAAATGATAAAAGTTGAAAGTGGAAGTGGAAATCCCACACTCAGCACTCAAAAAAAGCTCTTAACTGAGGACTGAGTATATATATATAGGAGCTGAGAGGGCTCCATGTCAGAGAGAAAGGGAAATTCTTTATTTTGTGATCATCATGTTTCATATGGGACTCAAGCTTACATACTTTGAGTTCACAAATTAAACCTGTGGAGTTTATAAGGGAAAAGATCACTATGGAAATTAATTATCTTAAGCATAAAATATCCCTGTATATTCTTCTACTATTTTGAAATGCCTTCCTCTGTATCTAACTTTGCAAGTCATGGCCAAAAATATATCAGAGGCAACTAAAAAATTCAGATAAACTCTATAAGACAAATTGCTTGCACTTAAGTAATTTACCAAATATTTTGAGAATTTCTCTTCTGTTCAAATATAAAATATCCTCTATGGAAACGAGATTAATATGTGCTTGGTTCTTTTCTGATTACTGGGCAATTGAGAAATCAATGGCAAGGAGGTAATTTTCTATCAGAAGGGCATACCAGTTCTACCTGTCCATCCAGTGGGGTGTATCAGAATCTTTTAGGAAGGTGTAGTTTGAAAAATCACATATAGTTTTTAAATTTAGAAATGAAAAAATCCCCACCATGTTTGGGTACTAAAACTATGCAAAGAAAATACAATTTTTAAATTTAACATGGTGGAAAGAGTAGAAGTTAAAGTTAAAACAAGACCAGAAGGTAATTATTGGTTGTATTTTCCAAAGATGGTTATAATAGCATTATATGTATATATAGTATTATGTCATAAATAGTATCGTGTCTGCATGTCATTATGCCATAAAGAATTCCCTTCTCTTTGAATCTGGCTGAGTCATAAAAGGCAATTAAGTTTCCATGTTGTTCATTACAATACTCATGCTTGGAGCCCTGAGCTGCCTTATTCGAAGTCCATCTACCTTGAGGTCACCATGTTGTGAGGAAATCAAGCCACATAGAGAGGCCACGTGTAGGTTCTCTGGCTAACAAATCCCTATTTTTGAGTCATTCCAGCTCAGGCTGTAGACAGTGAGTGAATGAGCCTTCAGATGATTCTAACCCCCATTCACTCACATTAAATCCAGATGTGGAGTTAAAGTCCCAGGCATCATGGAGCAGAAACAACCCATTCCCAGTGTGCCTTGTCTGAAATCCTGACCCATAGAGTCTGTGAGCCTAATGAGCATAATGGAATGGTTGTTGCAAGCCACTCAATTTGGAGGTAGTATATTAATGCAACAATCATGACTGGAATAGCCCCCATTTCCATAGGCATACATGCAAGGGTTTACTGTGGTACTTATTACTATGGTAGTCCTTGAAGAACAATACATTAGACATGAATTCTGCCTTCCAGAAGCTCACATTTCAGTAAGGCTCATGATATGGGTAGAATGTCATAAGTGTTTTTTTTTCTTTTTTTTAAGATTTTATTTATTTATTTGACAGAAAGAGAGACACAGCGAGAGAGGGAACACAAGCAGGGGGAGTGGGAGAGGGAGAAGCAGGCTTCCGGTGGAGCAGGGAGCCTGATGCAGGGCTCGATCCCAGGACCCTGGAACCATGACCTGAGCCGAAGGCAGATGCTTAACGACTGAGCCACCCAGGCGCCCCATAAGTGTTGGTTTTTAAACCAAAATTTTTACTACCTTTCTCTATTCTTATAAGGTATTTCAGGTTCACATAAATTAAGATTCAATAAATATAACTTGAAGACTGCATATATCTTTGTGCTCCTTTGAGTAAAATAGTTATTAGTAAGAATTTTTCTTACCTTCAAAATAGAATTTGTAAAAATCCTCTGAGCCTTCCTAAACTCCAAGTCGACCAGATGTCCGTAATACCAAAATGCTATACTGTATAGTTTATGTGAGTCTTAATGTTTACATTATTTGCAGTTTTTCTATCATCTAAAATTTGTAAAAATCTCAGTGAATTCAGATTTTTGAGAATCAAGGCATGAAGCTATTTTATAACTATTTACTACTTAACCTGTCATGTTTAGGCTGTAAGTTTAAATCCAGATGTTTCTGAAAGCTGTTATTGAGCACGGCTGACTGGTGGTCTCCCAAATGTAAAATGAGTTAGCAGCATCTGTTCAATTCCCAGTGGTTTGGAATTCCTGCAATAAAATCCATCCCAGATTTTCCCCTTCTTAACTGATGAGCAAAGGATGTGGATTTGAATGAAACAGGTATGGGAACATTCTTTAAATATACAAAGTGCTTTGCTTATTACATTATATATTGGTTGAAACTTATTGGAAAACAACATAACAGTAAATATAAAGAACATAAATATTTTTTTATAAACTTTAACTCAGTAATCCTACTTCTGGGAATCATTCCCAAGGAAATAATTCAAAAGAAGTAAAAAGTAATATATATGAACATATTCATTGCAGCTATCATAGCAGGAACATTGGAAACAAATATTATTATTTATTTGGTATTTACTATGATACCTTGCACCCATGATCTCTAACCCTAAAAAAATTCTGAAAGATACAAAATGTTATCTACAACTTCAAATGAGGAAACCATGCATAATCTCCCACAAGCAGTAAATAGTAGAACCAGCAGACACTTCAATCGAGGATTCTTTGATGAAAAGCCATGCCTTCAGTGACACCACGACTGCATCTGTTAAAAATGTTTTTTGACAAGAGAAAATTCCCACAAAATGTTGAGTGAAAATGTATGTATACCTGAATAATTATAACAATGAAAGTATTAGCTAATATTTTGAGCATGTAGTATGTACCACACCTGGGACAATTTAAAGATATTAGTTTATTTGATCCTTGCAACTCTGTACATAGATATGTCATTGTTCTAATTTTAGAAAAACTACATATATTACAGCTCTGACTTTGTGTGATGAGAGTGGGTGGTGGAGAGGTGGTTGTATATTTGTAAGGATATGCATAAAAACCATTGACAGGAAACACATCCAAAACATTCACAATGATTCCTTTTGAATGGTGCAGTTGAATATTTTTTGTTTTCTCCTTTATGCCCATTGTATTTATTGTGCAATATGAACATGTGCCACTTTTATAATCAAAGTAATGTAAACTTTATTTTTTAAAGAAATATGGGTATATCTAGACTGAGGTCAAGTGAAGTAGAGATGTTGGGAAATTAACCATGTAAAAATTCACATCCGTTTTCAAAATAACTGTTCCCAGGGCAAGATAAATATGGATGAGCCTTTAGAAATAGTAAAATCAGTAGGTAAAAGAAATCTAGAAGAAATGTTTGGACCAGGGTTTCAGTAACTTCACATACTCCCCCCTCCCACCAAGCAGCTACCTTCCTATAAGACCCATTTCTGAATCCACTTTCTTCATATAGTGGTCATTTATTCATTTCTTACCAGTTTTCTCTTCTTTCTTCCCTTTTCTCTACTTTTGTGGATAAATTGATGTTGAAAGCTCTGAAAATGGTGAATTACACATAGAAATTGGGTTCAGGTAGTCCTTTTTTATTCAAAGGAAGAAATATATTTTAAAGAATTTTATTTATAGAAAGATAAGTTATAAAACAGAAGGTGAATGGGTGACCTAGGTTTGTAGGATATAAACTCAGGATTAAATGTTCCAGGATTTGATGTAACAATGAGAGCAGAAAGGCATATGAAAGAGAGATTAAAGAAGTTATAATTATATGGCATGGTATGTATGAAATTACTTTGCAAGATCTTAATATCTATCCCGGTGCAAACTGCATTGGGCAACCAGAGCTTTTTCCAAAAGTCAAAACCCAATCATGCCATTCTTCTAGTTAAAATGCATTAGTGGTCCCAAAGTACCCTCATATTGAGGTTCAAACACCATACCTTATTTAAACTGGCCTTTAGTCTCATCTCTCATGTTTTCTCCATGGTTTGCTAGTTCTAGCCATATCTAAATCCTAGAAGTTGTATTACACTATCATGATTTATTTTCTTCCTTAACTTTGTGGATTCTATGCGGCAGCAAATTCCTTGCATCTCTCCTGCCCCATACTCCATACAGTATTAAATAAATGATTGGATGTTAAGATGGATGTTTGAAGGGATAAATTAATAAGTAGGTGTGATACTTATTAATAAGTAGGTATGATAAGTATTGTGACACTGGGACTCACTCTTAAGCAATGGAATTTGATAGGAAAGGTGATTAACAAAATAATAGAAACTTACTGCCAAATTTTTTTTTAAGTTGATCCATAGCAGTTTATTTTATGAGACCTGTACTATTTGGCCTGTAATTTTACATCTTTGTTATATTCAAATTCCTGTTGCAAGATACTAGTGATTAATCATAATATTTTTTTTGAGATTTGAAGGTTTTCTTTCATTCTTTCTTCTTTCTTTCTTTTTCTTTCTTTCTTTCTTTCTTTCTTTCTTTCTTTCTTTCTTTCTTTCTAAGATGCAGTTACTTTATTTTTTTTCATTATGTTCAGTTAGCCAACATATAGTACTTCAGAAGTTTTTGATATAATGTTCAATGATTCACTAGTTGCATATAACACCCAGTGCTCATCCCAACACATGCCCTTCTTAATACCCATCACCCAGTTACCCCATCCCCCCACCACTCTCCCTTCTGTAACCCTCACTTTGTTTCCCAGAGTCCAGAGTCTCTCATGGTTTGTCTCCCTCTCTGATTTCTTCCCATTCAGTTTTCTCTGCCTTCCCCTGTGGTCCTCTGCTCTATTCCTTATGTTTCACATGTGAGTGAAACCATATGGTAATTGTCTTTATCTGCTCGGCTTATTTCACTTAGCATACTGCCCTCCAGTTCCCCATCCATGTCGATGCGAATGGTGGGTATTCATCCTTTCTGATGGCTGAGTAATATTCTTACTGTCAAATTTTTAAAGGACATGAACGGTAATAATGGTGAGAAAATGGTTTTGGATTTTGCGCTAGCTTTATCAAAGGATGCATGACCAGAGTTGGGTTTGCAGGGAGAATGGCCTGCACAGCTCTAATACTTGGCTAAAGTAATAGGGTGATAAGGTAAACAGATGAAAGGCTGAGGAAAGCAGCTAGAGAATTAGGTAACAGGTGAAACTGTGAGGGGAAAATCATAATAGCACTTAGGTAAATAAAAACAAAACAGAAGTCATCATCAAAGATAATACTGACATTTTAGAACTGGGGACATTACAAGGATGCTTTATTCAGGCAATAAGTATTGTGGAAATAGTGTTAAATTATGACCAAAAATGTTTCCGTATTTGTGCCATATGGAGCTGTTAACTTCAGATGACTTTAAGAGTAATTCTGAGGGTTGCTAGAGTGGTGGGGGGTGGGAGGGTTGGGGTGGCTGGGTGATAGACATTGGGGCGGGTATGTGCTATGGTGAGCGCTGTGAATTGTGTAAGACTGTTGAATCACAGACTATACCTCTGAAACAAATAATACATTATATGTTAAAAAAAAAAGAAAAAGATAGTAGGAAAGGAAAAATGAAGGGGGGAATCGGAGGGGGAGACGAACCATAAGAGACTATGGACTCTGAGAAACTGAGGGTTCTAGAGGGGAGGGGGTTGGGGGGATGGGTTAGCCTGGTGATGGATATTAAAGAGGGCACGTGCTGAATGGAGCACTGGGTGTTATACGCAAACAACAAATCATGGAACACTACATCAAAAACTAAAGATGTAATGTATGGTGGTTAACATAACATAATAAAATTTAAAAAAAAGAGTTATTCTAAAATACTATGTAAGATAAGATGGACTCCACTTCCATCTTCTCAAATGAGAGGAGGATAGGAAGATCCTAGGGTGCTTTAAGATTTCATAATTCAGGTAGACGTAAAGAGCCCCAGTCTGTCTTCCATTCCTTGGTGTACCCCACGCATTTACAGGTTTTATAGTACAGAATGTGTTAGGGAATTGAATCGAATTACTCATTAGGTCTAAGGTTAATGAGCTTTACATTGAAGCTTCCAACCACTGTTAAAAATAAATTTGTACTATTAGGCTGGATATATACTGCACTATTCTATTTGTGTTATATACAAACTTACATAAAGGAATGATTGAATTCTTCTAAGTCTGTTTGATCCTTGCAAATTAAGTGAATCCCACTGAAAAAATAAAACTTCATGGTTCAATTTTGAAAATAAAGACATTAACCATTTCAGTGAAGAATCCATTCAGAGTTGAAAACAACTTTGTGTTTTCAAGTGGGTCATTATATATTTGTAAGAATGTGCATTTTGTAATAATGAAATGTGACATGCTCTTCAGCATTTACCAAGTAGATCATGGCTTATGATACATTTCATGACTTTGTAGACACAGATTCCTGGTTAATATTAGGAATATGTGTGCCCTGGTGGTCATGCAAATTTCAGATAAAATGTTTGAATAGAAATCCGGTTCTGTAAAAACATAGAAATTCCATGTTTGCTGAGCAAGAATAATGGTCTTGTAACATGGAACACGTGGATAGTTAAGCAAATGCATATTTGTGCCTAGAAATAAAATATGCTCACTAGGAAATTGACATTCTTAAAAACACACGCTCCTCTTACAATCATATGACTTTATATCATGGCATCTTATTCACTCAAATGTGTGAAACCCCTGGAGAATTGGACACCTCGAACCAGGTGATGACCAGTTCTAGTGGTAGGGGGGATACAGAAGTCATTTATATTCTTTATGATGGAAAGTGAATGGGGAAAATTAGAATTAGAAATCTCTAATTAGCCAAGTCTTCTCTTCTTGAAAAGAAGACAAACCAGAGTCTTTGACATGCTTCCTGCCTTTGTTATATATGGGAAGGTGTTATTTCATAATGCATAATGCCTATATGTGTGTGTGTTTGTGTGTGTGTGTGTGTTTGTATACATGTACATAATTTAGCTTTCAGTATTTGACAGATTGTGGGTGTGAATTGGGCAGGGTATTTTACCTCTCTGAGCTTCAAACTTCTGCATCTATGAAATAAGAATAGGAAAGCTTTCTTCATTAGGTTGTTATAGTGATGATATGAGACAAAATTCACTAAGTACCTAATAAAGTCTGGTATATTGCATATGTTTAATAAACTACAACTATTCTTTAAATTTTTAATGTTTTCTTTATAAACCGTACCCAACAAAACTAAGTGATTTTCTAAGGGCTACATGGTTTGTTAGTAATAAGATGAGGATTGGTTTAAGATTCCCTTGTTCAAGTCCCAGTGAACAAATCTCTTGTGCAGAAGAACTTAAAATAATTTATATAGATGCTCAGCCCTAAAGGACATGGAGTATAACTCCCAACTCCTTAAGCATAGGCTGCGTAGAGTGTCTTCTTTCTAAGGAGTGCAGTGTTGAAAGGGAGAAAAGAGAGTAACTTTACCTCCTTGAAGCATATAACCCCTGTCTAATCATGTCAAAAATATCAGAAAAATCTCAGTATGAAAGGGGAACCCTCCTACACTGTTGGTGGGAATGCAAGCTGGTGCAGCCACTCTGGAACAGTATGGAGATTCCTCAAAAAGTTGAAAATAGAGCTACCCTACGACCCAGCAATTGCACTATTGGGTATTTACCCCAAAGATACAAATGTAGTGATCCGAAGGAGTATGTGCACCCCAATGTTTAGAGCAGCAATGTCCACAATAGTCAAACTATGGAAAGAGCCAAGATGTCCATCAAGAGATGAATGGATAAAGAAGATGTGGTATATATATACAATGGAATATTATGCAGCCATCAAAAAACCCCAAAATCTTGCCATTGCAACAATGTGGATGGAACTAGAGGGTATTATGCTAAGCGAAATAAGTCAATCAGAGAAAGACAAGTATCATATGATCTCACTGATATGAGGAATTTGAGAAACAAGACAGAGGATCATAGGGGAAGGGAGGAAAAATGAAACAAGATGAAACCAGACAGGGAGACAAACCATAAGAGACTCTTAATCATAGGAAACAAACTGAGGGTTGCTGGAGTGTTGGGAGGGATGAGAGGGCTTTGTGATGGTCACTGGGGAGGGTATGTGCTATGGTGAGCGCTATGAATTGTGTAAGACTGATGAATCACAGACCTGTACCTCTGAAGCAAATAATCCATTATATGTTAATAAAAAAAAAAGAAGATAGTAGGAAGGGAAAAATGAAGGGGGGGGAAATCGGAGGGGGAGATGAACCATGAGAGACTATGGACTCTGAGAAACAAACTGAGGGTTTTAGAGGGGAGCGGGGTGGGGGGTTGGGTTAGCCCAGTGATGAGTATTAAGGAGGGCACATATTGCATGGAGCACTGGGTGTTATACGCAAACAATGAATCAAGGAACACTATATCAAAAACTAATGATGTAATGTATGGTGACTAACATAACATAATAAAATTAATTAAAAAATAAATTAAAAAAAAGAAAAATCTTAGTAGAGGGGTATTCTACAAACTGTTTGACAAGCAGTCCTCAAAAATGTCAAGGTCATCAAAAAAATCAAGAGTAGCCTAGGGATATATGATAAGTAAATGTTATATTATGCTATGGATGGGATCCTGGACCCCCCCCCCCCAAAAAAAAGAACATTAGGTAAAACTAAGTGAATCTGAACCAAGTATAGACTTTAGTTAATAAAATGAATAAACAAAGAAACACAGACAAATCCTAGTGAAAATGTATACTGCCTTAAATTTGATAGACATGCTTGATTATGGCAATGGATTTCTCTAAACGTTAAGAAGACATACTAGCTAATTCTGTTTTAACATGAATAATTGTCTCAATAAAAATCTGAGCACAGCTTTGCTTGGCAGTGCTTGATCCTTACAGAAAGCTATTTGAAAACAAAAAGACCTACAAAATAACAGATTTCTACTTCTCAGATATGAAGAATCCCTTCTTTAAAAGCTTCCTGAAATAAGAGAAATAAGGCTTTTCCTAAAAACCTGGTGCACATCCTAATGTAATGGTGATGTGATGGTTATACGCAGGAGAGATTACACTTTTGAGAAACAAAGTCCTAGAGACTTTGAAATGAGAATATAAACATGAATTTGCCAGGTCACTGAGGATGCATTAAGTGCAACCTGATGTATTTTATTATCCTCCTACAATAATGCAAATGAAAAAAATTAGTAAATCTGCTAATAGCACATACTTAACATTATAGCCTCTGAAATTGTCTTATTCCAGTCCCTTGAGGCTACAGCTTATTCTTTGAGTTAGAAAACTTAGTATATAATTTTTCTTCCAAAAAGTGTATTAATTTTCTTTGCCTATCATTAAACAAACTACAAGTTGTAACAGAACAAGAAATCAAAACTATATCACTTAATTGAAATATTATAAAACAAAATATTCTCAAATTTTTATTATATTACATCAGATCTATAAAGTATTCTAGTTTCTGAATATGGATGGTTTCTACTCCTCTATTCTGTAACAGCTATAATGAGCATTACACAGATTGTACACAGATCAATTGTGAAATATTGTCCGTTTATTTTAGCTTACAGAAAGTAATTAAAGGCACCACTCAAGCAAGCCAACAAAATCTGCATCATGTTATCCTTTTGTATGCCTCATGAAAAAGTATTTTAAGATGTGGTATGGTGTTATCCATATTGCCTCATGTCAAATCTCATTGCTTGGTAACTCGTGACAAACCTGTTGTGTGTTAGCTAGGAGCTTATGAAGTACAATTTGAAAAGCCAGAAATCTGGCTTGGCTTCCCAGAAAAAAATAGATGGCAATGATAAAATTTCATAAACTAGGGATGGAAAAACATTCTAGACTTTGGTCAATTTAAGGCTAACTTGTGGGCTGTGTTTATTGTGCTTTCTCATTTTCAGAGCTGATACAGTTTATGGTAGTGTTCTCCCACAGTGTGAGAATGGTTTTACCTTAAACTTTTCTGCAAAGACATTCTTTGTATATAATAGTGTCTGTCCTGGAGCTTGTGCAAATAGCTTATAAAGCCTGCGGTTAATCAAAATTTTCTCTCCAAGGTTGCATTCATTAGTTTGTTCATTCACTGGCATCTATGTGTGTGAAACATAGTGCTAAAATACTGGGGACGGGGCGCCTGGGTGGCTCAGTTGTTAAGTGTCTGTCTTCGGCTCAGGTCATGGATGGAGCCCCGCATCGGGCTCCCTGCTCGGGGAGAAGCCTGCTTCTCCCTCTCCCATTCCCCCTGCTTGTGTTCCCTCTCGCTGTGTCTCTCTCTGTGAAATAAATAAATAAAATCTTTAAAAAAAATTTTTAAAAAAATAAAACACTGGGGACAAAGGTGAGCAAAAACAGACATTATCCCTATACTCATAGAGTGTACAATCTAGTGAGGAATTGGATATTAATCAAATAGTCACTCAGATAATTTTAATACAACATGGAAGAGATACATGGGACACTGAGGGTATAGCATTAAAGGATTGGACTTAGGATTTGAACTTTTCAGCTACTAACATGCTAGAGACACTACAAAAATGTACCAAAAAAAAAAAAAAAAAGGAAAGTAAGGACATAAAGAAAACAAAGAACTAAATAAATGAGCCCAAATTGTCTATATTCTGTGTCTGTCTGTGTATTTATGTAAGGGAAGCCCTAGAGTGTTGTGGTTCTAGTCCCACAAGTAACAAGTATTTTGCTCTGGGTTCTTTCAGTTTCTCTATTGTTGCTTCATGCATACAATCCATAGTTACTTTTTTTTTTTCACCCCTTGAATCTGACTCTCAAACAACTGTCAAGAACTGAGGACAAAGGGTGGAAACTGGTTCTGCACACATAGCCCACACTTGCCAGTTTGATAGATAACATTCTCTCATGCATATACCTTGTAATGTGATCTCAGTTGGAGGGTTTCCTTCCACTTAAAACTGGCCTTATATAATATTTGAGGAGTCTACATTTCTCATTCAGACCAACCTCTCACAGTCCATATCGTAACACCCTGGATAGATGAATTTTTAGTCTACATGAATGCGGTCACTGGCAGGAATGGCACTATCAGGAGAGGTAGTAGAAAGTCTCCCAGAGGGCTTGGCTTAGCAGTTCTAAGCAATAGACAGCTCTAGATGGAAGTCTTTATTGGAAATTGTTCCTCATAATGCACCTCCTAGTAATATATAAGTTAAATTAGTGTCCACTTGACAGCTTCCCACCTATTTGAAGATAGTTAAGTGGAAAGAGTTAAGTGAGTGCGGAGTACCACAATGGACCCTTGCCCCAAATTGCATTCAAAATGCTACCAGTTGGAGTGGCATCTACATTTAGGATCATTTCTCCCTAGGAGAATAATTTGGTTGTCTGGATTGTTTTTCTTTGCATATGATGCTGTTGGCAACTTCAACAGATGCTTTGTTGTGTCTATTTGGAAATGGCAGTGTATAGTGAATGGACAAATAGTGTGAATTTAGACTCATCAGTTTGTATTGAAGTGGAGGAAATATTTAGTTACTTGCTTATCTTTTGGTGAAATTCTGTTATTTTTAAAAATATTCCATGTTGAAATATTTAACCAGACTGTACCTTCTTAAACCACTTCTCTTAGTTCCTTAATATGAAATCAAATATTGACTCTGGGAAACTTTCATGGTTTACTATATTCTAGCTCCTTGTGCTCTGTCCCTCCCCAACCCATTATCATGCTCAACACATGTGTTTCTTTTCCTTTCTTACTCTCTTCCTGACAATACTAGTATTAATTGCATGCTTAACTATATTCCAAGCTCTGTCTACAAGGTTTTACCTGTATTAACTCAATTAGTCCTTACCACAAACTTATGAGAGTGCAACCATTATCATTCCCATTTCAAAGGAGAGGAAACTGGGGTGTTGAGAGTTAAGGAAATTGTCCAAAATTGTAAAGCCCTATGTCCCAAAAAGTCTGATTTCAAGTTTGGACTCATAACTATTATCTTAGACTGCTTCTCTAGATCAGCAACTGGAAGTCAAGAGCAAGCTTTTATCTTGGTATTATCAACATCTATTATACTGTCTAGCATATAGTAGGGACTTAATAAATAAGTCTGGAATAAATGAATGAAGGAATGACTACCTATTTTCTATTTATTTTAAGTATTTTGAGTGATAGAAGGCAAAGATCATCAAGATTCTAAGACTGTAGAGGACTTTACAAACTTGTTTTATGCAAGCTCTTATTTTGTACCTAGAAAAACCATGATACATAGAGGTAAGCTATATGCATAAGATCACTTGCAGTTTAGCTAACATTTTTTAAACTCCCACTGTATGCTAGAAACAATTTCAGATGCTTTACATATATTATCCTGTCTAAACCTCATCTAAGTGGATATTTTTATTGTTCCATTTTAGAGATGAGGAAACTGAGGCATAAAGAGATTATCCAATGTCTCATATATGTCAGGTAGCAGAGTAAGGAAAAGAATCCAAGTTGACTGGCTTCAGAATTCATGCTGTTATCTACCACACTAAATTAGCATATCTAATTACTGCCAACATGTAACCCCAAGTGAATGCTCTCAGTCTTTCCATATTTTATCTGTATATTTTTTAAAAAAAACCCACCTTTTTTAAAGTTTATCTGAATCTTTATCTAAATTTTATAGTACATTTAATATTTTATTTTATTTGAGCTTTTAAAATCTCTTGATCTTTAGACTATGTTCTACATGTCTACAAATGTTACTGAGAGAAGTCCTTATGCAGTTTTTAAAGCAATTCTTTAATTTATTCTAGAGAACTTTCATTTTTTTCAAAGATTTTATTTATTTATTTGTCAGAGAGAGAGAAAGAGCACAAGCAGGGAGAGTGGCAGGCAGAGAACGAAGCCGGTTTCCTGCTGAGCAAGGAGCCCAACGTGGGACTCCATCCCCGGACCCTGGGATCATGACCTGAGCCAAAGGCAGACACTTAAGCAACTGAGCCACCCAACCATCCCTAGAGAAAAGACATAGTGCAAGACTATGTGTATATATATGTATATGTGTATATATATATACATATATATGTAAAATCTTTAAATATTCGGTCTTCAATATAGACTTATGAAATTTGCTCTGCAGCTGCTGATTTCCATTAAAAACAAAAGATAATGGCATAATGACAATGTTGATACCTTTCATTTATTTGCAGACAGTTGTGTTATTATTGAGAGGATGTTGTTAATAAAATTCTTACGGGTCCTAGATGAACTGGAATGCATTATAATTTTCAGGAGGGCATTTGGGGACTCTTTTAATTTTTTATACAGTATAAGTTATTCAGAATTTAGTAGCTTACAACACATACATATATACACATACATATACACATAATATTATATATGTATATATATACACACACGTAATATATTTCAACTCCTATGTACAGCTGCTGATAATTGACAATTTTAGGGTACTCATAAATAACCTTCTTAAAAATGCAAGTTCTCTAGGGATGCCTGTCTTTCTGAAGGTTTATAGTCCAAGGCAAAGTTCTCATTATGCAGTTAATATCATCATTATGCAGTTAATAAATAAAATGTTGACCACATAAGTGTTCTTAACTAGTGGTTTGTTTCATAAACTGACACTTCCTGCACTTGTTTGCTGTGTTCTTCAATAAAAAAATGAATATAAATAAGACATCTGTTGACTTGTTTTGAAAACAGAATGGCCTCTAAAACATTTTGTGTGTTTCAGTGTGTAGAGAAAGCCCTATCTATCACCAATAAATTTTATTTATGTATTTACTCATTCATTTATTTATGAAAACAGAACCATCAACAAGCAAGCAAAATATAATTAGCATCTGGAATTTATTGACTGTTTATGGCATACTTTGGCCACAACATATATCCTATATGAATGTAAGTTAAAGGTAACTGGATTTTGAAGGATAGGCTTGGTAACATCAGACCCATTATATAGTGGGGTTGTGCAATGATTTTTTTTTAATGCATTGTATTGACTCTGAGATACCAGTGATTGTAAGCGGCATTATTATTTTAGATAAAGGAATAAAATACTGCAAATTCAGTGATGACACTATAATTTTTTATCACTTTGATTGTAATGTGTATCCTGACTTGGAGAAGTTAAAATGCCATAGGATTGCATATCAAGCTGATCAATAGCTAATTAATTAAAGAGAGGAAGAGACACTGAATTGTTTTAAGAACCCATTGCAAATACTGACAAGTGGCCTGCTGCTTAGGGTTTTTAATAGTATGGTGCCTTTCACTAAAATTTAATTGAGGTTTGTCTTACTATAATTAACCCCCTGAGTTTCTCAAACTTTCCCACTGAGATGCTCCTAGCCTCCTAGGTAGAGAGAGAGAATGAAAACCCAAGAGTTTGCAAGTATAGCCTTAAATGATCCAGCCCAATACAAAATTTATAAATATTAATAAGATAGCAGTAAATATGTTGAATTATCAATTTATCAATTGCCAATTTTTAATATAAATACTTCCTTTATTTACACATTTTTAAATAAAATTAACCCTCAAAAAGATGTTTCATATTTTTCCTTTGGTTCTGTGTCCTAGACATACTGCAGTATGCCTGAGGTTTCAGGTATCCTTGGAGACTCAGGCAACCAGAGGCACTATATAGACTTAACAAAGGATCTTCATGATTTTTTGAGTACCCCCCAAAATATGAAGAGGCCAAAAATAAATAACTTAGTCTCATTAATGAGTATTAATATACATTTTCTGCATTGGACTCCATCCAGGCACTGCCTTCTTGTGAAGAGTTATGTCTATTAGGATTTAACTGAAAATTACATCTAAATGAGAGAAAACTGAAATTGCCTCCCTTGATCATAAAAATATACTATAATTAAGTTGAATGTTAGTTTTCTTCCCTACTTCCATGTACATTCATCAGGTAGCAAGTTGGCTAGCACATAGTATTCTCTTTAAGTCCTGTGTGTGTGTGTGTGTGTGTGTGTTGCAGAAATATTCTATTAGAAAGTCTTTAATGTTCTAGCAAGGATTTAAACCAACCCCAGTTGAAAACAGTAAGATCTTACATTAAGATCTGCATTTGTTTATTTGTTCAACAGCAGAGAAGTGCTTACTCGTGTGCATAAATGTTTGAGTTATAATTCACTGGCTCAATCTATTTTATGAGATATCAATCCTATTTTATCTTTAATTTTATTCACAAAATCCAAATAGGCACCTAGTAGCCCTTTTTTATGTATCCAAAGACATGATCTATACATATATCTCCTGCTTAAACTCTCCCACCCCCGATCCTTACCCCATCCCCACTCCTCTACCTTTCACCCCACACCAGAAAGGGGGGATTGGGAATCCATACATGCTATAGAATGTGCTTATAGATACTGATTTAAAAATAAGCACTTTATACTCCACCACATTGTGGAATTGTTGAACAGCTCTACTTGAAGGATACCTGGAGCATTTCATTAGATTCATACTGTGAAAGACTCAGATGCATCCTTGTCCCTTCAATGGAAGCATAAGACAGAGACACAATGTTCAAAACAAAGTAGCGAAATTATGGTGATGCTTTCTTCGTTTTCATAGGGCAGGTCAAATCTGCTGAAAATCACTTGTAGTCCATGAAACTTATGACAGAAGTTTTTAGCATTTATTTATTTATTTTTAAGATTTTATTTATTTATTTGAGAGAGAGAATGAGATAGAGCATGAGAGGGGAGAGGGTCAGAGGGAGAAGCAGACTCCCCACTGAGCAGGGAGCCCGATGCGGGACTCGATCTTGGGACTCCAGGATCATGACCTGAGCCAAAGGCAGTCGCTTAACCAACTGAGCCACCCAGGTGCCCAGAAGTTTTTTAGCATTTAGTCACCAATCAGTCCTTCGTTCTCTTTTCACTTATTTCTAAAGCAGAGGGCAGAAAATTGAAAATGAATTTTAGGATAAATTTACATTTTTATTCAATTCCCTGTATTGTTTATTTGATGTGTCTTTGAACCCTGCCATTTTTTTTTCCTACTACAATGACATTCTGCAGAGGCAATCAAGCATGTATTAGAAGGTCTAAGATTATATGCAAGAAATGACTTATTTTATGTAAACTGGTTTAACCATTCAACCAAGTAGCCTAAAACTTGTATTGGTTAATGTAAAGTGAAAGTAGGCATCTTTGAGTTATGAACACTGAAACTGTTGTAAACATTGGTAGTAGGGTACAGTGGAATTTCTTATTCATGCTTTTCAACTTCTCATTTTGTCTTATTGATGAAATTTTTCTATTTAATTGAAGTATTTCATATTGTGTCCTCATATAGTTGTTGGGCACATGGACAAGTTTGCTCTTTCAATATAAAATGAAGCCAAAGATTACTCCATATAAGATTTAAAAAAAGAGAGAGAGAGCAAAAAACTGGGATGCAGAGTTATGCATATCTAGAGCTCTTAAATCAACTAAGCATTGCAAAGTATAGGAACTTACTGAACAGAGCTCAAATTGTCTTAGATGGAGTTATGAGTACTAGCTTTGAAGTCCTGGGTTTGAACTTGCTAGCCATATAATTTTCTGCTAGTTACTTAACCCTTTGGGGCCTTAATTTTGTCATATGTCATGTGTAAAGGGAAGATAATAGAATTTATTTGATGAGGTTATTGGGAAGATTAAATGAGATAATACATGCAAAGCAATTAACATGATATTAGACCTCCTGGACCATATTCAATGTGATCAATATTTATTTAGTGAGAGGGAAAAGAAACTGATATTCTATAGAAAAAATTTTTTCTTTCTTTATAGTAAGGGATATTTTGCTACACCAAACATATTATAACATTTTGATGCATTTGAATTTTTTTAATACTTTCTCACTCCTTAGTTACAATTAGTCCTTTTCTCTCACCAGAAAAGAAAAATTATCTACGAGGGATAGGATAGGGATACTTTTCAAATGTTTAAAAATTATTTTTTTGTTTCAGTTTAGAAAATATTTTATATCTTATGATACTTCTACTTTTTGATTGGAAGCATTTCCAGGCTGTAATCAGGTCAGACTTTCTTTTCTTTTTTTTTTTTTTAAGATTTTATTTATTCATTTGAGACACAGAGATACAGAGAGAGAGAGAGCATGAGCAGGGGGAGAGGCAGAGGGAGAGGGAGAAGCAGGCTCCCCGCTGAGCCAGGAGCCCGATGTGGGGCTCTATCCCAGGACCCTGGGATCAGGACCCAAGCCAAAGGCAGACACTTAACCATCTGAGCCACCCAGGTGCCCCCAGTTAGACTTTCTTTTGACATAGACAATTCTAAGAACTTTGATGAGCTAAAGTTTATTAAACTCACAAGCAAAATTCACAAGTCAGATCTTCTGTTAACAGTTTTTTTGTAATACATTGAGATGGAGAAACAGCAGTTATTGGAATAAATAAACTCATTTTATCTTTGTATATATTCTTTATGTTATAGTACAATCATAAAATACTCAATTAAGTTCAAAATCCCAGTTAGCAGACCATTATAATGTTAAAAACATAGTCAAATCTGGAATACTGGAATTCAGCTACACACATGCTTGGCCTTCATTTGGAGAAACTTGAAAGTAATTATTGGTCAAAACAGAAATCAGATGATCTTCTATTTTATTTTTGGTTTCAGATTCAGTATGAACATAATTCTCTGTAAAACAAGCTTTGATATATGAGGAAGGAGCTAAATAGATTTACTTACTAATTCACTTACTTGTACAGAGTCATTGTCCTAAAACAATCCTTAGATATTTCCCCCCAACTCTTTGGTGTATATGTGTTTTGTGTGTGTGTGCATTGTCTGTGTGTGCATTGTGTGTGTGTGATTTCCTAAATCACAAAATTCTTGGGAGGCATAGCAAATGGTTTAAACTTCAGACAGTGAAATAGATTACTTGCTTCTCGTAAAGAGCCTTATCCACATATTAGTAGTTTCAGTTGACTAAGACTGAGATATAAACAACTCATCTGGCCGGTTTTAGATTTATCAGTAGAACTGGCAGTTGTGTACTTTGAAATTTACCTCTCAAAAAAAGAGACTGGGATGGCAAAGAGCTATTGTTATTTTAAATTTTGCTTACTGGCACTAATTTGGAGTGATTAGGATCAGTTTTCACTTCAGCAACTACAAAGAAGTCTTATGTGGACATCTAAATTAACCAATAATAATATTATAATTTATTCGGGTAATGTTTAATTCCCCTTAAAAATGGCAACCTGGTTAGTTGGTTGACTGCCTTACCCCTTAGCATAACTTTGTTGTCTCTTACTCTTATAGCATAATCATTGTTACGGTGATTATCATTATGTCCATACAAGAATGAGGCATAAGCATGTAGCAATTATTTTCTTCTGCTGTCTCTAGATTATTAGGAGCATCTTACTCAGGGGTTTCAGACTCGTTTATATAACTCTATGCAGTGATATGTATGTATTAATGTAATTCAATGTATAATCTATAATAAAAATTTGTGTGAAAATATTGTGTAGAATTTTTTATTGTCTGTCATACTAGTAAAGTTATGACACTAACCACATAGTTGGATTCATAAAATTAGAAGAGCATATGATACAACTTTACTGTATTGAAGAAAAATGACAGTCTTGGACACATCTCCCATTGGCTGAAAGCAGAAAACAAAGTAGTTTTTATCCTAAAAATATTGCTTAATAAATTGATCTTGATCAATCTGCTGGGAAAGCAAGATGTTCAAAATAAGTATAATTCAGAGATTTGTTTTTTTATTTTTTAGGCTGGGATCTCTAGTTTTATATTTCCATTTTTAAAAAAATGTTATATACACTTTGAGACTCGTATTTTGGAAAAATGCCACAAAAATGGTAGACTACATTTAACACTTTATTTCTAGGCCTTGAGAAAAATTATGAAAGCAAGTTTATTGTTCATTTCACCTTTTCCTCTGCTCAGTGTTGTGTATAGTGATTTATCTTGTTTGTATAAACCTCAAACATTTGGTAGGATTTGGGGGAAGAAATTGGGCTAGATAACTAAAAGTTCAAGTTCAGGGATTTAAGTAAATTTGTATTTGAATCAATGTAGTTTTTAGTCATCCATAAGTGATTTAAAAGAGAAGTAAAAAACTTACGCCCTTCTCTACATCTCAGTTTTTAGAACAGGACTTTTGACTTGAGATACTTTTTATTCAGGCCTTGAACCCAGAATACCACTGAGCATGGAGTTTCTTTTTAAAGAGAAATATGCATGTGGAATGTTGTTGCTACAGAAAAGATTATGCAAACATCTCTGCTTTGCTCAAGACATCCAAGTTCACGGAAAACTATTTGTGACTTCAACTGCTACCCAGCTTTCTGTTTTAATGTTGACCAAGTGATGTTTGGTTGACCTAATTATAACAGCACATAGAACATTTTTGAACCTGTAATAAGATGTTTTTTAATTTTTGTTCACTTGAAAGAAAGGCACAACGAACCTGTTTTTAATACAATGATGCCTGTTCTCGCATCCACTGATGTGCTGGTGCACACACCAGGTCTCAGGGGTACATTCCCCATGGTAGGCAGAAAACCAATGAAGATCAACTTTCTGACTTCTTGTTCTTATAAAAACATGCTTTTTACAGCTTCATTCCAATCACAAAGTCATGGGTCTTTCTAAGGCTGTTTCCATGCTTGAAGATGTTGACAAAAGAGACTAATGAGAAGGGAGGTTCTCCAACCAGATTCTTTCTTAGACGAAAGCCTTGATTGTGAGTTTAGTTAGGCCCTGCTGCCTCTCTTATTGGAGATATTTTATTGCAAGTTTGGCAATAGGTAAAGGATATTTAACAATAGCCACAGCAAAATTGCAAACTTTACCCACAGTGACTCATGAGGAAAGGGCAGAAATTACCATAAATATCTATTTTCTTATTTATAAACTCTCTTCTTGAAACATTGTGCCCCATTCAAAACATAAGTTGGTTCACCAAAGAATACGATGTAAAGGCTCGTATTTACTTGACCTTCTTTCTTAGAATAGAAGGCCAGGGTTAAACCACATTGCCAGGGAATTCTGTGATAGTTATTAATCATAGAATGTGGGAAAGCAGGAGACACTTGCTGGAAATATGAGCAGAGACACCTATTAGGACATTTAGCAAATGACTTGATATGTAGAGTTTAAGTCACTTATTAGTTTAATATATGAGACAGCTCCATCAAAAATTAGAAAAATACTGACTTGTAAATTTAAACTATAAACCAAAGAAGTGTGCTACAACTTCCAAATATTATTTGTAAGTAAAGTTATAGAAAACAGTGTTCTACATTTCTGTACTATTCACAGAGAGATAAAGAAACAGACCTTCTATGCATGAACTTATTTTGAACCAAAAAAGGGTCCTGTTGTTAAACCCTTCCTGCTATCTTTCCTAATCATACAATCTCAGTAAAGGGAACAGAGGCTACACATTGAGGTAGCAAGACATCTGGGAGCTATTTTTAGGTTGAGTAAATGGGTTCTGAGGGAGTATTTTGAGAAGGTGGGTAGAGAAGAAGACATATGGGGGCCAAAGGTCATGGAAAAGGGTTCAGCCTATTTCCAAGTCACTTCATTTTACAAGCACAGGCAACATTTTGGGGAAGTACACCCTAGACATTTTAACCTATTACATGGTCCTCCTATTGTATGTTCTTTGCCTTCTCAACAGGACATACAAATTATTTTATAGAGCACATTAACACTAATGTAGATTTATTTATTTATTTATTTTTTTAAAGACAGGAAAATATTACATTCAGTTAAAGAGTGAGAAACAATGTTAAGAAGGTGAGTTTTGTAAGAGAAACCTGACATTCCCATCCTGAGTAGTAAATTAGACACTCAGGGTTATACATGATATCTCAATCCATTCACATATCATTTAGGTTGGCTAACAAAATATGTGATACTTCTTTTGAGTAGAAAATGTACTAGTTCCTACTTAGAGTGTACTTTAACAGTGTATATCTATCTATGTAGCAAGGTATGTATAGATATCAGTTTACTCTAATGACTTAAAAAAAAAAAAAAGAGTTGAAGGTTTGTATCAAAGTGCCTGTTAACACTCCAACAAGATACTCAAAAGTGAGAGAAAACTGGCTCAGAACTTGCTCTAAATGACTTGTCTGGAAATTGATTTCTGTGGTAACAAACAGAATGGTCTTGTCCAATAGCAGCATGTCTTGAGTAAGAGAAAAGATAAAATCTAAATGGTGCTGATACCATCTCACTAGCGTAGTCACCCTCTCCACAAAACTCAACTATCGTATATTTAGGTTGTTTAAGGTCACTCAAGTACGTCTATTAAAAAAAAAAAAAAAAGGATTGTAGACCACACCATATAAGTAGCATGCTGTGCTCATTTCTTTTCTGAACCATTTGCCTTAGAATGTACCACCAGTGAAGCATAAAACAGAAGTTGAGTCAGACTTTAGGCAGTTCTTTGTTTTTCAGCAAATGACTCTTATTACCATAGGTGGCAGGTGTTCATCACTGAAAAATGAGAAAATACAGATAGGCTAAAAGAAGGAAAAGCCACTTGCAATGTTGCAGAAACCACTATAGCCATTTTCACATCTTTTTGGTGAACTCTCGCAGGTTTTTTTCTTTACAGAAGTACAAATTTATTCCAAAAATAGGGTCATTCTATACATGATATTTCAAGAGCTGTTTTTTAATCTCAATGATATACTCTGTACGTCTTTGCATGTCAAGAAATATATTTTGCCATCTCATTATATAATAGCCAGTTAGAACTCAATTATCTAAATGTATTCTACTTTACCCAGTCATCTCCTATTGAACATAGATTTTAAACAAATTTTATATGATAGATAGTATTGTAATGAACATCTTTGTAAATAAATTTCTGTGGCTATTCTTAATTATTTTTCATCAATATTCTTGGAAGTCAAATTTCTGGATCAAAGGTAGTATACAGAAGTTCAAGACCTCGTCAGACGGTCTGTGGCAAATTTATGTATACTTCCATTTGCATTATGTGAGAGTGACCATTCCTCAACAAGCAGAAACACACACATATGTATATTTTTACAAGCATTGGGTGCCATCATTTAAAAAATTCACTGAACATTTGTCCATTTTGGATGTCAAGTTATAGTAAATTTTTCCCTATACAGCCAACTCCAGTAAGGGAAAATAGGCCTCTATAAGTTCAGTGTAATTTATATATTAAACATTTTCAGAATGTCTAGAGTGTGTTTAGTTAAAATCTAGTGAGTGGAGATTGCCATGAGGAAGACTAAGGGCAGAACCAGCATTTCTTGAGTCTGTTCTACATGACAAATTTAAATAGAAAATATTTTCTTCAGTTTTGAGATGAGGGAACTAAAGCTCTTGGAGGTTGGGCAGTTCATGCAAATTCACACAGGTAGCCCAAGCTAAAATGGAATGGCAATCCCCATCTGTTTGGCTTGATGGTCCATGTTCTATCCACGAGACCTTAATTGTGAAGGATAGGAACAAATTTCATTGCTTACATTGTCTTTAATTTCATTTTTTACCTAGAGGCAAGAAAATTTGGTATGGGGCGCCTGGGTGGCTAAGTCGTTAAGCGTCTGCCTTCAGCTCAGGTCATGATCCCAGGGTCCTGGGATCGAGCCCCACGTTGGGCTCCCTGCTCCACGGGAAGCCTGCTTCTCCCTCTCCCACTCCCCCCTGCTTGTGCTTGTGTTCCCTCTCTCGCTGTGTCTCTCTCTGTCAAATAAATAAATAAAATCTTTAAAAATAAAAAGAAAAATTGGTATATATCTCTATGGAAAATAGTAGGATACATATTTTTAAAAATATCATATGTTATTGTACGTATTATGTCAGAATTATTGTTGGTTTTATTTTCCTGAATGTTACTGCCCTGTCTTACTCTAGTCATTCTATAAGGAACTTGATGTAGCTAAGGTACACACGCACTCAGACTCACACCCGTACACATACATATATGTTCATATATAAGCATATACATACATACACATATGAAGTATAAAATAAACATTTGGGAATTAGATTAACAGAAAATAAAGATAGGAAAACAGAATCACAATGGTGAAATATACACTATCTAGTCCTTTAAAATTGATAGTGGTGAATCAAAACTTAGAGTAAATTTTCCAGCAAAGGACAAGGTAAACATATCAGTTATAAGAATTTAGGAATTCAGGAGAAATATTTTTCTTCATACTCCCAGGTCAGTGGTCTAAAAAGAAAGATCTTACTTTGTTGCTCAACAAAGGATCACCATAGGCACAGGATGACTTCCACCATAACATCCCTGTTATAATGAGATTTTCTTATCTTTTCCCCCAATAGACTGTTGTAGTCAGAACCTCTCACAAATTATTGTCCAAATGATTTATAAAATAACCAGGTCCCTATGTAAAGGAATCACCCATTTCAGTCACTTTAAGAAAACGTGAAATGAATAAATATCACCATATAGATATAGATCTGTTTCTATAGTACTAAGGTATCTACAACATTATTAACAATAAGCCAGAATCTTCTATTGATAAAAGCTCTCCCCTCATTATAAATAGAGGTCAATATCTGTAAAAGCTGAACTCTTTTAGGACCAGGGTATTCTTTGGAAAATACTGTGCATAATATCATAAGGTTAAAAAAATGTGTGTGTGTAGTATATGTGTATTTGTGTATAAATTTGGGAAGAACAGTTTCTCTCATTTTTAATCTCTTATTTTTTATTTTTATATTTTTTAAAGACTATATGAGAGAAATACAGAGAGAGCACAAGGAGGGGGAGGGGCAGAAGGAGAGGGAGAGGGACAAGCAGACTTTGGGCTCTATCCCAGGACCCTGAGGTCATGACCTGAGCCAAAGTCAGACCTACTGAGCCACTCAGGTGACCCGAAGTGTATTTTTTTTATTTAAGAAATGCACATATGAGGACACTTTCTTTGGCCCTAATTGGAGGCATGACCAAAAAAAGTGAAGAGGGGAGTTATAGAATGTCAAATAATTTTTACCTAAATGAGATGTGACTTAAAATAATGGTGCATTTTTCAGGGTATTCTAGTAAATATGCAGAAGGCAGTCAAAAATTTCCTCATCTGTAACATGATGCTAACTTCATGGTGTGATTATGGGTATTAAACAAAGTAAATCAAGGGAAAGCAATTACCAGAATGTCAAGCAGAGTTAGAGCTCAATAAGTATGATTTATTCTATTGTTACTGGTCTTACCATAGCTTTAGTATCTTTCTATAATTTCCTGCTTTAAAATAGGAATACATATATACCTATTCCTATTTTCATATTCTTGGCAACACTCTTGGAAATATTTCATTTGGGTCAAGCAATTTTTCAGGATTTTTTTCTTAAAATAATTTTAGACATTGTTTTGTTTGTTTTGGGTGATTTTGCTTTCTTTTGGATGCTCTTGGCAATTTCATGTGTGCTTGTTATTCTGATTCAAACCTGGGAGGAAAATATATCACAACACTGCATGATTTACAAGACCACACAGTGATTTATAAGAGTTTCCTCCCCCCCCCCATAGAGCTTTTAATGGGGAAAACCCATCTATATTGCTGTGTCAAGAAATCACCACCTTTATCACATACCACAGACATAAATGAACCATATAAAAGCAAATAATCCTTAACTCCTCTACAGGAAGCTAGAGCAGAATTTGAGCTTTAGCAGATGCTTAGCATGTGTAACTAGCTGTAGAAACCATGAAATGTGGATACTAACAAGAAGTAATGCAGATAGTTTATCTAGTACAATGGCTTTAAAAACCACTTTTGAAAAACTGAAATCTTTTAAACAGTATCTAATATCCCATATAGTTCCTCTAAGAACTCAAGTCATTTTTAGTTCTGTATTAACTTTACTTGGATTCAGATAGGACTCTTTTGCCATACTCATTTAATTTTGTGTTTTTAATCAAAACACTGATTAATCTAATGCATTTTTATATTTTAAAAAGTTTAACAATTACTGATTGCTAGATTCACTATTAAAACCTAAATTTTAAAATCAGGTATTTAGCTACTTCTAAACTTTGTGAGTGTATCACATTAGAACAAATTGAAGTAAGGGAGGCTTGTTTCACCCAAGGAAAATTATTTCATGGATAAGTTTCACATAATATCTACTCATCATCTAGGGTAAATATGCAAAGAATTATACCTAATATCACTAGAATTATGTGAGCTAATACATATAAAGAACTGCAGAAAGTTCTTTATGCAAACTAATAAAATCAATAAATACTACAATGTGGCCTAAATTCAAAACGCTTTTTGCCTGATGCAAGAAATCATCTAAGAGTTGAAAATATGTTGATTCCAAGCTAAGGTATATCTGGTTACATGGCTTGATGCAGAGGTAGAGGAATAGGACTCATTTAAATTCTGGAAGAGGCAAAGTATATCCCCATATGAGTAAATTCTGTTCAGGCTCAGTCTCCAAACAGTGCTGCTTACCTGTTATGTCATCTTTGGGCCCCAGCATTTCATGTGAAACTACAGATTCAGGGTCTTGTTCTTTCAATACATTTTTCTTTGAGAATATCAGTTTTGTTTTGTTTTGTTTTGTTCATAAGGGATTTATGAAGACAACAAAAAACTCTACCTATATTCCAGATTGAAATATATAGTAATTTACTAAATAGGTAATTACTTTATGTCATATATGCAAATAATAGACCAAAAATATCACCAAGGAGGGAGCCTGTGATGACACTGTAAGTAGAACAATAATCATTATTGACGTTTTCATTGTCACACTGAGCAGCACTAATGTTAAATAAAAATATTTCATAAAATTATATCATATTCATTAGACATCTCCATTCCTCCTACTCTTCTCCATTTACAGCTCACTGCAGGGAAGAAATATGACTTTGTTTTTATTCTCTATTCATACAGGCCCTCTAGAAGTCCCTAAGACATCCTTATTTCAAGAAGAAACCAGCAGTAATTCTCTTCAATTTATGCTGCACCTGGATATTTTGTTACCAATGTTGACTATCCTAAGAAGGTTAATTTGCTGGCACATAAAAAGATGATGTACATAGAATACTGAATCAAACAATAAAGGGAGAAAGTGTTACTTATTAATGCTAGGGACCAAACAATGAAAAATATGTGAAGTGGGAATTGACCATGATTAATAACTGTTCTCTAGCTTATTCAACAATATCACCATCTAGTAAGCCAACCTGAGAAACAAACAACAACAAAAATTCATCACTCACTTTAAGGAGGGTAAAACTAATAATGATTATGATTTTCCAGGCACTTTCAGGCACTTTATATCACTTAAGCCTCACTTTTATAGGTAGTAGTGTCATTTGCATCTTTTTAAGTTAGGAAACTTGATGATAGAGTAATTAAATTACTGTCTCAAACTGACACAGCTAATATGTGACAAATTCAGGACTCAGCCCCAAGTGTGTCTGATCCTGAATGGTTTGCCTCTGTGTAATTCCACACTGCTTCTCCCTTTTCCTCAAAAGACAGCAGTAGACTGTAGGAGCCAGGATATCTGGGTTTCTCTTTCTGTCCCACCACTTACTAGCTGGGTGACCTTGGAAAAGCTACTTATTCTCTTTGTGCCTCAGGTTTCTCATTTTGTAAAGTGAAGATAATGATAGTACCTATCTCAGAAATTTTGGCAGATTAGATAAGTAATATGTGTAAAGCACATATTGGATAACATACCCAAAGTATACCCTCAATAAGCATGTGTTATTATGATGTTAGCTATTATCAGTGCAGTAACTTCCTCTCTATTACTGTCACCACTTTCCCAGTTCACTCTGATCATCTTTCATTCAACAAAGATTTATTGAGCACCTACTTTGTGTCAAGCATTTTCTAGTACCTTAAACTCTATCAGTGAACCAAAAAAGACACAGATCCCTGCCCTCATAGACTTGCATTTTAGTTGTTCTAGGAAGATTAGATAGACAATAAATAATAAATATATAGCATGTTAAAGGGTAGTAAGTGTTATGGAAGAAGAAAAAGTAGAATAGAGTAAGTTGAGTAGGTTAAGAGCAGTGGGAAGCATTAAAAATTGCTGTTGTTTCAGACTTATAGAAGAGTTGCAATAGTACAAAGAATACCCCCATTGCAATATTACAAAGAACACCCCCATATTTTTTACCAAGGTATACCAATTGATTACATTTTGTCCTATTTGTCTGTCCTTCCTTCCTTCCTCTCTTTCTTTCCCTCCCTCCCTCTTTTCTTCCTTCTTCCCTCTTTCTCTTTCCTTTTCTTTTTTTTCTTTTCTTTCCTTTCATTTCCTTTTTTCTTTTCTTTTCTTTTCTTTTCTTTCTTTCTCTTTCTTTCTTTCTTTCTTTCTTTCTTCCTTTCTTTCTTTCTTTCTTTTCTTTCTTTCTTTCTTTGTTCCTACCTACCTACTTACCTACTCATATATACATATATAAGATTTTTCCCTGAACTTTGGAAAGACGTTGAAGACATTGTGCCCTATAACTTCTAAATATTTCAATGTGTATTTCCTAAGAATACAGACATTTTTAAACATAATTGCATTACAGTTATCAAAACCAGGATATTTAATATTGCTATGATACTGTTATCTAGTCCAGAGTTCCTACTCAAATTTCATCCATTGTCCTATTATTATGTCCTTTATAGCTTTTCTTTTTCTTGGTCCAGAATTCAGTCCAGGGCCATGTATTGAATTTATTCATGTTTTATTTTTTTATTTTGTTTATGTTTCAGGTTTTTATTTAAATTTTAGTTAACATATACTGTAATATTAGTTTCAGGAATAGAATTTAGTGATTCATCACTTACATATAACACCCAGTGCTCATCACAACAAGTGCCCTCCTTAATACCCATTACCCATTTAGCCCATCCCCTGCCCACCTCCTCTCCAGCAACCCTCAGTTTGTTCTCTATTCATGTAATGACTTTAATGTCAAAGTTTACCTTTGTTTCTTGATCCTTGATCTTGACATTTTTGGAGTTCAGGCTAATGGCATTTAATTTTAGATTTACTTTGTTTCTTCTTGAATAAGATTATGCACTTTTTACAGGAAAACTAATAAAATGATAGTCTTCCTTGATACTTTATATCAGGTGACAAAAGATGTTAGCTTGTTCCAATGTTGGTGATGTTAGCTTTGATCTCCTGGTGGTAATCCAGCAGGTTTCTCTGCTGTAAAGGCAACATTTTCAGTTTGTAATTAGTAAATATTTGTAAGGAGATACTTTGAGAATATTTATATATCTGTTCCTCATCACACTTTATATTACTACTTTTACATTCACTGATGATTTTCTAAATCCATTATTATGTCTACATTTATTGATTGGCATTCTCCTTTAAGGAAGACATTTTCCTTCTTCATTTCTTTATTTTTTCATTCATCTATCTATATCAAATGGGCTCATTCTATAGCTAATTCTATGTTCTATGATGTCTTTATATTTTTATTTCTGTATCTAAATGTACACCTATCTGTATAATGTGTGTGTGTAAACCATTGGTTCACACTTCTATCTCCCAATTCCTTTATGATACTGGAGGGTAATTTCTACCTAGTCTTCCTCCTTTCAAATAATGTATCTGTCTTCTTCAAACAAAGAAACTTGGTTTTCATTATTCTCTACATATTTATTAATTTGCTTATGACTCAAGTATTAAAAAGATAGTTTCAGAATTAACACTGTAAAAATCAAACCTACTAAATAGAGTTCAACATTTTCAATATCTGTTTATTGTTTTTCTCTTTGTTGTTAGTTTACATACAGTGATATACACATATCTTAAATGTACAAATTGATTAATTTTATCACATGTATAAACACTCATAAAACATATAACCCTGTATGGAACATTTGCATACATTTGCATTCCCAGAAAGAAGGAAGAGAGATGAAGGGAGGAGGAGATGTGTGTAGATCATGAAGGGTCTTATAGGGCATTGTTGGGTATATTAGGCAGTTATCACCGTAATAATGATGCATAACAACAACCCCAAAACTCAGTATCTTCAACAAGCATTTATTTCTCACTTGGGTCAGCAGGTCAGTTGTGACTCTGCTAAGCTTGGCTTGGATTGATTGGGCTTGGGTTCAGGTTGTAAGAGGGATCAAGTCTTTCCCTTATATATCCTCATTCTGGGTCCATAGACATCTGGGCTATGCTCTTCTTGTAGTGAATAGCATAGAGCAAGAGGAGTGAGTAAAAATACAGGACGTCTCTTGAAGACTTGGTTCAGAACTGAAACATGATCTCTTTTACCTATTTCATTGGCCAAAGAAAGCCATTTGTTCAAGCCCAAAGTCAATGGGACAGGAATGTGAATTCTGTCTACTCTTGTGAAAGATACTAAAAATTCACATGGCAAAGAGCATGAATGCATAATTCTATTACAGAGATCCAGGGGGAGTTGGGGACAATCTAACCTGCCATAGAGGTACTTTGCCTCTGAGTAACATGTGGAACCCTTGAAGAGTTTCAGGAGATAATTGGATTTAAATTTCAGAAGTGCCAGTCTGGTTTTTGTGCTGAAAATATACTCTCAGGGACAAGGGTAAGAGCAAGGAGACTAGGTGGGAGCTACCACAATTCAGTGAGGGATGATGATGGTTCAGAGGAGGGTGGTAGCAGTAGAAGTAGGGAAGTGGTCAGATTGTGGATATGTTTTGACCGGTAATCAACAGAGATCTGAGGAATTGGATATGGGAGACAATAAGAAAAAAAGGAATGAGAGATAAGTTTAAAGTTTGCAACCTAAACAGGCCAGTTAGAAGGAAAGAGGGGCATCGATTGAGATGGGGAAGGCTGTGTGTAGAGCAGGTCTTAGTGGAAGAGTAGGAGCTGAGTTTTTGTTTTTTTATGTCAGTTACCTATTATGTATCCAAATGGAGAGGTCAAGTATGAAATTGTCAGGTCTGGAGTTTAGTAGGGAAATCTGGGCTGAAGAGTTAAATTAGGGACACTTAAGCATATGGATGATATTTAAATCCATGTCTCATATTCTTTGCAGTTGACACATACTTGGACTGTTTGGTTCTACTCTTCCTATTTTCCAAATTCATCTTCCCTTCTGCCAACATTTATACTTTGAAAGCAAAGTTCTGATTCTGTTACTCCTTGCCTTAAAAACTTAGCCATAGCTTAAAGACAAAATCCAAACTTTATATAGAGCTTCACAATCTGATCATAATATTCTCACTTTGCTTAATAAAATCCTATTTATCTTTACCAGCCAAACTCAAATGTCAGCTCTTTTGTTCAATTTTCCTGATGACCCAGGGAGAGTTATTCTTTTTTCCCTCCATGTTCCCTCAGAACTTGCATGCTCTTTCCTGCATTGTCCAATATGGTAGTTACTAGTTATCTGTACACTTGAAATGTGGCTAGTTCCAACTGAGATGTGCTGAAAATGTAAAATCCACATCTGACTCCAAGACTTAGTACAAAAATATATAAAATACACCATCAATAATTTTACATACTTGTGAAATGGTAATATTTTTGATAGGTTAAGTAAAATATATCATTAAAATTAATTTCACTTCTTTAATTATTATTTTTAAATGTGGCCTGTTGGAAACTTTAAGATTATATATGTGAATTCTCATTTATGTTTTACAAATGATTTTTATTGGACAGTGATGCCTTAGAACGTACATACCACTGTATGCTGCATATCTGTTCTTTTTTTAAAGATTCTGAATTTTTGAAAATAGAAATTATGTTTGATTCCTCCTTCCAAGACCTGGTAGGATTTTGACTACATGCTCTATAAAAGTTACTTGAAAGTTTATTGATTTCTGATTGATGCTTGTTTTCAGACACTGATCTGCATATAGATTGCTTATAATATGAACATAAGTAGAATTTGAGAAAAAAATCAACCATAGGAGGTCCATAGTATATATTTAAGAAACCCAAGTACTTGCCAAAGTCATCCAAAATTTTAGCTGATCCCATTATTTGTATCACTATTTCAATCTGCTTCCTAAAGGTAACATATTCAGGATCAAATTACAAATTAAAATTTTGTATTGTTTGTAGTAAAGATTGATAGTATCATATATTTTCAGTTAAACTTTTTCAAAGACATTTGGATTATAGTTTTTTTTAAAGATTTTATTTATTTGAGAGAGAGAGAGAGAAAGAGAGGGGTGAGGGACAGAGGGAGAAGCAGACTTCCAGCTGAGCAGGGAGCCTGATGTGGGGCTCGATCCTGGGATTCTGGGATCATGACCCAGGCTGAAGGCAGATGCTTACCTGACTGAGCCACCCAGGTGCCCCAAGGATTATAGTTTTTTATGACTTCAAATTTGTAAGTGAATTCTTATTACACTGATTTTTATTTTAATGACATTTCCCTATTAAAGAGAATCATGTTTAATTTTTCTTAACCTATTATGAAAGAAGTAAAATACAGTAACACATAACTTATATAAACTAAGAATCATAAGTTCTGAAGGAATTCTAAGGACCAGAAACATTTGCAAGGGATAAAAATAAGGGTGAGTAAGAATGTAAGTTTTTTCTCTTTCACTTTCATTTTTTCTCCTCCCCATTGTGTCCAATACTCCTTCTGATTTTGGAAATAAAATTAAAATGAAAAATATCCACTGAGCAATAAGATTCTGATGAGACCAGGATTCATCAAAATGGGGAATCCAATGGAGAAGACAGTAAAATGCTTCTTGAAGCTTTCTGCCTGTGAGAAACAAGACTCTGATATGACAGGGGATATGATGTAATTCAGTATAGAGAACACGTGCAGGGAGAGTGCACTCCTGTAGGAAACACAGTTAGAGGTTGCAAATTAGTATGTACTGTCAGTTCTGTTCAGGGTGAAGTACATTGATTCTAATGACCAGTCCTAGGTGTCTAGACAGAAATACACTTGCAGCGAAGAAGAATAACATCTCAAGATATGTTAATTTAATGTAAATCTCCCTTTGACAAGCTGAATTTCCCCTTTATGGTTCACTCAACAGGGTTTTGGTTTCTTATTTGGTCTCAGGAGTTCTCTGCCCTTCAGAAAAGGAGTAGGAGCAGAATTTATCTTCCATGATAAATTAATAGCCATCTTCTGATCTACAAATCACTGTTCTATGTGCTTGGTTGGGCTAAATGACTTTTCACTCTCATAAATGTTGTAAAGTAACAAGAATAATGCCTGAATCTGAGACTAAGGGGTGTTTCTGTTAAACTCATAAATATTAAGGAAACCCTACATAAGCATAGTCTGTCAGTTTGTATGTCTCTTTCTATTCCATATCAGCTTCATTTAACCAAATTTTTTTTTAAGATTTATTTATTTATTTATTTGACAGAGAGAGACACAGCGAGAGAGGAAACACAAGCAGAAGGAGTGGGAGAGGGAGAATCAGGCTTCCCCCTGAGCAGGGAGCCCGATGCGGGGCTCGATCCCAGGACCCTAGGATCATGACCTGAGCCGAAGGCAGACGCTTAATGACTGAGCCACTCAGGCACCCCCACTTAACCAAATTTTAAGGATTCTTTTAGATATTACTGATGATAAACTCATAAAATTTTATCTCGCTATGCAAAATATTCATATATGTTTACAGAGCTATTTCATTTCACTGAGAACAAGGGGTAAGACCTAATACTAGAATGTTGACCCTGTTTGAGTGCTCAGTAATGTCGTTCTACAAACACTTGGGCCACCTGACAGAAACAGAAGAAGTTGGCTTATTATCTCAAACCAAAAATATATCCTTGAAAAGTGAGTGATTTGCTTTTTCCTCATTAACTGTGTCTAGCTTCCATGTGAAAAATAATGATGCTCAAGGTTCAGTTTAATTCTAAAAAAAACTATTCTTTCCCCTAGGTATCCTAAGCCAAAATAATATGTACTTTCAGAACTCCCAGTGTTGCTGAATGTCTTGCTCAACACTTAATAGTTTGAGGATTTGGGGTTTTCTGTTTGGCATTAGGCACTGGTGCCAGTGATTCAGACATGGTATACCCACACATAATCCACGGACATGCTGAGCCAGATTCTCTCTTCACAGGAGATATTCTGAGAGCAATTTAAACAGATCGAGAATAGGATACTGACTCTTCTTGGACACTCCTAATGTCATTGCCATCAAACATAGTAAGTCATACCCAAATAGTCTGAATCTGTACTTAAAATTTAAGACTTTAACCAGAGTTCATTTTGTGTTCACCTGTATGGTAACTTCATGTTCAGTGATACTGGTGACCTAATCTCATTTTATCCTTTTGGTTAGAATGGTGTATTAATAAACTGTCAAAGATTTTTTATTACTCCCACACATTATAAATTACAGCATGTAATTACTGAGACTCAGAATTTTCAATCCAAGGAAAATGTTAAAGATGACTTAGCTCAACCTCCTTATTTTAGTTGCCTCTAGAAGTTAATTAACTTTCTCAAAGACATTGATTAATAACTAATTAAGAGCTAGAACCAGGACTGAAATGCAGGCCTCCTAATTTCTAGTCCTAGTATTTCCATCACATAATTTTGCCATAATGATTGAACCAAAGAGATTCACTGGAGAGGGGAAACTATGTTGAGCTAGTACTGTTCCAGACCTTTGGGACGACTAGAACATTTTCTCTGCCCCCAGAAAGCTTATGGGCTAAAGAGCTAGGTAAATAAATTAGAGCTTTTAAGTTGTATAGATGCTCTCATAGAAGTATATAAAGTAGAAAATGGGAGCACAAAAAAATTATCTATTATGTTGGTCAGTGGTTGGAAGATGCTTAATAGAAAGTGAGTCTAGAGGATTTTGAAATAAAGAATGGGCTGGGCATTCTGCATTAGGGAAAGAATATTTAATTCTGGTCTCTGACATGAAGACATTGTGCAGATGTTACCAGAAAAATGAGTGTAGTTGAAAGTATGTTTTCTTATTTGCCCTATGCAGAAAAAATGTGGCACCTTCCTACAGGCAGATGCTTAACAGGCTCAATTACTAAGGCTCATGGGACATAGTGAAATTTAGGCACAGTTTCAGCAGTACTTCTATACCAAACGGGGTGTGTGTATGTGTGTGTGTGTGTGTGTGTGTGTGTGTGTGTGTGTGTGTTGAAATGCGATCATTGCCACCTTTCAAAGCAGTAGGCTGAAATTTCAGACTATATTTGGTGATAGGAAAACTAAGGAAGCCAAAAGATATGGACTGAGGGTTATCATAGAAGAAATATCAAGTTTACCCAAGAGCTACCGTAGTCTTGCAGAAGGAAATCTTTTCAGAGGAGAAGCCGCTCACACTCTGACAATATTTTAAGGGGCTTGGTTTGCTTATTCTTATACTTCTTTCTTGACAGATATGTTACCTGGTAATAACATACACAATGGCAGATGTGGCACTTATAAAACCTTTAAAATAAACAAATTAGAATAGAAAGAGCAGTACAACCTGAAACTAGGTTAGATGGTAACATTAAGAAAATAGGAGTACAATATAACCAATACCAGTTTGTTTTTGTTGGCCTGTACTACCTTTTGCAAGAATGTATTATTTTTCTTTTTCTGTTTGCATTTTTGCCCATTTGTATTATAAGGATATTTGATGTGAATATATTTTGTGAAGTGCACTCAAGATTTCTTTATGGAGGATGTGTGTGTATACACACATGTGAAACTTGCAAATATTTAAGTAAACTTTCAATTCTCCTTGGTTTCCAGCTGATACATGGTATATGGGCCTAAGAGGTGATGGGGCTCCCCTTTTTACCTGCAAAGATCTGACTCCTGTTAGGGGTGTGGGTTTGGTGAGAGCTGGGCTGGACACTGGACCATGTATGATCTCGTCTTGTCATCACAACAGGACTCTGAAGTTATTATTCTTATTTCAAATCTGACAGATAAGAAAACTGGGGCTCAGAGGTTAAATAAGTTGTGTAAGAGCAAACAGGCTGTTTATGAACAAGAAGAGATTTAAATAAAGATCTTTCTCACTCCTGAGATGACTTCCTGTCTACTCTACTATGCTGTGCCATATTAAAGAAAGTGCAAAGTAAAAGGAGCAGATTCAGCAGAGAAAAAACTATAGAACAGTATGCTTAGGATAATTCATAGGAGGAATGACCAGGGTACAAAGAAACTCAGGGAATTTGGTAGCTTTCTTCAAATATTGACAAGATTATTAGGGCACAGGAGATATGACAGTTGTTTTGAATGATCTTTAGGGCTAGAATATGAACTGAGATGTATGTGTAAAGTTGCGAGGTAACATCATTATATGAAGGAATTTTCCAAAGAGATAAAGATAGACTACACTTGCTTCAAAGCTAATCAGTTTTCTGTCATTGGACAGATTCAATCATAGGCTGTATAAGCATTTGATAGTCTATTACCAAAAAACAGTCAAATGTAAACTTGTAGTTTAATGAATTCTTTGCCTCTACCCCTGCCTTTTTTTTTCATTCTGACTACTCAGTTGAGTAAAGGGTGCAGTTAGTATAACTACCAAGAAATTGATTGAGTGATTTTCCAATTAAGCAACTGAAAGTCTACAGCTTAGATTATAGCAATGCTGGGTTTCTGCTAGACTTACTCATTTTTTTCCCTTTGGTTTTACCCATTGTATAAAAAGTGACTTGCAATGTTTACCTTTTTTCTCTAGTTTTAAGTGTCTACATTATACATTTCAAATTAAGCATATAACATGGCTGGGATCAACTTTAAAAACCGGGAATCTCATATGTCCTCAAATAGAAGTTTAGAAAGCATCTTACATTCCTGTGGGTTATTCTGACTCTGCATAGAATGAGGAAGTGTTTCTAAATGTGATTATGTTTCAGTATCATTGGCCTATTGTTTTTTAAAAGACATATTAATGTTTGTAGAAAACCTTTGGTTTCCCAATTATGGTATCATATAAGGCTTTGGGTCAGTCATTTAAAGTATACTTTATACTTATATACTTTAACTTAACACAAGTATGACTGAATTACAGTCACAAAGGATTGATGATTTATAAATAGAAATGCATGTCAGTATGGAATTTTAAATCATTCCATATTTGTAGTCATCTATATCTGCATATTTCTACCTAATGAATGAACGAATGGAAACTTATTTGCCCAATAACCTCGAGCATGTCACTTCACATCTCTGGGCTTCTGCCTGTCTATAAAATGAAGGAATTGGATCAGAAATCTCTCAAGGGTCTTTTAGCTCTAAATGGTAAGTGTAAAATTTGGTCATATATTAACCACCAAGGAGAATCCAGAAATACTTAAAAAACAAATGTAATTAAAATAGGAAGTGTTTTTAATAATCTGTGGTTTGCAGCTCATGTCCTCTGAGCAAGTCAGGATGCTTGAGCACTCAATTTTATTTACCACCCACCTCTATGCAGACAATTTCCAGATCTTCCTCGTCTGCCCTGACCTTTTATATTCTTCCCAGTCAAGATTTCTTTCTGTTTATGGAACATCTTTACTTAGATGTCCTGCCATCACCTAAATCTAAACATGTTTAAAAAGAAAAAGAAAAAGACAGGAATTCATGGTCTCCCCTTAGCCTATCTATTCTGCTTTCCCTGTATCATTTCCAGGCTGAAACCCTGGGTGTTCCCTGCCCATTCCCGTTTACTTACCATCTCCAGGCTGGTCCCAAATTCTGTTGATTCCTACTCAATGTTTTGTTGTGGTTGTTTTTTTTTATTTTTTCATTCCTGTACTTCTGCATCCCTCCAGCCTCAGTCTGGTCCATGCCCTGTACACCCAGACTATTTTAAATGCCTCCTGGTGAGCCTGCCTTCCTGTATTCATTCCTTATTTTCATGGACACTATGAAGAGCCATAGAATCCTTTATTCAAATGCCTTTTGAGCAGCAAGACAAACTCTTTTTCTGACTCTAGTAATTTAGTAGTGGTATGTGCCTTTAGGGTAGTATTTATTTTTGTATGTAAATTTCAAATGTAAATGTTTACTTATACAAGTTTTGTCTCTCTCATCCTAGATCAGGAGTTGGTTTAGGATTGGGACCAGGTCTTTTTCTCTCTTTTTCCTTCTTTCTACAGATTTTGTTGAATATTTACTTGCGTAAGATGCTCTATCAAGCATTTTGATAGCTTTAAACATAGATGGAACATGACTCTTATTTTTGGGAAGAATACTCACACTTCCTAAAGTAAAAAAACTAACATTTGTTGAGTACATTTAGATGCCAGGCATAGACCATGACATAAGTTTTCTCATTTAAGTATTGAAAACTTTCTTTTTCCAGCTTTATTGGGATATAATTGACATAACACATTGTGTAAGTTTAAAGTGTACAACATAATGATTTGGTATGTGCATATATTGTGAAATGATTACTACAATAAGGTCAGTTAATGCATCCATCACTTCACATAGTTACAATTTTGTGTGTGTGTGTGGTGAGGACTTTTAAGATGTACTCTGTTAGCAACTTTCAGATATACAATACGATATTGTTAGCTGTAGTCTTAAAACTTTGTTTAGTGAAATTATTATTTCCATTTTACAGATGAAGACCTAAGGTTAGAAGAGGTGAAGTATCTTACCCCAAGGTTGGGATGGCTCTGAAGCCCTAGTTCTTCGTTTCATTGCTCTGTGTGAAATCTATATTTAACAGTTTCTAAATTAATGGTATTAATTCTGGTATTCCAATAGCCTAGCAGTTTTCTAAATGGTTGGCAATAAGCCCAAGTGATTAATATGCATCTGGACTTTCCTTTATTTCTCCTAAATAATGGTGCTATGGTTACTGACATAAAAATTTATTATTTAGATCTTAAGCTGTATTGTGAACAGTATTCTGTGGAACATGAGAGACCCCATATATGATAAAAACTTTATATAAAACATATTGTATTTGAACCCCCCAAAAATCATTTCATTTTAAAATTCATTTAAAAGGGGTGCCTGGGTGGCTCAGTCAGTTAAACATCTGCCTTCGGCTCAGGTCATGATCCCAGGGTCCTGGGATTGAGCCCCGCATCAGCTTGAAGCCTGCTTCTCCCTCTCCCACTCCCCCTGCTTGTGTTCCCTCTCTCGCTGTGTCTCTCTCTGTCAAATAAATAAATAAATAAATATAAAAAATACAATTCATTTAAAAATGTGCCCTTTTTGTATGGTGACAGACGGTAGCTACACTTGTAGTGAGTGTAGCATAACGTATAGCCTTGTCAAATCACTATGTTGTACATCTGAAACTAATGTAATGTGTCAACTATAATTCAAATAAAAAGAAATTTTAAAGATGTAGATTTTGTTCATTAATTAAATACCATATGCTGTCTTTTTAAAAGGATGTATCTTATAACCATTCTCTCATGTTAATTAATTTATCAATCCTGTCCTGCTATGAACTTGGTAGGGCTATTTTAGGATGCCCATTTTTCAGTCCAATAAGACCTTTTTCTTCCCTCCAAGACCACACACCACATAAAACAGATTTATGTCTGGAGTGGTTTTTGTCAACAAACTTCAAAAGAACATACTAGATCATTTCTGTGATAGCCATGGCCTAAAATCTCTATCAGGTTGAAAAGTATGTAAATAGTAAAGATAAACGTGCTTTCCCTGCCTGCCAATTCACTGTCTTTCAAAATTATTTTAATAAGTAGTTAGTGTATGGTAAAAATTCTTCAGTTCCCATGTTTAGAATAAAATTGCTGCCTCTCTACTGTGAACTTAATTTGTGAGAACTTGACATTTTAACATTTTACGTAAAAATGATCAAATTATTTTCAATAAGTATTTTAAATATGTTTGTACATGGCAAAACAATATTTATCAGGAAATACCAATGAAATTATTTAAAATGAAATGAAGGCACCCCTCCTCCCCCAAATAGATGACATAGAGACAACAAAGATGAAGATGGTGACAGAGAGGAAAAGGAGGAAGGAGTAGAGAGAGGAGAAGGAGGGGAAGGAAAATAAATGGTAGTAAAGCTAAAAATTAGGTTTCCACATGGGTCATTATTGACAGAAGTTTCTATGATTTCTCAGTTCTTTGTCCCTGCATTGTGAAATACACCTGAGTTTCTTTCTTTCCTAGCCTTAGATAGCATTGTGGGTGGTTAAGGTGTTATGAACTTTTCAAGCTCTTAGAGCAACTGAGTTAAGTAGGGATTTAGAGGCTGAATTTCATACAGTAATTACCAGCATGGGATTTTCCTGACAGCGAAGAGGACTAATCATCTAGTTCCAGTGGTGGAAGCATGCTGGAGAGGGTCTGCTTTCAGCAGTTCTCTACACGGGGCCTGGTGTCTGGTAAATAGAAGACGCCAGTCTTCAGTACTGTCAGTCCTTTGCTATTCAGAAACACTTAATTCAACTGAGTTTTGTTTTGTTTTGTTTTTTGTCTAAGATAAAAAGATACCTGCCTGTCTCTTTCTGTCTGCTCTAGCCCATTTGCCACCATCTACTATTCCTGTAGCTTGTCAATTAAAAGTGCTCACAAAGACAAAATCTGCAATAATGTTTTTAGCATGTTTAATAGAGTCTGGTTAAGTAAACATCCTCAACCAAAGCAGCAAAAGAGAGCTTAAAATAAATAGAGCTACTGTGCCAAGTTCATAATTACTTACACATTTAGCACTGTGCCCATCTTCTAAGCATGGCCATTAAAACCAGATTTGTGTATTTAATATAATTGTCTTGAAACCATACTAGTATGTTCAGATACTATAGGTCATTTACATGCTTGAGTATTTTTTTTAATTCTTTTTTTTATTCTCCTTCAGCTTTATAGAAGCTGGAATGTGTTCCACAAAACATTTCAAGGTAGCTACTAACATCTCTGTAATAGTCCAGATCAAATTACTGGTTCTTATAGAGTCAACTGTTCTGTGGGGAGACATACTCTTGTTCACATTCTCCAAATCAAGTATTCTGGGGCGCCTGGGTGTCTCAGTCATTAAGCGTCTGCCTTCAGCTCAGGTCATGATCCCAGGGTCCTGGGATCGAGCCGCACATCGGGCTCTCTGCTCCTCGGATAGCCTGCTTCTCCCTCTCCCACTCCCCCTGCTGTGTTCCCTCTCTCACTGTGTCTCTCTCTGTCAAATAAATAAATAAAATCTTTAAAAAAAAAAACAAAAAAAACCCAAATCAAGTATTCTTTGGGAGGGTACTGAGAAGTTTCATATCCCAAATTAGAAGGGTAGCATGGTTAGTTTCTAATAGGCCAGTTAAGATGACAACCAAAAACTAAAAATCTTAATTAAAGCAATGTATAATGGCAGTATATAGTATTAGAAAAATATGAGCTTTGGAAAGAGAGTCGTAGAGATACCATCTCACTTCAGTGGCTCTCAGTTTCAGGCCTGCAAAATAGTGGTGCTGGTGATGATTCGGATGGGAAATATAGCTGTACTGGAAGGTGATTTTTTAAATTAGAGATACTAATAATATAAGTGATAGACTTATTCATCTTCAATAAATGTTGGCTATTATTAATTGTTCAAATATATACTAGCATATAATTTCCCATTTTATATTTTCATCATTGTTCATATTCATGCAAATAAGTTGTTAAATTCCAAATATTTCTCTAGGAATTTATATCCTGTGTAAATGACAGTGGTTTGTTCTTGTCCTGGTATGAGCACTTTAAGCTAAGACATTTCGTTGAAGGACTGGATGATTGACATTAATGAGCACTGAATCTAAGGAGCTGTCCACAGTGGGTCAGTTTTGGATTCTATTTTGTTTAACTACATCATTAGTGGACTGAAAAAAGGAAGTAAGTAGCATGAGAAGTACATCTGCAGATGATAAATGAAGATGAACTTCAAATTCCCAGGAGAGGAGAGTATAAATAGATTCTCAGAAGGTTACTGAAATTGGTAGCAAAGAAGAGAAAGAAATGTGGACCTAAATAACAATCTTCCATATAAGCATAAGAGTGCTTCAATAATGTGAGGCCCAGAAAGAGGAAAGAGCCAAGCTAATAGATTGTACAAATAGCCCAACTTGCCAAGGGCACCAAAGCCCAAACAAACATAGCATTCTATGATAGTAAATGCAATCTAAATTTCTCATTTCTTAAATATAACAATGAAGTTAAGGAGGATACAGTTTAGCATAGTGTTGAGATGAAGTCTTGGTTTTGAGACCAAGCACTGATACGAGAATGGTTTGTTCACAACTGTGTCCCCATTGCTTATCACGATGCCTGACACATGTTAGGCAGCAAATACAAATATTTTGAAGGGATGTTGAATCATAGAGTTGTTTTCAGTGTTATGTAATATATATGAGAAACTATCTTGAGCTTTTATTTGTTTTCCTTACTATCAGCCTAGGAAGCCAGCTCCATGGAAACAAGAAATCACCTTCTTGTTCCCAACTGTATTCTCAGTGCCTGGAGCTGTGGTACTGTGATGTGTTTTTCTGCCTGCTTATGGCATCACCTGGAACTTTGTTAAAATGGTAGAGTTATGGACTCAGATCCAGACCTACTGAATTAGAATCCCTATTTACTATTCACTGATAATTCTTAAACACATTAAATTTTGAGAAGCACTTGTCTAGAACATACCTGTTCTAGTAATTTCTCTATGAGTGTTATCAAATAAATGACTACAAGTTTTACCATCACATTTAGCAGATTTAAAATCCTTAATAAATGTATTCCAATAATGTTTTTAACAGATTTAATGAAGTATAACTTACATACCATAAAATTCACCCATTTTAAGTGTACAGTTCAATGACTTTGAGTAAATTTGCAGAGTTGTGCAACCAGCACCACAATTTAATTTCAGAATATTTCCATCACTCCAAAAAGATCCTTGTGCCCATTTGCAGTCATTCCCTATTTTCAACCCCAGCCACTATAATGTTATTCTAATATCCACCTGCCACTCCCCATTGTAGATAGAGAGTAACTAAAGGACGAACAAATACATCTCTTTCATACACACTTCAGTAAATAAAAGTGATTCTTGAATGAGTTTCATTGTGGTTTAACTTGGCATTCACCACAACTAAATGATTTGCTAAACAACTGAGAGTTCAAATATGATTCAAGGGAAATGTTTACCACTTTGGGGGAACAAAACATTTTCAAATAGTTTATTTTCTAAACTAACTGGGCACACATTTACAAGTAAACATTATCAGTCTAACAAAAACAGAAGCTATAAGAGTTTAGTCTTTAACTTTAGTACGCTAATTACAAGTCATTGCCATCTAATCAGGGCCAATCTTAGGCTAGCCTACAACCTTTAACTTAGATTGCTATTTGAGGTTTTGTATCTCCTTAGAAGTTTGTGTTAGCTGAGTGGACTTTCTTTGGGAAAAGTTTCTTTACTCTTTCGTCTCCTCTACTAAATTCATGTTGTTAAGATCTCTTTCTCTTGGACTTTCTGAGTAGACCAATAAATGATCTCATTGGCCTCAATCACCCTATAGCCTTATCCCCCTGCATTCTCTCTTCCCAACTCCAAGAGGAGTTATTTCAAATCCTCTGCTTAAAAACCTTCCATGATTTCAAATTGTCCATGTAATGAAGTCCAAACTCTCTAGCATGAATTTAGTCCAGCCTATTTTTTCTGTCTCATTGCTTGTCTCTCTCACATTCCCATCTGGCCTGTTAAACATGCTACACTTCTCACTGTTCTCAAAACCTGCCAAGCATATCACACAACCATGTCTTTGCTAAGGCTGTTCCTTCCCTGTGTAATGCTATCCCATCTTCTCCCTACTTAGACATGAAATCTTATTATTTGGACAATAGCTTAAATGCTTCTATGACCCCTTCTCCAATACTCACCCCTTTCCTCAGTCAGATTTCCTCTTTTTCCATTTGTACTCACTTAATATCTCATTTTTGATTCAAAATGATTATATAGAAGGATGAGGGCTCTGTCATAGTTAATTATGTGTTCCTATCACCTTTCATTGTAGGAAAGGTGTTCCTATCACCTTCAATGTAGTAGCTTAAGAAGAATATATAAGTTTATGAATGATTAAGGGGATCTTTGAAATCCTGGCTTTGAAGATTGTTGGACCTGGAATCGCTCTGACATCTAGATGAAACATACACTTTCAGCTCTCTAGCAGGAGTAGTTGGTATTTTTGTGTGTATGTCTCTTTTGTACAAAGGTATATATTGAAACATTTAAACTTCCTGTTTCAGATAAGGAAAAACATTAACAAGGTGAGATTTTTTTTTAGACTTGGTCGTAGGAGCCTGGCTTATGATGGAAGTTAATATACTGTTTCATCCATTTAAAATCATAAACTCTAATAACTGAAAGGAATTAAAAAATAATTTTTTCAATCCACTGGTTTTCCAGATGAGGAAAATATTGTCCAGTGTGTTTATTTGTACAATTTTCTTTTTCATCTCACATGACAGGGGATTGAGACAATCTTTTCATTTTTAATTCTTTACTCTATATCTCTTTATTAATAACCTAGTTAAATACTGTGCCTAGGATATATCTTTTCTCTGCACAGGATTTTGAAAGCCACAGGACTATTTCATAAGGCAGATCTGGTTTCTTAGGGAAGAACTCGGGGAAGAATTCCCCATTCCAACCCACTTGTAATAGAATATTCCTTCCCCAACATTTATTTGCCACTTGGTAGCCATTGGACTTTGTGTGTAATGAAAAAAATCATGTGACACTAAATGGAAGGTCTGAAATTCACTTTTGGCTCTTTTCCCCCTTACGTATAAACTCTGTGTTTTGGAAATCATTATTAAAAAAAAAAACCACCTTTAATTTCCACCACACCCCCATCAACTGGGTAGTACTCAAACATTATTTAAGAACATTCAATGCTTTTTAAAAACTATCTTAAAAAATGGAGAGAGAGAAAAATAGAACTATTCCACATGAATGTGAAATATTAATATTAATTAAGTGGAAGGTTTTTTAAACAAATAAATACATTATTGTTTTTGTAAGACCTCTCTTTATAAGGACAAGAATTATAAATTACAAAGTGTAAAGGATCCCTATGGAAATAAATGCCTACATAAAAAGTACAGATAAAGCAGGAGATTCCATAAAGCACATAGATAGCGAGACATAGCAATTCTCATCTTTCTCTCTATATAGACATATATCTCCTTTGAAATAAATAATTGTCATTAACAGTATTATGAAATGTCTAACGCATATTAAATGCATATTATTTAAAATCTGACAGGTGAGTTAAACACTTGTGCAGACTATATTTCAGAAAATTTGGCAGGCAAGTAAATCCTGTTGCCTCACCTGACTTCTATTATAGCATCATTACAGAATGGGCATACTCCCAAAATAATTTATTTAGAATTAGGTTTATTTATATCTTATAATGTCCCTGGAGAAAGTGAAATTGATTTCTGTTTTTAGAGGATTTTATAGTTGTTATTGTTTTAATTGCATAACCTTACTGTGAATTAAAAAAAAAAAAGACAAAATCCTAAACATCATTACATCTATCATGCAGTTAAAAGTTTGCAATACTATGCTGTTATTGCAATTCATTGTGTTATTTGAGAGGTACTATGATTTTTTTTTCCTCAAGTCAACATCTATGCTCAATTGATTTGCCAGAGTTTGCTGAAATATGTACCAATATAATTCCTCTTCTAAATTAAAATATTGGGGCCGAGAAGGCTTATTTTAAGACAAATTTATTATGAGATAATTGTAATTGGGGAGGGGTATTATGTTTAAAGTAACTTAAATCACTAGATCACCTTCAAAGTCTGATTTATCAGATATTCTAGTCTTTGAATTTCTTGAATTATATCCTAGCCTAGCATGATACTCTTGAGATAAAAAAGAAAAGCAGTTTCCTGGAAGAATTTGTAGGGAGGTGGATGCCTACTGTAAGGCAATTCTTATGAAAGTATGTTGGGAAAATTAAGAGGTCATAGCTAGGAGCTTGAGGAGTCAGGGAAAACTTCATAGAGACTGCAGATTCTTGCTAAGGGATAAAGAAGGTTGGTAGTTGTAAGATGGAGGAAGACATTCCTGGCAGAAGGCATGTGGCATGTGCAAGGCTCCAGGGGCCTGGGAGAACGCACTATGTGAAGAAAACTGCAGGTACTTGGACATAGCCAGAATAAAGCTGCGTTTATCTTGGCCTGCCTTACCTGTTTTCTGGATCTGTCCTCAGTTACTAAGCCCATCAGAAAATTGAACACTCAGAAAATTCCTCCTCACATATGCTTTGTAGACAAAGCAATAAGTGACTTCTAACTAGAATCTGTTTTTCTGAGGTAATTTATTTAGGCAGTCAATATTTATATACTTATATTTTCTACTAAAAAATAAAATCACTGACCAATTACCATATACTAATAATGTGCTACATACACACACAAAAAAAACCCTTATTCCTCAGAGGAAACCTATGTCTTTGATGTAAGAACTACTATTATCCCCATTTTATCAATGAGGAGACTGAGATTTTGAGAGTTAAAGGAAATTGAGGTCAGACAACTAATTAGTACAGAGCTGAGATTTGAACCCAGGAAGTTTGAGTTAAGAGCCCAAAAGTTTTCACCTCTCACATTCTGCCTCTTCTAAGAATACGTGACCCCACAAGGTTCATCAAAGGGGAACTCAAGGAGAATAAATGGTTTTAATACACCAAGTAATAACAGACTGTATTAGTTTCATATTGCTGCTGTAACAAAATATTGAAACCTAGTCAAGATTTTGGCCGGTCTGGTTTCTTCTTGAGGTCCTAAGGTAAAAATCCATTCTCTTGCCTTTTTCAGCTTCTAGAGGCCACCTACAATTCTTGTCTTCCTTACTGCTTCGTCTTATCACTCCAACCACTTGCTTCTGTGGTTACATCTTTTCCTGCTAATGCTGCGCTTCCTGCCTCCTTCCTCTTAGGTCCTTGTGATTACACGGGTCCCACCCTGATAATCCAGGATAAAAGACTCCATCCCAAGATCTTTAATTTAATTACATTTTAAAATTCATTCTACCATGTAAGGTAACATACTCATAAGTCCTGAGGTTTAAGATGTGGACATCTTTGGAGAGGCCATTATTTAGCTTGCCACAAAGACTGATACAATCTAGGAAAAATATTTTTAGTTCTAGACAAGAAAGGGTGAAGAAGCATGAGCTCTGCCCTCAAGGGGCACAAAGTCTAGTGGAAACTGAGACATGTCAACCTGAGGAATGTCAAAAATGATAGTAAAATGGGGAAAGTGCTACAAAATGCACAGTAAGTACTTAACAATTAACCTGATGATGTTACAGAAGAAAGCACAGAGCATTCTTTGAAATATTATCAGGACCCCACAAAGGCCATTGTCTCAAATTGACTTTCTATTGAGAAAATAGTAAACTTAATTTTAACTAATTATCACATTCATGACTTTTGTGAAATTCTCAAAACATAATCACCTTAAGAGTTAAAATTTCTTCAAGGATTTTTTTCCTATATATTGAAGTTAAAAATTTTAATTCTAAAACAAACAAACAAAAAAAGGGACACAAATTCTTTCAGTACATTCCTGCAGCAAGATTCTAACCCAAGAAGTTGATTTATATGTGTGTGACTACCTAGTCTGTTACTTTTAAATGAAAAATTTAATCCACATGCCAAATGGATTTTTTTTTCACAGAAATGAAATGTAACCCAGTTAATTGACCCAGGTGTGAGGCTTATATTTTTGTTACCTCTTTATTGTTTTTACTTTTATGTAGATCTTAACAAACCACTATATTGTCTGAGTGTCCTAAAACAAAAGATTTGTGAAGGCCTGCATTTCAAAAATAATATAATCTATAGAAAACTCCTTTACATTATAAAACAATGACTATCCTTTGACCATACTCCAGCAGTTTTTCTCTTACCAAGACAAAAGCAATCCAAAACCAACTAGTTGCTGGGAATCCAGCAGAGTTGATTCTTTTTGCCCTCTTGGAATTCAGCAATAGGCTTTCATACTTTCTTCCAGCTCCCATTGGCTTTGGGGAGAAAAGACAAATAATTAACCCTGAAGTAAGAAGCATTTCATTGTAGACTCTTCCTGCTGGGTTAAGGAACATCTCTAAAAAAGAGAGCTCCTTGGAAGTGTCTCACTCAGTGTCATTATTGATTAGTGACACCCATTCTCTTAGCAAAGCCTTTGGGAACTTAAGCTTCAAGGGGGGTTGATAATTAGAGATGAAGTTTTCAGTTGCTTTTTGGTCCAAATTTGTTAGCTGAACTGTTCAGTGATGAGATGCTGATTAGAAAGCCTCCCTGGTAAGTCCTGGTTTCACTCATGGCAGTAACCAGTTGCCCCTTATATGTGGCTCACTGTGTTTCTTCTTACTTTAAATGATTCATCCCCTATTTTCTCTCATGGCCCTGTAAGGGGTACCATAGCATCTCACAGCTTGAAGTTGTAACATATAAGCATCTATTAATTAGAGTAATAAATAGCCGGTTATCCTTAACTAACCTGGTTATTCATTCTCTAAAACAGCTTCAATATTAAAATTGTTTTTTTGCCTTTTGTTTTTGTTTTTAATAACTCTAAGACCATGTAACATGACCTGATGTGTATGATTTAAAATGGAAAATTCTATTATATCAGAAATTTTTTCTGGCATATTTGGAAGTAAGTCCAGATTTTCAAAGTACATGAAAAGCAAAAAAAAAAAAAAGTACATGAAAGACAACATTGAATGAATAGCTTTTCCTTAGCTTTACCTGAGAATTTAAAGGCAGACACTTAATATGATGAATACTTTCTAAAATGCCTCAGTGTGGATTCAGAATTTTGCCAACTTGTTTAAAGAATGAGCTAAGAGGTCAAAATGACAAATGTGATTCTTATAAAGATTAGTTATTACTGGTGACATGGCTATTGTCAATCACTCTCAGAACGTGTGCCCTTGCTTAAAAATGTATCTGGCAGGTGTCTGTAATTGTTCTTGTTCAGTGTCAGCACTAGACAAAGCAAAAGAAAACAACTTCCAGCATCACCACAATAAAAAATCCACGAGAGACCTGAACTGGAAACTATGATATCATTAAAAAAGAGGGGTGGAATGACCAAAGAAGAAGAGCTGAAGATGGAATCTTGGGAAAAACCTGTGTTTTCTCTGACACATGTGATAATAGCACCATTTTGTTTGTTTTTGTTTTGACTGGTTTTTTGATATAGGATATTACACTATGCAAAGCTTATTGCTGCATTTAAAAGTCTCATGGTAATAAGTGGATAAAGGCCACGGCTGCGGGGGGGGGACAAATGGAAAGTATAGTCCTTCCTGGTCCTTGAAAATTCACCTACTGGACAAGTTGGCTTTGAAAATGTGGCTTCTTGAATCGGCAATGTGAGGATCTCTTTGGATCTATTTGCTGGGTAGACCTCTTTAGGCAACTTAACCTTAATGCCTACCTTTATTTCTGTCTTCCCAATTCCAGGGTCCTGTCTTGGGAACTGCATCTTCTCTATATATGACATTGGGAATAAGAACCCATTTCCCCTTGCCCTCCTGTTGGGAGAAGATGCTGACTCCTCCATATAGGGATTTGCCCTTATGGCCACAGCTGGGCACAATACCAGCAGAGAGTCTAAAATAAGTCAACATACATACAGTTTCAAAAATTCAGTAGCAGAGAGATCTTCATTGGCGATTACAGTTATTCTAGAAAATCTTAGCAAAGGGAGGAAGAAGTGCTCCAACAGATATTTGGTCTAGTACAGAACGGATGAGGAGATTCTGTAGACATCAACTTCTGCTTCACAAATGGCTCACAGCTGGCTCTCTGATGCTTGAATTGAGATCACAGTTTGGGCAAGACATCTGGTAGGGTACTTACAGTCTAACAGTGAAATGTTGTGGAAATTGTTACAGGATCCTAAACCTTCCTGCTGTAGAAATTTCAAAACAAAATTCAACCCTGGAACTTACACAGACTGCCTCCCCAAACCCCCATTCCTCCAGAATACACACAAAAGTGCCCTTCACAATTCTAGGAACCAGGGACCAACATTTTTTCTTTAGTTTTAACTGTATTATGGACTAAAGCAGCTGATTCTGACGATGGTTACCAGGAATCACCATATCCACATTTTTTGTTTTGTTTTGTTTTTGTGAATCAAGAAAAGAGAGTGGATGGGCAGCAGTTTGGACTCACATTCCTTTCCAATACTAGAATTCTTATGTAAATTCTGTGAAAAGTTGAGCTTATTTGATTTTAATTTTTTAATTTTTAAAAAATATGGAGTGTCGTTTTCCTCTGCTTAAAAACTTTTCTCTGGTTTTCCATCCACTCTATCCAGCACCATGCTGGTGAAATTTTGGTGACATAGATACTATATGGGAAAGGTAGCATTTGTTCTTCTTGTTGAGCTTCTTAATGTCTTAAGGGTCTTGGTGTAAAAGAGAAAAGACTTGCCATTTGCTATTCTTTTTTTCCTCTCCTTTTTTGGGTGTTACGTTTATTTTAAAGACAAAGACAAAATATTGTGATTTGGTGAAATGTCCCCCAAGTAGAAAGCAAATGCTGTATGTAAAAATTCTGGAAGCCGGGCTTTATATCCTGCCTCCTAGAAAGTTGGAGGCCAAAAGTAAAAAGGAAGAGGAAGAGCAGAGATGGAAGGAAAACCACATAGGAGGCACATTCTAGGATTATATGTAGAGGGATTCTCCAACTTGCCACTTCCACATCACCTTTTCTTCACATTTAAGTAAGCTTTCTTTAACATGATATTATTTCTTGACGCCATAACATAGTGCAAAGAGCATATACAGCCTTTGCCCCACCCACTTCCATTGCTCTAGAAAGCTGATTAACCATCCTGTGGGTGCTCATCTCTGTGAGAAATCTTTCCTAGTACCCAGGGTTGCCCCTTCTCTCTTTATCATCCCACTGTACTTTAGACACATGTGCCAATGGAGGCAGATTGACCTTGAAGCTAGTGAAGTCTGAGCATCAGGGCCCCTCACTTGCACCTGCCTCTCTCCTAGGAGTTGCTGAATGTTGTAGAGAATTCTATCTGGGAAAGGAGGCCAGTTTGCAAGTAGGAAGCAGTTCTGTATAAGCAATGTCTGGTAAATTAACAAAGAGGTAATTCTCCAAGAATCCAGTAACTTGGTATATTTTCCTTTCTCATTTGAAATAATCATGTTTTTCTCTGGTTGTGCATTTATAGTTTTGTATTCTTTTTCTTTTCCCTTTTTAGTTTGAATAAAGTTATCTTAAAGATTAAAAAAAACGGGGTGCCTGGGTGGCTCAGTTGGTTAAGCAACTGCCTTTGGCTCAGGTCATGATCCTGGAGTCCCAGGATCGAGTCTCACATCGGGCTCCCTGCTTAGCAGGGAGTCTGCTTCTCCCTCTGACTCTCCCCCCTCTCATGCGCTCTCTCTCTCTCTCTCATTCTCTCTCTCAAATAAATAAATAAAATCTTTAAAAAAGAAAGATTATGATTGGAACTAGAAAACATGGGTACTGCAATAGCACTAGACAAAGTCAACAGTTCTATTCTCTGCTTTCTTACTTACAAGACATTATTTTAGTAACTGTTCTGTACACCTCTTAACATGTTACGAAGCTCAATATCTGTAAGGTAAAATTAATGAGGTTTGAGGATATGATGTAATTTATAAACCAATACTTTCAGTAAGGAATTTGTTTATAATAGCCAGTATGGTTAATTCAAACTCAAAGTTTCATTTCTTTTGTTGTTGTTGTTGTTATTGTTTGTTTTATTATTTATTTATTTATTTTTTAATTCAATTAATTAACATATAGTATATTATTAGTTTCAGAGGTAGAGTTCAGTGATTCATCAGTTGTATATAACACCTAGTGCTCATCACATCATGTGCCCTTCTTAATGCCTATCACCCAGTTGCCCCATTACCCCACCCCCTTCCCCTCCAGCAACCCTTCGTTTGTTTCCTAGAGTTAAGAGTCTCTTATGGTTTGTCTCTCTCTATGATTTCATTGTTTTATTTTTCCCTCCCTTCCCCTATGATCCTCTGTTTTGTTTTTTAAATTCCACATTTTCTAAGAGAACTCCCAAATGGTATAAGCTTCAGACCCCATAAAACCTGAAACCACTCCTGGTACCTGCATAGTGAGCACTTTTTGTTGAGATTTGGAGAAACTTGATCCAAGTTTATTATGAAAAGATACCCAGATTGCTTCCAGGATCAGTGATGGAAACCAACTCTTGGCATCTTATGGACGAAAGCATGGGACCGATTTCGTCTCTCTTTGCCTTGGCTTTATTATTCACCTACTAGGAAAATAATTGCCTGTAGCCTCCCATTCACATCCTTCCAGATCCAAAAGGTAGGAAACCTTGGTTGGAATAATCCATGATAGACCTCTTATAGATTCAGTTTGAGACTGATGTGTCTGGGGATTTGGTTCTGTGACTGGTAACCCTCAACAGAGGAGGCTGGGATGGCTAATGGAGATAAAGATTCTAGGGGAGCAGTGTGATATTATCTACAAAAGCAAATACAACATCTAGTAAATTACCTCTACTTGGAATTGAATTTATTTATTTCATGTGTGTCTCTTCTGTAAAACTATGGGGTCTGTAAGAGAGATAACCTTTCTCATTTATCTCATTATCCTCAGTGCCTTCTGTAATGTATTGTCCAGAGTTGTCTGAGTAAACTAATAAATTAGCAAATAAATAGGAAAAAATCAAGATTGTATCCTCCTATAATAGCATGTAGCCATTATATTGTTAACTGACGCTGAATTCCATGCTAGAAATCAGATACCAAACAATATTCCTTTAATGTGATTTCTCAATGCATGGAAACTTTAAAAATGGTCTTTCTAATATGTCAGAGAGATTTTATTTTAATATATGACCAATACGTGAATTCTTGTGACTTAATTTTGTTAAGTTCCTCACAGTGTTCTAAGAAATATTATGGTTCTAAATAAAATAATTAATCCCTTAGTGATCATCATGATATTCATGCATAACCAAGAATGTACACAGAATATTATTTTACTGGATGGCTGTGAATGGCTGCCCAGTGTTTTTGAGCTGTGGTTTGCATTGAATTCTCTCTAGGGATTCATTATGCTTTGGTCCTGTGCAGTCTCAGGAGGGGAATAATGTGGTCATCACATTCAATTTTTTCTTTGAAATTGAGCAAAGAAGGCTTTTTCAGCTAATCAGATTACTGAAGAAACAGCTCCTTACTCGTCCCTCTCGGAACTGTGTTGTTATGAAATTTGCATTCATATTACAATTAAAGACTCCTGAGTGCGGTTATCTTAGAAGTTCCATCTGCTTAAGATTCAGAAATCTAAATTTGATGAGCTTCTAAAATTATTTTATTAGTTTAGTCAAATTTTGCCATTTTTTTCTGACTCTTAAAGAGATTTTTACTATATACAATCCCTAAAGAATCCATTCAATTTGTAGGTGTTGACTTGGATCAAATGTGTATACTTTATTCAGATCCATCATTTTGAAGAGTAAACTAAGATTATCGGCAACCATTATTTTGTTAGGGTTTTATTTTTTGTCCATAGCAGACTCTTTTTTAAAGAACTGAAAATGAGGAAGACGTACCTAAAACCATTTTCCCCTATCTCTACCAACTAGATTAGGAACTAAGGTATAATGAAAGAATGGTTACAAATATATTATTAACAACTGACATTTATTGAGCACTTCCTATGTGCCAGGTAATGTTACATTTATGTTTCAGGTCAGATTCCCTGGGAAATAGTCACTGGGAGATTTTTGTGCAGTTTTGGGGTGCTTGCTCTCAGAAGCAACAGGGCCTTTGCCCGGCAGGCCTGGGCAAAGGGAAAAGTTCAACTGTGATGCAGTTGAAACAGTGACCTTAGCAGATCCTACAAGAGGCTCTGGAGCTGGAAGGGCTTTTTGAGGCTCAGGTCTCTGTACCCCCACATCAACCAGGCTATCCAATGAAGAAGGGGTATAATCTTGTGTGGGACAACTCCCTTCAGCTAAGGGCTGTTCACAGAGGGGTACAGCTGAGAGCCATCAACAGCCAATGCTCACTGCACCAGGAGGAACAAAGGCATGCTTCATATCGACTGTAATGTATTCTCTCACTTCATCAGTGTTGTGCTGATAAATGTTTCCCACTGGCTTGTAGTGGGGGACAGGACAAGGCTGGCTACATTTGAAGTCTTTGTCAATTTCCATGGGGTAAATACTCCCACCATGGCCAGTTTCAAGTTATCAACTTGATGGTAGCAACACGGACCTGAGAAGAGGAGTGCACAACTGGCTCACAGAAGTATGAGCAGGCTCCAGAACATCCACTTAAAGCATTGTAAAGCCTGTGGTAAAAATAATAGTATTTCCATTTGTGAAATGGGAGAGCATATGAGAAATGCATGGCTCAATTCTTATATATATATATATATATATATATATATATATATATATATATATAGCCTGCAAGCTTCCCTGCAAAAGTATTTACTGTAGAGTTTTTCACCATGACATTTAGAACTGCCTGCAGATTCAGTTTTTTAGGTATGTATATTTGAATAAAACCATGCTTTCAAAGTTTTCCAAGTAATAGCTAAATGCTGATTTGAGGAGTTAATTTAGCAATTTCTTTGGGTTAAGTAAAAACTCTAAATTAGACTAAGGAAACTCTAGATGTAAAATTTATGTCATAAAGTCCAAGTGTTTCATATTCCAAGTGTGACATTTAGAAGTTTCTGAATGTTTGAGACTGAAAAAAAAATTAACAAATGCAGGTAATCATGTTAAAAACTTTTATTAAGAGCCTCCTAGAAGATATTCTAGAGTGGTGAATCAAGATTTCTGAGGCCTGACTAAGAAAACAAGATTACCATGAGATATTCTCTGAATTTAGCCATAAGAATTTTAATGGTTCCTAGAAATATGTCTATTCTTTTGTGCAAGGTTATTTTAAAAATCTGAAGTTGGTTTTTAGGGCAATGAAAACATTTTGCATGATACTGTAATGATAGATGCATGTCATTATACATTCGTCCAAGCTTATGTAAACACCAAAAGTGATCCTGAATGTAAACTATGGACTTTGGGTGATGATGATGTGTCAGTGTGTGTCCATTGGTTGTAACAAATACACCACTCTGCTGGGGGATATTGATATCTAGGGAGGTTATGACTATGTAGGGGTAGAGGGATAATGGATACATGGGAAAGCTCTGTACCTTCCTCTCCATTTTGCTGTGAACCTAAAACTGTTCTATAAAATAAAATATTTGAAGAAGAAAGCTATTTTATGTACACTGTGAAGCAACTATGATGTAGTATAATGAGAGAGCCTGAGTTTTATAGAAAAAGAGATTCAGGGGGTGCCTGGGTGGCTCAGTCATTAAGCGGCTGCCTTCGGCTAAGGTCATGATCCCAGAGTCCTGGGATCGAGCCCCACATCAGGCTCCCTGCTCAGCAGGAAGCCTGCTTCTCCCTCTCCCACTCCCCCTGCTTGCGTTCCCGCTCTCGCTGTCTCTGTCTCTGTCAAATAAATAAATAAAATCTTAAAAAAAAAAAGAAAAAGAGATTCAGGTTGGAATTATAACTCCACATCCTTGGGCAAATGCTCAAATTCTCTGGTCCCCAGTTTTTCCATCTGTATAAGAGGAAGTAATACCTCTCTTGCAGGTTGTTGACAAGTTTAAATGGGGCACATCAGATTGCCTGTCATACAAGTGCATAATAAATTATAACAGTTGGAATTAGTGTTGGAAGTTGAGTGTTTGGAACTGAATATGGAGTTTTCAGTAGACCAAAGTAGTTGTTTTATGTTTCTTGGAATTACTTTTAAAAACTAGAATAAATTATTTTCATTTGTAGTAGGGAATATTAGTAAACTCCAGGAGTATATATGGGCTTGCTCCCTACAGAATGACTCTAAAAGAATGAATTTTAATAGGTGTTTAACATGGAACTCATTAAAATTCTATAGCGGTGGCCACAAATGGAACACAAACAATGAATGGAAGCCAGTACAAATAAGAATGTCCCAGAAAAAAATCGGATGGCTGGAATAAAATATATGAATTATCAAGCCTATGGACAATGTATAGAAAACTGTTTCAGTCATTTTCAATGCAACACCCAAATTATAATAATAAAGCTTCTATTTCTTACTTCCCATTTCTTACTTGCTTACTGAAACTAACCCCCTTCCTATCTAAAATAATCCATATGCAGTATTGTGTTCCTTGTGAAACCCTGAGCTGCAGATACACTCCATTCACTGGGAGATCTCATTAAGCAAACAATTCAAAGAGCAGCTTTGCTATTGTACCATGCCTGATATTGACAGATGCTAACCTTACCAGCAAGACTCCTCTTTTGTACACTTATGATGGGGAAGGAGGTTTTCTTTCATTTTCATAGCTCAAGAGAGGATTGACAGAGACACCGAAGTTGCATTTCTCTTATTCTTCAACATGGCTTTAGCATACTTGTAAGTGGTACAGAAAAAGTGAGACTTTACTGTCTGTTTCTTTGCTTTCCTCCAATTTTACTTTGTTTTGGCTGGTATCTTGAGTCATACTTTATATCCTCACAAAAGGCCACAGGACATTTTTATTAGACTTGGGGAGAAATGTTACTTAGCTTTCTTTTATTGGCAGATTTCCATGCAAACTGTGACTAATACTGCTTCCATTGTTGTTTGACAAGAGAAGAAAAGACAATTTTTTACTCACAATCAGAACTGCTGGCAGCTACTAGATAAAGGATATGCCCTTTACCTTTCCATACATTTCTAAAGTTCTTGATATATAATAGAAAAATTTTAAAAATTATATCCAATAATATGCAATGTTGTATTATCCCTGTCAAAATAAAATAAAATATTGTCTTGCTATTTTTATAAGCACTAACAAAATAGAAATGTCAGAATTTATGACTATATTTAGAAAAATTCCAAATGGAAGAAATATTCTGGTGGGATATAAAGAATGAAACATTCGAGGATTATTTTTTACACATGTTCTAATTTATGTATTAATAAGTATAAGTGTTAGAAGGAATATGAATGAATAAATATAATTTCCATATTAGATCTGTTCTTTTAATGATTAGTTCCCTAGGGACTTGGTACAAATCTGTATGTTTTTACATTGATGGGCATATTTCCAGAGTTAAAAAGTATTAAGACAATAAAAACTTAAATTTTGAACTACTTGTGTGTTCTAATGTAATGAAAGGACATTTCTAAATCAAATATCTAGTGATTCGTTCTCCATGGACCATGTAAGAATGATGATCTAAGTGACAGATTGATAACAAAAGTTTTGGGCCAATTCCCAGTTCCTCCAGAGTTGACAAGAAGAGTTTTATGCATCTGAGAGGGTGTGAAACCTGAGGCTTTTCTTCTCCACCTGATTGTACACTGCTTTAACAATGTACTCTACCCAGTTTCTGAATGGAAAGTCAAGTAAATGGAGGAGACACTAATGACTAACAGTGAACATGTGATGTTTGCTTGGACAGAGGCAATCATAGTATTAAAGCTTGCTGATTTCTTCCCCCAAAAAAACATTGGCAATCTGCTTCCTTCCTTGCTTGCTTCCCCCTTTTTTTTTTCTTTCTCTATCTACCTATTTATCCATTCTTTCATTAAGAACTCATGGGCTATGCCATTTATAGTTCATGACTAATTCTGCCAGGGATTAAAAACTTTTTTATACATTTGGACTGGGACTAAGCAAAGCCCAGGTGTTTTTCTTTGACTGCTGATGACAGGCATTTTGTCCAGTCTTAGCAATCAGAGGAAAAAGTCCTTTTTTTTTTTTTTTTTGCCTGTGGATAATTATAGACAAATAATAATAAGATGGCAAGTCAGGTGAATAATTGCTTATGAAATAAACTACTAGGAGCCGTGAGCAATAATCAGTATGCAAAACCAATTAAGGTATGGATTCTGTGAAAGCTTCATGGTTAATGGCATTTGGGAATATGAGTCAAACAAACCCAAGTTGAAATTTTGGTTCCCATCTTATCCTGTCTAAACCTAAGATTCTTCTTTATCTGTAAAATGGGTACATATTAGCATATAAGTTCATTGCAGAGAATAAACATAGTCATGCATGTAAAGTACTTAGTATAGTGGTTGATATAGAATAGGAGTGGAATGCATGGCATGCTTATAAGAAACATTTCCCTATGAACCTTCTGAAATTAATTAAACCTAGATATTTGATCTTTACTACTCCCAAGAAAAGGTTTGAAATAACCCAAAACTTTGGTTATGTTGAAGCTTTCTTCCAGGGTCAGTTTGCATATTATTTCTCTCTCCCTCTTTTTTCACTTGTGTGCATGGCAGAAATGGGGGGGGGTGATTGATTTTAGACCTAGAAAATATATTAGTAATAAATTTATGAATTAGTTCTTGGCTTATGATACTTACCAAACCTTCCATATTAGAAGAGAAGTAAAAGATATGTAATTGCCTTCAGTACAAAGAATGGAATACATTGGAGCACCTGGGTGGCTCAGTTGGTTAAGCGTCTGCCTTTGGCTCAGGTCATGATCCCAGGGTCCTGGGATTGAGCCCCACCCACATCAGGCTCCCTGCTCCCCCAGGAGCCTGCTTCTCCCTCTTCCTCTGCCAGCTGCTCCCCCTGCTTGTGAGCTCTCTCTCTGTCAAATAAATAAATAAAATCTTTGAAGAAAAAAAAGAATACAAGTAATTCCAGAAGCAGGATTCTTTTCCCTTCATTTTGAGAGAACTGTTATCTTCAGACAGTTTTACAACTTTGTCTGAATAGAAACAAAGCTCTATTAATTCAGGAACGCTGAAGGAAGAGCTAGAACTCCAAAGGAAAAGCTTTATGGTTAGTGACAGAGTCCAATATTTTATCCCTTCCTGGCCTCAGCTGACTGTCATTATGTGAACAGAATGCAAGCTTCTAGACTGGATCCCAAGTTCCTATTTTGCATGAGCCACATGTTGTTGCATCTTTTCTGCCAGTGTCATGTACATATGAACTGCTATTTTACTTATACCTTCAAAAGCCATTAGTCTTTTTAATTTTTATTATCTTTCTTACTGAATTTTTCAAGTAGTTTTGTCATGTATCAGTAAATATTGCACTATATTTTTATTTTCTTCAAGTAACTAAATAGAGAAGCATGGAAATTGCCATCCCAGATTAACTCAGTGTGTCATCAAATCCATTGGTTCATCCCAGGCCAATACCAAATTCAGTTGAATGTCATGTAATTACTAAGCAACTTGGTATCATCACAAACAAGAGAACATAGACACTCATGTGCCCATTTTTTTCTAGTTCTTTCATCAGATTTTGTTGATGTTGTCTAAAGAAAAGCAGCTGTAATTCTTTTAGCTTGAAAAACTTACATTATGCTCAGCTAAATACAGTTGTCATGGAAAGTGATAAAATTGTGGAAAGGGGATTATCTACAGAAGATAAAATAAATCACTATTTTCCATCAGATTTGATTTAATAATCCTTGCTGCATATTTTGCTTTGTTCTCTGACTTAAAAAAAAAAAAGTCTAAACCTTCCTTCTTATATCAAAAACAAATAATCTGCTTCATTCACATCTCACATAAAGAGGAAAAATGTGGGGGTGCCTGGTTGGCTCAGCCGGTAGAACATGCGACTCTTGATCTCGGGGTTGTAAGTGTGAGCCCCTTGTTGGGTGTGGAGATTAATTAAAAATATAATCTTAAAAAAAAGGAAAAATGTGGGGGCGCCTGGGTGGCTCAGTTGTTAAGCATCTGCCTTCAGCTCAGGGCATGATCCCAGGGTCCTGGGATCAAGCCCCACATCAGGCTCCCTGCTCCGCGGGAAGCCTGCTTCTCCCTCTCCCACTCCCCCTGCTTGTGTTCCCTCTCTCGCTGTGTCTCTCTCTGTCAAATAAAAAAATAAAATCTTTTAAAAAAAGAAAGGAAAAGTGTGTTATGGTGTTTCAGTCTCGAAGATGCTGTGAAATTGTAATTGCTAGTAAATGAGCTGAGGTCAGAAGGTAAACATCTACATGCCAATTTGCAGAGACAGAACAATTCTATTCACCTTGCTTGATGTATTTATCATTTTTACAAGATTCTAGGGAAAACTCTCTCTTCCCCAACACCCCACCCCGCCAAGGCCCTCCCTTCCCACTATAGAATTACATAATTTAAAAATGCTGCTGTTGTTTAAATAGCTTATGTTTAAGTAGCTTGGGATTGAAACCACCTGATCAAATTCACAGTCACAGACCATATCTGCTCCATCTCCTAACTTTCTCATTTTGTTGAACAGAGAAAATAACATGTCCTTCAGATATTTCCTGGTCAGACTTGATTCCCCCGGATGAATTTGCAGCTTTTCTTTGATGAGATAAGATACACTCTGGCTGCCGGCAGCGTCCTTTAACTTAGCTGCTCTTAGGATATTCACTATCTGTTTGAGGAAGTGTAACATTTAAATGTGGACAGATACAAATTCTTTTCCCAGGACCGGAAATGATGGGGGTTAGAAAAGATTGATCTGGAAAGGTTTCTAGATTGAAGAACGCTTGAAGTAGAATGCTAAACTTGGAAGCCATCTTTCCAAAGAGAAGAGATTTGGCGAAGGCGAATACTGCCCTTTTCTCACTTATCTTAGTTCTACATAAAAAAACCAGGATGCTCCTGGTGTTGTAGCATGTGATTAACAATAGCCATGGCCTTTAAGTCCTTTCTATCCATTCTACCTGACACCCTGATGCCAGATTATTCTCCCCAAAGTCCAGATCTGTCATGTCTTCCTCTTCGCAAAAATCTATAATGGCTACCTCATGATTATAAGTTGAGTAACCTTCCTCACTCCCTCATCAGTGTCCTTCACGTGTATGGTAACAACTCACCTGTCCATCCTTTCTTTACTTTGCTCCTACTCGTACCGTATGGGCCAAGCACCTGACAACTTACTATATCTTAAATAGAGCCCTCATCTCCCCATCTCACAGAACCTCCCTGAAGCCCTTCTTTCTGTGTCCACCTACCATTCAAGATATTTTTCAAATGCTACCTTCATCTTAGGAGCTTTCTTATGTATTCTAAAATGTGATCTTTCCTCATCTAACTTTTTATTGTGACATTGGTCATAGGGATTTTGAGTCAGAATTCTTGTATTTTCTAGTTATACTCCTTCCTGTCCTGAACTGTTAGCTCTTTAAAAATAAAGGGATGACATCTTATTCATTTATTTGTCTCCCTCAGTGGTTAGTACATGGTTGTATACAATTGTTAAATAGCTCTAATGATACATTGAACAGGAGAGCCCACCATGGCTACTTAGTACTGTGTATGTGGACAGGTTGGCTTCAAAGCTTGAAAGGGATTTGATGTGTTAAAATTAAAATAGGCTGGATTATTGATGCTACATAACATGGGAAAAGACAAGGTTTTTGTTTTTGTTTTTTTGTTTTTTGTTTTTTTTCCCCATTGTCTAGAAAGTCATGACCCTTTACTGGATCACCTTCACTTTATCAGTGATACACTCTATTGCTTCCATTGAGAAAGATTTTAACTTTCTGGTTAAAGCAAAGCATGGACATTTTCAGACTTAAATTATATCATGTAACAGGACACACAGGATATTTGATACCCATTTGAGTGGAGTTTTAATGGGTAAAGTAAACCTTTTCTGGCAATGGAAAATACCTTAATAAACTCACACACTTGATCTGATATACAAAACTCTATGATGGGAAATTTGAGTATGGTCTTTGAAAGGTTTCAAGTTCATTTTATAAAATTATCAATGGTTTTCACTCAGACTGGAATGTCACTAAAAGAAATCTTAGTTGACTCTAAACACAAGCCTAGGTAGTGTTAGAAGTTACTGGGTTCTTTCATGCCAGATCATTCAAAATGAATAGTCTTGTTCTAAAGTTTTACTCTGAGAAAACCCTTTCACTTAGACATAACCCCTCCTGTAGGACACGTCCATGTACACTTTACCATATAATCATGGTAAACAGTATCACAGACAAGCAACTAATTTTAGTACTACTGCTTTTGTAGTACTGAAGATGTCTTTAAATTATACTAGTTTGGAATGATGCAACCACATTCCTTATCAAGGCAGTGAAAACTAGATTTGACAACCATATAGTGTAGCAACCACTCAGAGGTTATAAGCAGTGTATTTTAGGCCTGCATTCTATGATTATCTGCTTAGGGTATTCAAAGAAGTTTATAATATGAACTGTAACCGGTTTGATAAAATTTAAAGAATTGCAGCTCTGTGGAAGATGACCATTATACCCTTTACTTTCTTTAAATCTCCTCTCATATCCAGGGGCTATTCATAGACTTCTCTTCCATTAGCAGACAAATAGGGTAGCCAAAAACTTTCAAAGCTTTAAGTTTATATTTGCAGTTGTATTATACTTCATTTGCAATTTAGTGGTCAATTGGGCACTTGGGGTGGGAAACATTGTATGCCATCTCAGAGGTCGATGTTAAGATGATCTTATGGTTGCCTAATGTGAATGAGACTGCTAGTTTTCTACCCCAGTAACCCATTTTCTCTGAATTACAATCTTCGTTTTTTCTTTTTTGCTGGACTCCTAGCTGCCCTATAAGAAAATACAAAACAAAGAAAAATTTACATTTTTCAATCTCTTTTTCAGACAAGCCAAGCCATGTAGCTAAATTCTGATGAATGGGAAGCTAGCAAGAAACATGACGTAGTAGCTTCTGGGAATTGTTTTTAAAGACCGTAGACTTTGTGCTTTCTGTTTTTTCTTCCCTTCTTCCTCTGTCTTATTCTTTGACATTTATATGTGATAGCTCAAGTTCTAAGACCATGAAAAAAGAGGGTTATTTAAAAGAATGACCGGGCAGAAAACTGGAAACAATCTAGGTTCTTAGGACTTCGTTGAGCAGAACTTCCTTTTCTGATCTAAGCAGCTGTGTCTGGACTTTTACATGCAAGAGAAATAATGTCCTTTGTTGTTTATGCCCCTATTATTTTTGGTCTCTGTTATCTTTAATCATACTGAGGTCCCACAGAGCAGTATGGCGCTTAGTGGGGAACTAATAGTGAATCACAGAATAAAGATGGGAAGGATCTCAGTCCTTATCTGTCAGATTTATCATGGTGTTCCTATCACCTAGAACAGTGCCTGGAACAGTCAGTATAAAGATATTGAATGAATGAATTTCTGAACAGTTTGCAAACAATAACTTTATCTTACCCCATTCAAGAATTCTGCTTATTTCTACTTCACATCTTATTTTACTGGCCAGAATATCAAAGTCAGTGTGGATTTTGGTTTTCATTTCCTGTTTACAAAAAGAGGTTTCTAGAACATTCTCCTTTTGAAGAGAATGTTGATGTTTGAGTTGAATGTTTTCCTAAATGCTAATACTTTTCTGTGATTTTTACATGATTGTGTTAGATTTTTCAAGTTCAAAGGTTTGCTATAATCCTGTGATAATCAATACTTCATCTTAGTTATATGCATTTATGAGTTGAAAATTTTCCCTTCTAAAAGTGCCCTTCCAATATATATTTTATGTATTACTGGGAAATAAATTGCTTTTAAATCAATAAGAATCAGTTCTAAGTGCCTCACATATCGCTTATTATTCATAGCCTGAAAATATTTAAATATTGAAAAGACAATCTAAAAAACATTTGACACAGAGACTAACAAAGGAAATTGTTCAAAAAAGCTAACAGTTCTTTTGGAAAATTGCCTTTAATGCAGGTACTTGAAATCCAAGCAAAACAGTGAGTTTCCAAAGAAATAAGTGATCAGTGAATTCATCTCTGTGGTTCATTAATTAATATGTATGGTTAATTAAAATCTGCTGTTCAACACCAAATGCTAATAGGACCAATTAAAATACTTAAAGAGGTTTTATTTGACTTTTAATTATTTTGAGAGTTTATATCCCTAGAGGTATAAAGAAAAGAATTAAAAGTTGTTAGTCACAGCTTCCCAGTTATGAGAATTTAAATAAACCATGATGAAGATTAGCTTTTGGTACAATTATTAATTATTTGTGACACAGTGATATCACATAACACCTCAGAGTAAACTTGTGATCATTTATACATTAATTTATATAATCTGTAAAAATTGCAAAGTGAAAAATCAAGCTACAAATAATTTCTGAAACTGACTGATGCTTTAAAATGTTGATTTTATCACATTTTAAAATGTGTATCTCTTCCCCAGTATACCCTCATTCATGATTTATGCATGAATTTTGTTATTAAGTTATCATCAATGAATAAGAGCTTCTGTTACATGACAGTCATCACATAGAATGGCTTAAGATTGATTTCTCTAAAACAGAATTCTTTACACTATTTCCATAAATTTAATTTATTATCGCATATCTTGTCTGTATATTTGGTAAATTCATTTAGTACTTTACTGCATATTGCAACTAACGCTCCTAAAGGGTGTGCTTCTGTCAGCATTGTCTATAACCAGGTATTTTGTTGTTAAGAGAACTGAGATTTTTCTTTAGTCATGAGACAGAAATCTTGTTTAAAAATTTTGCAGCGAAATGTATCACAGCCATAACTACCTCACTATCTATTCATAGGAGAGCCTTGACAAAAAGTTTAGACTCCTGAAATGTTTAAAAAAACAAAAACAAAAACCGTCTAGTCAGTTGATTTTTCCTCTGCCTGTAATCTGCAACACAAATGCCTGAACTCTCACCCTGTTCCAAAGGTGACAACCTCAACCTGTCTCCTGTTTAATTTTCATCAAAAGGTTGATTGAATGAAACATCTGAATGGGAAATAATTGTAAGGACATGTAGTCCATTCATTTCTTTAGCTAGTCTGTTTTTAAATCTGAATTTTAATCTGCTTTCTAATCTGAATCAAAGTGAACTCCCAGAAGCTTTGTAATTGGATTCCATTGTTTTGGGGGCCTCACTTACTTCTTCCCACCAGATCCTGAAGAATTGACTCCATTGAATATTCTCCCTTTAGGGTCTATTGAGGGTTCCCGACAGAGTAATTAATGCTTTTAAGGATATTATCATAAACCCTATACCCATGTATCAAGGCTGTTTTGGACATCCTGATCAGATGGAACATTTTCAGGTGCCATAATTTCAACTTGACCATTATTTTTTTTCTGAATTAACTTTCACTACCAAACTTGCTTATGTTCCTGTGTTCCTTTCCCAATTATTGGAGTGACTGTGCATCTCACCATATCTAGTCAATCCCCAATCATTACTATTCTACCTATAACATACGTCTAAAATCCATCCAGCTTTCACAAGACTCACTGCCCTGACTTAATTTTACTGTTAATTTTCCTTTTTCCATAGGCTCCAGCATGGCTCACCAAGACACTGTCACCAATGCTGTCTTTATTTAAAATTTTTTCTTTGTTCGTGATACTTTGTTCATCATGGATTTTTAAAAATTATTTTTGATTTAAAAATATTTTGTTAAAGTAGCTTCACATTAATATTAGCATAATATTTAATAACAATGTTATAATTGATATTTAATGTCTCATTAAAGATTATTAACTTGATTCCTGAGTTTTTTGGTTAAATTTTGTGCCTGAGGCAAGTACCTCACTCACTTCACTCTAGTCTCAACAATGTTCCACAGACCCCCATTTCTTGGCTTTGTTAGTTTTTACTTTTACCTGAGTCAGGAACAAAACAGCTACAAAGGATTAGAAGATGGGAGGTAGGGAAAGCAGAGGAATCAGGACTTTGCCTTCCAGCCTGAAGTTGTTCCGAGAGAGTCAGGGAAAAAGACTTCATGGTAAGTCAGATTTAAAGTTTCAGTAATTACCTTGAACTGATCACTCAAATGTCTGGGTTAAAACTATATTTGCAGCTTAAAGTCACCATAGCCTGAATCACCTGAGTAGATGGACGGGTCATATGCTGTGTCATCCAGGCTGGTTAAACTTTCCTTCTTCAACTAAATAAAGAGAAAGAGTGAAACAGAAAAATACTTATGTTCTTAGTTACATCACAAGCCAAGCTTGTTTAATATATTGGCCACATCTATTTATCTGATTGAGGTCTCTTTCTTTTCACTAATTTGTTTACTGCTTTGTCCATAAAACTTAGAAAGGTGCCTGATGCATAGTAGGAACTTAATATTTTGGCATCCATTTATTCATTTATTCAATAAGTATTTATAAGAATCTGCTATGAGCCGTCCACTTTTCCATTTGCTGGGAATAGAGTGAATAAGGCAGGCAAACCTCCGAGAGGCCTTCTTTTATTCTTAGGCAGGGTGAGGTTATAATCTCATAGTATCTGATGACAATACTCACCATACTTTTTGTAATGACCTCTTTTAAGTGTGTCTTCCATAAGTTTCATGAAGGCAGGGAATCCATCTTGTTTATCACCTTGTCACTAGCACCTAGTGGCCTGGCATATGGAACATGCTCAATAAGATTTAAATAAATGAATTAATCACAATTCCCAGTATTTCGTCTACAAAGATCTACCTGAGTAATTTCTTTTATATATACATATCAGAGTAAATATTGTTTGTTCTGAGGAACTGTTTTGTGAATGTTGTTGATTGCCTACTCCGAATCCTTTATTTCTTCCTAATAGAATTCTGGTTTTGTTCAGGAATCCACCCTTATTTAGCCCCCAGGATTGAAGGGAAGCTGACCCCTTTTCTATTACCAGGAATTTGACCCAATTAGTCCCAATGAGAGTATTTCTTTCTTTCCCCCTTTCTCCCCAGTTTTATTGAGATATAATTCTAATGAAACTTTTCCTGATCTTCATGATTGGCTTAGGTATGGCCATGCAATTTAAATCAGTTTAGTCTGAGACGATGTTTTCCAAGGGCTTCTGGGAAAATTTCCTCATAATCACCTCGAGAGCCCTTCTCTATAGCAGTGGTTCCCAGCTGTGGGCAATTTTGCCTCCCGAGGGACGTTTGACCATGTCTGGAGACATTGTTGTTTGTTATGGCTTGGGGGATACTACTGGCATCTAGTGGGCAGAGGCCAAGGATGATGCTAAGCATCCTACAAGGCATAGGACAGCACAAGAATTATTTGTCCCAAAATGTCATTAGTCTCAGTAATGTCAAGGTGGGGACATTCTGATCTAACATATGCAAGGAAGCATGGAGTTCCCTCCAGTGGCCCTCACCACCGGACAGCCGCAGGAGAACTAGCTTTAGGGTGAAGCCTGACTGTAGATGTGAGAAAGAAGAGAGAAAATGATTATGGGTTCTTGATTACATATCCAAGTAGTTGTATCTAGTAATTTTGAAGTTGGTCTTGGCTTTGAACTTTGAATCATCTGAGCCAATGTATTTCCTAATTGCTTTTACCAATTTGAGCTGGATTATTTTAAAATAGCCATTAAAAACATCATAACCCATATAAGTTGGCACATATTTCTTTATTAATCAATAGGAATCCAGTTGCTGATTCCATTGTGCTTTGGTTTTCATTCAAAAGATTGTTCCAATCTTAATAACTATAGGATTTTCTTTCACTTGCGTATCTGCATTCAAATTTTTACATAGTTTTTAATTTTCATTTGTTTTGTGTTTTTATATACTTTACATAGTTTTATTTATTTTTTATTCTTTGTCTTTACAAAGAATAGAAAACAAATTTATTTATTTGACAGAGAGAGACACAGTGAGAGAGGGAACACAAGCAGGGGGAGTGGGAGAGGGAGAAGCAGGCTTCCCACTGAGCAGGGAGCCCAATGCGGGGCTCGCCACCCAGGCGCCCACATAGTTTTATATTTTTTGTACTGAATATATGTAGTACATATTTTTTAAAAGCCTATCAATTTTATTGAATGATATTTAGGTGAGATAATACATAAGGAACTAAAGAGACGTTTGTCGAATTTGGAATTAATGCATACCAAACAGTGCTTTTTTCAATATTAATATGACTTACATTTAGTTGGTTTCTATGACTTTTGAAAATCACATGGCAGCACTTGAAATAACTTGGAGACAACATAAGAATCAAAACTCCATCTATAAGCCATTTTTTAAGAGATTGAAACCTGTAGATTAGCCTCCTTTCTTTTTCACCACTGACATATCTAGCTATTTTCTCTTTGGGCAAAAACAAATGGTAGAATTATGTGAATTTTGTTGTATTATGCATGCTGTAAAATGGATCTTTAACTATTTGGTGAATAGTTGAATCAAGACTTCAGGATTTGGGGGTCTTAAGCCTTGTTTACCAATTTTATATTCTGTAATTTTGTTCAAATCTATTCAATTGAAACAGTTTTGTTTTTCTCATTGTATCTCTAAAATGGGAATAGTTGTATAGGGGTACAAAAAATTGAAATGAGAATTAATTGGTACAAACTGCTACATAACATTATGAAGCTGAAAAGCTTAATAATACTTTATAAGAGATAAATGATAACTGACAAAAGTTTCTGAGAAATATAAAGTTTCATTTAAAAAATAAGGTATCACCTTGATTAATATGTAACAGTTAAACTTATAGTGTGCTGGATGTGTTTATTTGTACTATCAGGAGAAGCTAGAACATTTTCTGTTTTTCTTCACTGTGTCAGATCATTTGATATTCTGGTACATAACCTGAAAGCCACTGTTGTGTATAATTAACATAGCATGAGAAGATTTTAGTTAATTTAATTCTTTTTTTATAGTTTCCTTTTTCTAGCTCGTTCTAAGGTTCAAATTAGCACCTAGATTTTTAGATAGGACACTTCAAAGCAGTTACAGCCCAGTTGCAGAATGAGCGAAAGACAAGCTCACAAAACAGTGAAGTTTTGGGTATTCATCTGTCACTGGTGGACTGCAGGAGGAAAGAAGGCTCTTTTGGTATGTTGCCCTGTGTAGACGAAAGTAGAGCTTGGGAGGGAGGGAATTCCAGAGCCTTAGGACCCTGACCTGGGGACTTTCTCCCCAGTTTCTAGACCATCAATCCTAAGATCTGCCAATTGCTGTGAGTCAGGCGGAGGAGGAAGTTATGGGGTTAGAGTGTCAAAAACCTTCTTAGCAGGGTGAGTACTAGAGCCTTGAAATTGAAGGTAACAGTTTTAAAGGCTTTCAAAGTTGTTGCAAGTGTCAGGAGCCAATGATTTGTGAGCTCTGTCCTTGCTCGTGCTTCACCCCTCTAACCTTTATCCAGGGCTGGCCTGCACAAGTGGTATAAGCTGCTGCCAGTGAAGTGTGATTTGAAGGACATCAAGAGGCCCACTTGGCCCTAATTATTTTCCCCTGGGTCTGTCATAACTTCTCTATTACCCAGCACAACATCTGGCTCAATAATTCTTGGATGGATGGATGGATAGATGGATGGATGGATAGATGGATGGTTAAGTGAATGAATTTATTTAGCACATATATATTTAATAGTTATTGCATGCCAGGTACTATGCAAAATGCAGAGGATCCAAAAGTAAATACAACCAGTATGTCCCCACTTTTCGTGAGGCCCAAAGTCTATTTAGAGAGTAAAGAAGGTAAAAATAAATACAACAATTATATGTGGGGGTTCTGAAAGTTTAGAAGTAAGTAAGTAGGGTGCTAAGGGAAAGGTCTTCAAGAGAAGGCATTTCTGATATGAAAAATGACCCTGGTTGAGATATTAGCAGGAAGAAATATTATAATCCCATTGGCCCTGGTTATGTGTTAAGAGAGTTTGCCCATGAAAGAGTAAAAGTAGGGCACTAAGAGAATCAGAAACTTTTGATGGAAGAAACCTATTTCAAGGAAGGAAAAAGCCAGATTGCTGTCCATGCAGCACTGAGCTGAGTGTATACTGGAACAGGAGGGCCTTAGCAGAGCGGGACAGAGTCTCTGAGCCAGGTCAGGGGACCAAAGAGCCTGGAGGATGGTGTCCAGAACCAATTGGTCAGAGTCTCATTGGCATCCTGGGAATCCAAGCTGAAGAGATGAGCTGCAGTAACAAAATCTGACTGAAAAATATTGAGAACTCCATAAGAGAGTGATTTTTTTTTTTTTTTGGAAAAGTGAGATGTTATATCAATCAGAGATGAGAGAATTGGCTTTGGGCCACTGGTTTAGTAACAGGAAAACGCGGGGCTATTTATTTTTTTTATGGTGTGTATGTATGTATGTATGTATACTTTAATTGCAATATAGTTAACATACACTGTTATATTACTCTCAGATGTACCATACAGTGATTCAACAATTTCATACATCACCCAGTGCTCATCATGACAAGCATATTCCTAATCCCCATCATCTATTTCACCCATCCCCAGCTGTCCTATTCAACGAAACTATTCTTTTGCTCATGTTAGAATCTTTTTTGCCACTTCTAAAGGCATTCAGTTTTCTATTATCAGCTGCCTTTGGACTAATCAGAGAGAGGAGTTTCATGAATTATAATAAAAATGAGCTTTATCTACCATCATGCTTACTTTATCTTTCCAAATTTGAGGAGCAGCTACAGATAGTAGAATAACAATGAATGAAGAAATGAATGACTTGTGAGTGGATGAAGGAATTAATGGATGGAGTAAGATTTATTATTCTGCTATCCATGACCCATGTATGTGTTACTCTCACCTCTTTCCTTCAGTCACCTGACACTGAGCTCCTGGGAAAATTAAAAAAAAAAAAAAGATAGTCTTACTTCAAAGTCCTTGTTTTTATATAAAATGCTGTAAGTTTTATTTTTATATGTGATTAACCAGGCTTCTAAAGCTCTGTTACGTATTCCTGAAACACATAAGCACAGACTGACATATAAAAGATGAAAGTTCAGCTTTGGGGGTAAGCCTTAAACTAAATTTGCACTGCTTCCTGGTGTCTACTTCAAAATTCCAAAGATAAGAGTCCCTTTATTTGCAATCCATTATCACTATTTAAACATCTTTCATTGCTGAAGCTGTGCTTTAAAGGAGTTGGATGGGTTGATTTTGAACAGTAGCAGTTCATAAAGACAGCAGAGCCATCACCTCCCAACCCTATCTCCTGCTCTGTTTTTCTATTTTGAGCATGAAGAATCCTTTTAGTATCAGAGAGAGGAATACGTTTTTTCTCTCTAAAAGACGCCAAGGGGAAGGAAGTGAAGCAAAACCCCAAAAGCAATCTTTTCAAACTTGTAAAATTTCTCTCTACAAATCATGATTTCTGCTTTCTAACAACAACAAAAGAGGCTTCTTGAACATCAAACAACTCTTACAAAATGGCAGTTTTAAAATATTCAATGTACACAAACTAGAAACATATGGATAACATAGCAAACATTTAGAAGTTAGTGAATTAAATGGAAAAACACCTCTGAACGCACATTTTATATTGTCATTCCAAAACCACAATGTTACTAATATTGGATAAATCCTGAGAACAGCTGGACTTTGGCTTTCTCTAATTGTGTCTGACCCATATTGCTGTTTTTTTTGTTGTTGTTTTTAAGAGAATAGTATTTTTGTACATTACTCTTACTTCCAGAGCTGTGAGTTCTGGACTGTATGGGAATGCTTACTGAATTCACATTCCCCATGTGCATGAATAAATAGAGTGAGCCTGCAGCCCACTGCTGAGTTTTCATAATAATGGAGGAACAATGGTCTTTGAAAGTCACAGATAATCCCTAATCCTCATTGTCTTCTTCTGTTTTAACATAACCTTTCTCTAGAGTGACTAGCAAGATGCAAAATTGACTGATGATCTTCTCCCTTCCCCTGTCTGACCCTACACACACACCCCCTCTCTTAGAAGTGCCAAGGAGCAAAGAACTGACCAAAAGGCAGGCAGTAGGAGGGAGAGGAAAGAAAACAAACCAAGTGATCAACCCCAAGCCTCTGAGTGTTGGCTGTTTTCTATTATTCACTCATTTGAGCTTTCTCAGATGTGTTTTTGTGAGAAGACTTTCATGTTGTGTTTTCTTTCCTCTCTTAGAGCTAGTTACTACCTTCTTCCATGTAACGGGCTGGGGGAGCAGAGCACTTGAAGGTCTAGGTAGGCTGCCAGATTCTTGGGATGCTCAAGCATGATGCTTCCATCCTCTTTCTTCTGAAAACGTGCTTTTAAATTGTGCATGAAGCCTTGTCAGTTATGAACAGAAACGAAACTTACAGAGTAGTGGTGGAAATTCAAAAGCAGTTAATCAATCTTTGGTATTTACGTACAGCTCTAAATATGAGGTTTGTTTTTAAATTATGCATTTTGGTATTTTGTATATCAACTTTATAAGGGGCAACATTCAGTTTATAAAAATATGATCCCCATTGAGTTATGTTTTGATCTATCCTGTCAGTGTGCTTTTAAATTCTTGCATCATGAATTAAACATAGAACAATCTCATTCATTTAAATAAAATCCGCCTACTGGGAGCCATATGCATGGCCTGGGTCAAATCTGTGGAAGCACCATTGTGGAAAAGAATGCCCTCAGGCCATGTCTTTTCTGTTTCAATTGTCCAAGGGCTAAGAATGAACACCAAAGAGGAAGGAACACATCAATCTGAGTCACCAACACTTCAAAGATGCTCAGGCTTTCTGGAAAGACCAATACATTGCAGGCTTTCATCAGACATAAACTGACTTAAACGGGTTTCCCAAAGAAGCTAGAGTTTATGTAAAACTGCTTTTTGTTTGTTGTATAATTTAATGGTAGAGAAATTCCTTTGTAAGTTACAAAAATAATTCTAAAATAGTGATTATTATGATCTATGGAGTAGCAGTTTTGTTCCAACTTAGCATAATGCTAAATGCTTTACATAAATTACATAATTTAATTATTTTTAAAACCCTATACGATAGGTAGTATTATTACTCATCTGTTTTATTATAATTGAGGAAAAGGAAGCACAGAAAACTATCTTGTTGAAGTTCACAAAGCATCATTTGAATTTCCTGTATCTTGCTCTGGAACTTAAACTTCAGGCTTGAAAGATATGTACTTGTATATTTCATTAATATACTGAAAACTTTCTTACAGAGCCTACTGATGCTGATGTAAGTTGATTCTGGGACACTCAAAAGAGGAATTTTTTATAATTTTGGCTATTGATGGTCATTTCTAATAATTTGAGACTGTCACAGTAAAATGCACATTGCCCATGTATATTTCAAGATTTCTAAAGTAGGCCATTTTTTTTCAATATTTGTTTTCCATTTATATTGTCATATAATTTTGCTTAAATTAAATCTGTATATTATGTGTATGGCAGATTTATTAAAGAAATAAATGTTAAGAAATAAAAGAAACCAGAGACAAATATAAATGTCTTTATTATATAAAGATTTTATGAGTCAGTATGCAAATGTAGACAACTAAATTGAAAAATGGACAGAGAATATGTTTAGGGAATTCAGTGAAGAATAAATACAAATGATTAAGCTCAAACACATATGATAAAATGGCCAATATCAGTTGTAGTTATAGGAATGTCAATTAAACAACAAAATTTTAATCTATTAAATTATAAAAGATTAAACTATGTTTCATACCTGTTATTTCAAGGATATATAAATATGAGCACTCTGAAACATCACTAGTGGGAGTATAAATTATTAAAACATGGACACATATACACATAGTTTAAAATATAAGTAGAAATCCCCAGACTTAAAAATGTTTATACCCTGCCAATAATTTTTCTTATAGTAATTTATATGAGGGGAATGGGGAGGAATATAAAATTTTACCTATAAGGATATTTAGCAAATCTTATTTTAAATTAAAAAAAAATTAAATAATTTATAAGCTCAACACAAAATAATGGCCTTGCTCATAAGTTTGTGATACCACATGACAGCCATAATTTGAAGACTAATTAATATAAAAATGTAATATAGTATTTATAATATACTATACAAAACAAAGAGTATGAAATATATACAGTATGATCTCAATTTTAAAAACAAATGTCTTCTATGCAGATATACATATAATGTAGCTATTTTATATATTATATACATGTTATATACATAAATAATTATGTATCATAGAATATGAAAAAGTAATCTATTATCTAAAGGTGGTAGAACTATAGGTTATGTTTGCCTTATTCTTTATGTTTCTGCATTTAAAAATTTACTACCATTAATATACAAATTTTTTTTGTAATTAAAAAGTGTAAAATACCTGAGAGAGTATATTTCTATAAAGTAAAGATGAATATGGCTAATATAATTAGGAATCAACCCATGTATTCTCAGGAAATAATAGTCCAATATAAATCCAAGGTATTGCTATTAGTATAAGTGTTCATTTGAGTAAACACATGAGAGAAATTCAACCTATTACTCACAGAAATATGAATAAGTAACAATGATATTCTCCTACATATGTTGATGTTAAGTGCTGCCGAAAATGAGAAAGAACAGGCGTTTTCAAACCCCACTGGCTAGAGTGTGAGATTGGTACAGACTTTTTGCAGGGCAGTGTCACTATCTATCAAATTTCAAATCTATATACATTTTAAAGTTAGCAATTTCACGTCTAAGAATTGATACTACTATACAACCAACCCAGGAACAAAATTGGGCATACAAAATGTTCAATGCAGCATTTTTTATAAAAGCAAAGTATTGGGGACAATCAAAAGCCTGTTTAAATAGATTTGATAACTGATAAAAAAATTTGTGAGATCTATAGTAATGACATAGACATATACACAAGACATGGTATGTTTTAAAAAGCTCAAGGCACAATAATATGTATAGTATGATTTAACTGAGGTTTTAAAAAATCTGAATATATAGGAAATAGCTGAAGCGATAAATCCCAAATTTAACAGTGGTTATCTCTTTGGAGGGAAAAAAGGCAAGGATTATTGGAGGCAATGAAATAGGAATTTCATTTTTGACTTTTATTCTTGGTGGTTTGAAGTTCTTGCAGTGAGAAGTATTTATGTATAAAACTTATATGATTAAAATGGTTTAAAATGTTCAAAGAACCAAGAAAACTGTTAGCCATTTTTTTAACCAAATACTAAAATATTGGCAGATATCAGCATGCTGTTAAAACTGAATTACTTTCTCCAAAATAAGAGTATTTTCCTTCTTCCCTTAGACTATTTTAATTTTTGTGGCCAACATAAAGCTGATCTTGGCAAGAGTGAAAGGCATTCTCATAAGAGGAGAAATCCATAGAGCAATGCCTCCAATATATTAAGTTGCAACAGCCCTTTCTTTGATGCTTTTGGTGGTATCATCATCTCTTAACAAAACATTTTTATTTTTCCAGTTTAAAATCCTCCAGTGACCATTTTCCTTGATTTCTGTTTTGTCTTTTTTTTTTTTACTTCTTTGCATAATGCAAAATAAATTTGGATTAAAATGTCTTGTTCATTTTTTGACTGCTCAATTTTCTCCTTCCAACCTGAGCCAAAGAACATTAATATTTTGATAGGAAATAATTTTTCTCTTTGAATTATATCATTTTTCAAAACTGAAGACAGTCATTTATTATAAAAACAATTTATGTTAATTTAAAAATATTAAATAATATAAAAATACAAAGAAGGTAAAAATACTGCCCTAATCCTATCACAAAGAGATAACTATAGTTAGCATTTTGGTATATATCCTTTGTGTACATCAAATTTTTTGTGCCTTTTTTTTCCCTCATGTAATGTACCCTTTACCCATATTATCATTTATATTAGCACAGGATTATAAGGTGGATATTCTATTTTTAGACATTGAGGTTTCTGTCAGGCCTAACTGGTTGCCAGTGCAGTAGCCTTTCTCTCTTCCTTGTTAGCGAATGCTGCCTCCCTTAACAGAGGCTGAAAATGCCAGTTATTCAGTTTCTTAGTCTCTCAGCTAAGGCATAGGGCACAAGGCCCAAAACTGGTCACAGAGGCTAAATAAAATTTCTGGAATAGGTTTTCTTCGTAGGTACAAAATAGACATACTTAGAGAAACTTCCTCTTGCTGACTTAAAAAAAATTATTGAAATAAAGTTGACATACAATGTTATATTAGTTTCAGGTGTGCAACATAGTGAATACATCATTCAGTGCTCACCATATTAAATGTAGTCACCATCTGTCACACCATACAATATTACTGACTATTCTCTATGCTGTACTTTTCATCTCTGTGACTTATTTTATAACTGCAAGTGTGTACCTCTTAATCCTCTTCACCTGTTTCACCCATTCTCTCACCTCACCCTCTCTCCTCTGGCAACCATTAATTTGCTCCTATATTTATGAGTCTGTTTCTATTTTTGTTTGTTTTGTTTTTTAGATTCCACATATAAGTGAAGTCATATGGTATTTGTCTTTCTCTGCCTTATTCCACTTAATACCCTCTAGGTCCATCCATGTTGTCACAAATGGCAAGCTCTTATTCTTTTTTTATGGCTGAGTAATATTTCATTATACACACACATCACATCATCTTTATTCACCTATCAATAGACACTTGGGTTGCTTCCATGTCGTGGCTACTATAAATATGCTGCAATGAACATAGGGGGTGCATATATATTTTTGAATTAGTGTTTTGTTTTCTTTGGGTAAATACCCAGTAGTGGAATTACTGGATCACAAAGTATTTCTGTTTTTAATTTTTTGAGGAACCTCCATACTGTTTTCCACAGTGGCTGCACTAATTTGCATTCCCACCAACAGTACATGAGGCTTTCCTTTTCTCCACATGCCTGCCAACACTTGTTATTTCTTGTGCTTTTGATACTAGTAGCCATTCTGACTGATATGAGGTGATAGCTTCTTGTTTTGACTTGTATTTCCATGATGATTAGTGGTGTTGAGCATCTTTTCATGTATCTGTTAGCCATTTGTTTATCTTTTTTGGAAAAATGTTTATACAGGACCTCTCCCCATTTTAATCAGATTATTTGTTTTTTGGTGTTGAGTTATATAAGTTCTTTATATATTTTGGATATTAACCCCTTATTGGATATATCATTTGCAAATATCTTCTCCCACTCAGTAGGTTGTTTTTTTTATTTTGTTGATGGTTTCTTTTACTGTGCAAAAGCTTTTTATTTTGGTGTAGTCCCATTAGTTTATTTTTGCTTTTGTTTCCCTTGCTGGAGGAGACATATCCATAACTATGTTGCTAAGGCTGATGTCCAAGAGATTACTGCCTATGGTTTTCTTTTAGGTGTTTTATGGTTTCAGGTCTCCCATTTAAGTCCTTAATCCATTTTGAGTTTATTTTTGTGTATAATGTAAGAAAGTGGCCCAGTTTCTTTTCTCTTCCTCTTCTTCTCCTCCTCCTCGTCCTTTTTCTTCCTTTTTTGCGTGTAGCTGTCTACTTTTCTCAGTGCCATTTATTGAAGAGACTTTTCCCCATCATATATTCTTGCCTCCTTTGTTGTAGATTAATTGACCATATAAGCATGGGTTTATTTCTGGGCTTTTATTACTCTCTCTGACTTTGGATGTGATAGTGTGAGGTAGGATGCCTAGAGCTGCAGGAGCTTTCTTGTAACCATGAAAAATAAAGACTAAGACCATGCCAAGGATAATAGGGTGTAAAGATTAAGATTCTGAATCTTTGATGACATTCCTAAATTGCTGAATTAATGCTGGAACCCTTTTCTTCCCCCTGCCCCCACAAGAATTCTTAGGGGCTAATAAACTATTATTGTTTAAGACTCCTTAGTCAAATAGTCTGTTACTTGCAGCCAAAAGCAAGCCGGCTGATAGAGGATTGTTTCCAATTTTTCACCATCTCAAACAAAACTGAAATGTTCATTGTTAAACATATAATTTTGTCAATTTGTCCAAGTGTTTTCCCGGGATAAATTCTTATAGTGGAATCTCCATAGCATCCCAGATAAATAATCATCTAATGTCTGATTGAATCTTTTCATTACTGTTTTAAAATCCTAGATGTGGAGAGGATGGAGGAGAAGCAAAGTTAGGATACCACTGATAGAATGTTATTTTTTCCAGTATAAGCATTAAGGCAAAACAAGGACATCACATTTCCTGGATGTTATAGTTTTAAACATTAATTGTAGATTGCTTTTTTTTTTTTTTTTAAAGATTTATTTATTTGACAGAGAGACACACAGCGAGAGAGGGAACACAAGCAGGGGGAGTGGGAGAGGAAGAAGCAGGCTTCCTGCCAAGCAGGGAGCCCGATGCGGGGCTCGATCCCAGGACCCTGAGATCATGACCTGAGCCAAAGGCAGACGCTTAACGACTGAGCCACCCAGGCGCCCCTAGATTGCTTTTTTTAAAGATCTTTTCAGACTGATTTTTCAGAGAACTAGAATCCATAAAATAAGCTATGAGAGCATACAAAGACATGAAATATTTTATGTAAACATGTGTGTTAGTTTTTGTGTATATACAAATCTGAATTCTACAATGAATTTCACCATATTATTAAGTGCACATAGAATAATCTTGCATCAAAGGACTGTTGAACTTAATGGAAGTTTTATGTGAAGTTCAGCTATCTTACCCTTTGGCTAATGACTATCAATCAACCCACTCATTGCCCTTAGTTATGTATTATCCTTTTGAGGAGTTAAAAGCAGGTTGCTTCAGATCTTTAGTGCATTATCTCATCTCTCTAATCTACTCAACAGTGTGTAGGGCTACCAAAATGAAATGACTGTTCCAACCTGTAGAAACAGCCAAGATTGTTACAGTGGTTCTTTGATAACTCCTGCATTTTAGCGGTTTTGTGAGATGGGTTTTATTTAGAAAAAGAAAAAAAAAAGGAAGAGGAAATTTTTTTTCTGAATATTAAACTTTTTAAAAATATAATTAATGACAAAGAAAAGAAATGCATATTTCACATTTATTATAGTGACAGATGATCAGTTAATATTAATGGATTACCCAGAATGAACTGAACACTAGAACAATTGCATATGAACCATAGGGGCTTAAAATGAAGACTCTTTTGGATAAGTTCTCTCTGTCTTGGTCCCCAAAAAGCCAACTTTATGGACTCAGAAGGTTGTGCCATCAGCAAGCCACAAAACAGTTTGCAGGAGCACCAGAAACACATTTCAAAAAGCAACACTTTACAGCAGGATTAAAGGTTAGAAACTGGTATTTGATGCTAAAATCAATCATTTTTATATTGGGGGTGGGGGTAGGGTGTACATTTATGTGTTTTTGAAGAAGATCAGCCGTTTTCTAGGAGGACCTACTGTAAATTTGTATACTTCCAACTTATTTTAAAAAGAAATTTGAAGTGAGAAGAGCATATTAATACTGTTTCCTGCTTAGGAAGCTCTGATTTGACATTTACTGTTTTTCAGACAGCTGTGATGCTTGCTGTCCACTGCTGTAAAAAAACTTCCATTTATTTATTCATTAACTGCTTACTGAGGACCTGTATATGCTAGGCATTGTTGTGGACATTCATAATACGGCAGGCAACAGATCAGACAAAACATTTTGCTTTCATGGAGCATTACAAAAAAAAAAAAAAAAAATGAAACAAAACAAAGTACTATTGAATTTGTCAATTTGTCTGAAGGATCATAATATGTTCAGTGGTAGTCATGCAGCCTGCTTTTTGGGATGGGGACTTAATTTATTAAATATATTTTGAAATATATTTGCATAGGGGCACCTGGGTGGCTCAGTCAGTTAAGCATCTGCCTTCAGCTCAGGTCATGATCCTGGAGTCCCGGGATTAAGCCCCGCGTCAGGCTCCCTGCTCAATGGGGAGTGTGCGTCTCCCTGTCTCTCTGTCCCCTCCCCCTACACCAGCTTATGTTCTCTCTCTCTTTCACTCTCTCTCTCAAATAAATAAATAAAATCTTTGAAATATATTTGATGAATTTGAAAGGAACAAACTCCCCTCTTTCCCAGTTTGACATACTACAAGTGGGGGTTGGAGTATCAATGTCCTACCTCAGGAAAGGACTTAGAAAAAAGTGTAAATAAACCATAAGAGTAGTAGATGAACAATAGTTAATATGTATTTTAATAAATATTTACATATTTTAGAAAGAGCTCCCATCCTCCTTCTAATGATGTGCAGGTGGCTCTACTGTGTTTTGAGCAAAATTGGGAGTCTGGAAGGAGAGAAAAGACCTTCTACTTGAATTCCTACTTTTTATGTTGGACTCTCCCCGGAGGAGGGCCAGTCTGGGTGTGGCTACATCTTAGCTCCCCTGACATTTCCTAAGCCCTTTCTACCCCACAGTGTGGTACCTATCCTCTTACATTATCTGTGAGATCACATCTCAAAGCTATGGTGGTATTTGCTGGTGTGTCTGACCGCTGTGCTGACTCTTTCATGTCACTTTGTCATATAAGTTATCAGGATTCACATTCTTATGGTGATGTCGTGGAAAGGGTTTGGAACGCTCCATGGGGGAGACTTAGTGAGGCTGGAACCTGACTCAGCCAATCACCTGCAATAGACTTGGGCCAGCCATACCCTCCTTGTCTACAAAAGATCTTGAAAGCCTTTTACTGTTTCATCTCTAGAAGTTAATGCATCACCTATATTTGAAATGGTGAACTTGTTAATGAGACAGAATTAAGAGCCTGATAAACACAAACAATTTTGGGAGAGAAGTGCTATTTCTTCATGCTGATTAATATGCAAAGCAACAAGTGGTTTTTGATAGTACAATAAAAGTTATGATCACTTGTTTTGATAACTTCTTTGCCTAACATATTATAATATCATTGGAATTGAATCTTGTTTTCAGGGAAAATTTTTAGAATGTCAGATACTGCCCTCTTTTAAAGATTTTACCCTAAGCTTATCACAGTCCTTACCATCACTGACCTTCTAAAAGGTTGCTATTGGTGAAGGAGAAGGTATACGTTAGAAAGTCAGAAAACATGAGGAGAAGCTTCTGGAATAGAAGATGAAATAAAAGCTTCATCCACGAAGTTGTGTCCCCTCCTCTGTCTCCAGTAATTACTGCTCTGTGTGAATATTGGTCCCTACTTATAGCCACTGAGTATAATATTAACATATTGTTATATATTTGTCAAAACTTTTAAATTAATTTAATCCAAACTAAAATTGACCTGGATATTTTGGGACACCAATGGAGGCTTTGAAAAGTGTGTGTTTCTTAATTTGTGTGTTTTATATTTTCTAATTTCATTTGCATTTTATCTGATCTTGTTACTTCCTAATTTGGTTAAATACTACAGCTACTGAAATAACTCTGAAAGAATCTTTCTCATGATTTTCCCAGAACAGCTATCATTATTGAATACTGAAAATGCCCCCGTGTCTTCTCAGACTGTTTCCTTGCAGAATAAAGATTATGTTTCTTTCTAATGGTAATCTCTCCTCTCCTTTTTCTATCCCACCCCTCAAGAAACAGACTTAAATGAGGAAACATTGTTTTTTATAATAATACATGAATTATATTTAGCTTCCACTGAAAAAAAATTTTTTTTTTTTAAATTTGAAAGCTAGGGAAAACAAAACAAAACAAAACCTAGGTACTACTCTGCAGAACAATTTTGATTTAAATCTGCTTTGAGACCAGAAAATGGATTATATGAACCCTCAAAAGACTTTTCATGCTTGTGAATACAACAAAAAATATAAAATCTTTGTCTCTTTGACTCACAAGGAATTTTCACAATTTAAAACTTGTAAAGAGTTTTAAAGCTTATAGGCCATTTGCCTTTGTAATCAAGCGCATCTTTGAGTTAAGTCCTAATACCTCCCTTGAAATAATTGGGTTTAAAAACAATTAAAAAAACAAATTTAAATTATCTTTTTAACTTTATGGAAGTTTTCAAACACACCCAAAAGTAGAACACATAGCATAATGAATCTTCATGTACCAATTCCTTAGTATCAACAACTGTTAAAATGAGCTAAACTACATTTAAGCTCATAAACTAAACTACAACTAAAAAGTGATACTTTGTAGCAGTAAGCATAGTCTAAAATCACTTACTTGGATAAAGTAAAAATTTTCCATTATTATCTCAAATTCAGGCAGTTCATGAGAAAATGAAATGGATTATTAAAATTGTCACAACTTATTAGTATGTTAGGTTGTGTTTTGTGTTCTATGTGTCTTATGATCAACAAACAATTGTAAAACTAAAAACAATCTTTAGTGGAATCACAGCCGTGGCACAAAATAAGAACTAAATTTGTGAAAACTATTTCTATTCCTTTGGACATATTAATAAGCTATAGGTATTCAGGTAGCTGCTTGCCTAAAATATATAGAAATCCTCCAGGGATGCTTAACACTTCTATCCCTCCCATAATAGAGTTATTGTCAGCCCTTGGTAGCAAGCCAGTTCAGGAGAATTCATCTGTCTCATGATGAAGGGCAAAGAGTCAGCCAAACCCTGATAATCTGATAATAATTCAATTTAGTTTCATTCCAACTTTGGTATTTGAATCGTAGGAAACCAAAGCCCTCCCATGCACGGGCAAGTTGGCCAATTAGGGCATTTAGTGGGTTTGTTGAACAGAATGAAATGTTTTAAGTGTGTAAATACAACTCTGCTAACTGGGCTTCCATGTGGCCTTTGAGGACTGGTAGTATGACCTCAACAAAGCAAGATCATAGGACTGGAATGGGGTAGGGACAAATGAGAAACTTCCAAAGGGAATGGTTGAACTAGTTCTTTGATCACCTTGCTCAATATTCCTAGACCTGACTTTAGGTGGGAAGAGGGTAGTGCTGCTTGGCCCTGTAGCACAGCTTCAGTGATCTGGAAGCAGTAAAAGAAGTGGTCCTTGGGAGCCATGTTAATGATAAAGTCATGTTCCTGAAACACCTGGTATTTTTGTGAGTTATCACAGACTTGTGACTCATAGAAAGAGGGAATAATGGGAAATTTGTTAAGATGGGGAGCCCCTCATGTCACCATAAGACAAAGGAAATGTTTGTATGGGTCAGAAGCATCTGGCTTTTTTGTTTGAGCCTAAAATTTTCCAGCTTGCATCATCTTCATATTGCTTGCCATAGGCCTTTCAGATGTGTCTGACCCATTGCCCTTAATGGGTGTTTTCCAGAGGACAGGGAGGTGAGAAACAACTACAGGCATGCATAGTTCCTCTAGGAAAGATGCTTTTGTAATACCCTTCTGCTAAATTAAAACAAAAAACCAAAAACAAACAAAAAGTTATATATTCCTTCTACAAGAAACTAATGTCATTATTGAAGACGTTGAAAGCAAGTGATGGAAATGGCCTCGTTGAGCTTTTAAGTACTCCTTGAAGGTAGAGCAGTACTGTAGTTCCCAAGGATAGGCCTGTGGTTCTCTTCTCTGGCCATAGTCCCTTCCTTCTCTCTGTTACTAGCATTTGTCGCCTTGCCTGACAGTCCTTACTACCAGGTAAACAGGAGAGATGCTCAACTGCCAATCAGCCTTTTCTGCCTCCTTTTAGTTCATCTCATAGGATATTTAGAAGGAAATAAAACTGTTAGCAATGGCTGTGTGTAGTCGGTGTTTGAAAAAAATCTTAAAAGGGGCTATTTTTAGTTTTATTTGAATTTAATTTCTTGACATATCTCCATTATCTCCCATTTGTAAAGGTAATGGTGCCTTGCCTATTATAATCATTTTTAATTATTATTTTGTGGTTGAAAATCTAGACTTCGGTGTGTACAAAGGGGAAGATGTGGAGATGAATGAAAAATAATTCAGCTAATTAGATAGGATATATAGGCATACCACAGATAAACAGATGCCTGTCCTGAACCTCCCAGCATGATATTTGGTCAATCTCTGAACCCCCGGTTATGTTGCCAAAGTAGACAAGAGCCTTAGCTGCTGCTACTAACTGATGTTCTTATCAGGTTACCTTCCCTATTTGTTCTATTACTACCTTCAGTATAAACAGATCAAATACTAACTACAGAGACAAGATTTTCTCTGTAGTATTCAGATGCTGGAGTGCTTTCTAACCCAATAACCAAATACTTTTCCTAACAGCATAGCAGCACAAAAACTTCTGTTCTAACGCTGGAGAATGAGATTGTTCGCTAAAGAATGAGGAGGCAAAATACTCTGATCTCCTCCTTGAGGCTAATTATTTTATTCTCAGTTTCTAGCTCTGGGCACACAATGATTAACAAGTACAGCTCTGGGCACACAATAATTAACAAGTACATCCTGACTTGCTTATTTATTTATTTATTTATTTATTTATTTATTGGCAACTCTTTCTGCTGCTAAGTATCCAGTTCCATATGCCTTTTAATGGTATACACTGATACAAGAGTTAAATTTGTATGTTTCAGAGAAACACATACATAGTTATCCATATATTTTTTACTTCCTGAAGCATAGAAGTGACAGTATTTTTGTAGATATTATAAAATATCCTGATTTACAGTTCAACCCAGAGTAAAATACTGCAGTAGATGTTTACATTTACCATTTTTGTTATGACTTTCATAAATCAGTGCAAACTTACAAAATTGTTTAATGTCATCTTTAATTGGCAAAGATATGGTGGGAAATTCTTCAGTGATACAAGGTAAAATTATGAAACCAGTGTATTATACATGGCCTGATATTTTCCACTGGAAATGTTGAATGAAAATGTGGAAACATGGAATTAAAAAGCATGGAAATGGAAGAAACCCTAAAGGTCATTGAGTCCAATCCCCTACTATGAAATCTTTTCACCACATGCCTTTTTTTTTTTTTTTTTAAGATTTTATTTATTTATTTGACAGAGAGACACAGCGAGAGAGGGAACACAAGCAGGGGGAGTGGGAGAGGGAGAAGCAGGCTTCCCGCGGAGCAGGGAGCCCAATGCGGGGCTCGATCCCAGGACCCCGGGATCATGACCCGAGCCGAAGGTAGATGCTTAACGACTAAGCCACCCAGGCACCCCCACCACATGCCTTATAAGAGTCTTCAGGTGTTCAATAAAGGAAAGTTGAATGAACAAAAGAAAGCAAGCTAGGTTCAGCTTGGACATTTCTAGGAATTCCTTTCTGAAGGCAGCTCACTCCTGTTGAACATTTCCAACATTTAGAGTGCTCTTGTGTACACTACTTGATAACATTTATTACTTTATTATTTATTAGTATTAGTATCACCTTGATAGTCTCCAATCTATAGAGAGAGACCCCACTTGAAAGAAATACCAGGGCACTCTGCCAAACTTGATCACCTTTGGGCTTTATAAGGGGAAAAAAAAATCCATAAGAAAGCTCTAGGAAGAGCCATTTTTATTTGCAGTTGTTATTAATATTTCATATGGTTTTAATATGCTGAGTTATCTTGTCCAAATAATGAATACAAAAATTAATGTAATATAATATAAATATTAACACAGAAGAGAAGGCTTAGTAAAATCAGCTGAAGAGTAGAATGGTGCTGGGAATAAAAATCACATAAAGTTACTCCACAGTTTTATATAAGTGGCTAAAAGGTATTAGTGGTAATCTGTTAATTCAAGATGGCTTCTATCAGTTTACCTCCAGATAGCCTACATTTTCACAAGTGAGAAAAAGCAGGCACATTGTCACGATATCTCTTAAACCTATCCTCGTCCCCCTCCCCTCCTCCTTATTCTGACTCTGAAAACTAACTCCTCTAGGATAAACCCTGATAACATTAAATCTGGAGCTACCATCAGGGCTGTTTCAATGGATTACCACGCTGAACCTCCTGGCCTTCTGTCTGGGACCCAGACTGGGGCTAGCTCTCAGCAGAAAGGCTCATCAATCTTCTCTTGCTTTTGGCCTCTGGTTTCTGAGAGATGGTCTAGTTTCTTGCTTGTGTATTCTAGTAAGAGTCAACTGGGAGAAGAGTTTTCCCTAAAATGCACTGACAAAAGTAGAGAAAGTGGGAGTGAGAACACTGTAGCTCTGCTAACCCTAACCGCATTCTGCCTTAGTTTCCTTAAGTGGAAACTTACTGCTTAGATGCTACTGAGAACCCCGAGCATTAGGAAAATGTCAGTATCTTTCGCAGGTCCTGGAATGCTTATTGGGAACTGTAATAAAATCTATGAACCTATGTAAGAGAGTGAATTGTTTCCCCCAGGATGGATGGTCTCCACAAATTGTTGTGGAGTTAAAAATGGGTCAAATACAGCTTTCTTCAAAAGACAAAGTCTAAATGCATCAGTGGCTTCACTTAAGATTCTGCGTTTGTTTTGTTACAGGGGGTGGAAACAAAGTCACAATTGGATTCCAGCTTTGTGAATTGCAGAAAATAGATTAGGTTTTATCACCAAAATATAGAAAAATGACATATTTCCCATTCATACATATTAAGTCAAATTTATTGAGATAAAATTAGTATACAATTAAATGCACATTTTAAAAATGTACTGTTTGTTGAGCTCCAACAAATGTGTATGGTTATTTAACCACCACCACAGTCAAGATACAGAACATTTCCATAGTCCGAAGAAGTACCCTCATGCTCCTTTGCAGGCAGTCCCCTCTCCCCACTTGAAATCCTGGGTAGTGACTGATCTATTTTTAGTCCCTATAGTTTTGCCTTTTATAGAATGTTCACTGTCAGGTTCAAAAAATAATACTAGTAATAAATACTTAAAGGTAAAAAGTTAAGACATCAGCAAGTTTTGATGGAAAAAATTAAAAAGTAACATGTGATTTGTGTGAAAATTTCAGGATATAACTTCCGATGTGAACACTAATTTTTTTTCTTCTACACTGTGCACATCATGTTCAAACATTCAATGATTATCCAGTATTAGGCCCTATTCAATGAATAAGAAGACTGATGTTGCTGCCATAATCAAAACAATACAGTTTGGCTTAGAAATGGACAAAGAGCTCAATAGAATGGAATAAAGAGACCAAAAATAGATTCACACATATATGGGAACTTAATATAAGGCAAAAGTGGCATTTTGTTCCAATGAGAAAAAAGATCATTTATTAAGTGGACAGTTTGGCAAAACCAGCTCTCCTTCTGGAAGGGAATAAAATTACCTCACACCACACATGAAATTAATTCCAAATAGATTGAAAAAATGTAATTGTAAATAATACTATTAAAATATAAAATAGATTTTGGAGAAGAATAGGAGTGGGGGAGATATTCATAGGAGAAATGGAAAACCTGAAGGCCACATGCTTCAAACAGATATATTTGTGTGGCAAAAGGTGATAGAAACGAGATAAAAAAATAGATTGATTTACAAAAATTGCTTGAAAACTGATAAAAAAATAATCAAAAGAACAGCATATCAGTAAATATGTAGCTGCAATGGCTCTTAAATTAAAAAGGTGTTTATCCTCATTATTAGTCAAAATAAAAATTAAAATGACAGTAAAATATAGTATTTTTCCTCCGTTAGATTGTCACAATTTTAAGGCAGAATAATACCCAATACTTTTGAGGATGTGGGAGAAGAGATATTCTAACATACTGGAGTGAGTGCAAATTACTTCCATCATTCTGAAAAGAAATGGCAAGATTGACATTTTATATACCATTTTGGGAATTTTTCCTACTGAAATAAAAGTACCAGTAAGCATACAGTTATGTACAAGACTATTTTCAAGGATATTTATTGTATTATTGTCGAGGGGACTAGAGAGAGGCTGGAGTTCTTTCAAGAGTAAAATAATTGAATAAATTTCAACATATCTACATTTTTAAATATAATGTAGCTATTAAAACAAATGAGTTATATTTCTTGGTTGACTCAGATGGATATCCATTGTGGTTTTCTTTTGAGAAAGTACATTGCAAAGTAATGTGTATAGTGTGATCCCACTTTTGTAAAACTGTGTGAGTATGTTTTAAAAAGCAAATACATACGCATATATTTATATATACTAACTTAGAGAAGGTTGTGAAGTTATGCATACCAGAATGTCAGGCTATTAACCCAGGAGTGTCAGAGTGGAAGAGATGATTATTTTTAGAAAATATGTCTTTACATTATTGTACCTATTATAATAAACACATGAATTTTGAAATTAATAAAAAAATAAGTTAGAAAATAAAAAGACTAAGCCAGGCTTCTAGATGAACTGGGGCCAGAGAAAGAGACATTAATTAGACTGTTGTATATACCGTGAAAGCTGCTCCCCAGTGCTCAGGAGACCAAGCCCACTTTATGATGGGAGCCAGAGGTGTGAAGACACACATCATCTGAGGCCATAGTCATGGACAGAAATCTGCACTTGGCCTTGGGTAAGTATATTTATGAGCTAAAATAATTTTTGATTAGTAGTTAATTTTTCAATTAAATTTTCATTTCAGTGGTACCTGGCAATTGATATGCCAATTGGAAAATACAACCATTAAAAAAAAATTTAATGACAGAAAATATAACACATTAGGATTCTGAGTCAAAAGAGCTCTTTGTTATGCCCATCTTTTTTAATAGTGGAGAGAATAAATAGCAGAGGCGTCAACCTCTCTCAATGCCTTAGTTTCTCAATCTACAAAATGGGCATAATAAATGTGCCTACCTCAGAAGGTTGTTCTAAGAATTACATCAGTTATTATCTGTAAAACATTTGAAATAATGCCAAATATGATTGCTGTGCATGTGTTTATTAAATAAATGAAAATTAAAAACCTTCTATTCTTCTGATCATTCTACACCATTTTTTCTTTCTTTTTTTTTTTAAGATTTTATTTATTTATTTGACAGAGAGAGAGACAGTGAGAGAGGGAACACAAGCAGGGGGAGTGGGAGAGAGAGAAGCAGGCTTCCCGCTGAGCAGGGAGCCTGATGCGGGGCTCAATCCCAGGACCCTGGGATCATGACCTGAGCCGAAGGCAGATGCTTAATGACTGAGCCACCCAGGCGCCCCTCTGCACCATTTTCTAAGCAATGCTTTTGGGATTTATTCTGGATTCTTTTCAGGATCTTCAAATGATAGATTCTCTGATGATTTAATCTCACATCATGATTTTGGTTACCCTGCTTTGGACATTAACAACAATACTGATCATTTTGTGAACCTCCTGGGGATAAGGAACTGATATCACTAAGTATCTTCTGTACTAAGCACAGTATAAGCTTCAGAGCATTCAGTTCAATGTTGTGAACCAAACTGAACTCAATTGTCAAACCTTCTTGGTCATAATGAAATAGGTCCTGCTTTCCAATCATAAGCAAGTGTATGTTCTTATTTACCGTAGGGTCAATGTTAGGTTGCAATGTGCTCAGTTTCATAAAACTTAAGTCTACACTTGCAGGTCTCTCTTCCAATAGCCATATATGTGTTAAATGGGTGGGTTGATAATGGAAATAAGTTTCTGAGCATAAGACTTAAAATAAGGAGCTCTTGAAATCATTGAAGAGCAGATGATGTGGTAAAAATTATAATGGGTAGTTTACCTTATGGTGTATTTGACCTGTTGGCCTTAAAGGGAATGCAGTTATTGAATGTAGGTATAAGCCTTTGAAATTTGTAATTTACAACACATTTTGAAAAGGAAGTAGGAAGCATGAGATGCTGATTTTGTACTCTCAGAGCGCTTACTGCAACAAGATTTTTTTTTAGGAAAAAAAAACTCTGTTGCAATATTTCTGGCATATAAAAATGTGCAAGAGAATATTACAGCACCCTTACCACATTGCCTAGGTCGAAATTATTTTTAGATGAAGCGAGTAGCCACAACAATTTTCTACAGCTCTGTTGTTTGGATTTGCTCTGTACATTTTATATATATATATGTGTGTGTGTGTGTGTGTGTGTGTGTGTGTATTCCTAATTATATTTTAAATGTTTCTAAAGCACTACAAGCCTCCTCTTTTGCACAGAGGTTTACTTTGGCAGTATGTAATTGTTTTTATTATATGTTATCCTCTGTTTGGCCTTACTGTAAGCTAAAACAGACAAAAGATGTCCAGGAAAATTAAGCCAGTTCTCAAATTTGGACATGGAAGAGTCTCCAGAGGAGGATTTGCAATGGAACTAACATAGACTAAGGATCCTCTTTAATTTGCTATCCTGTCAAAGTTCTGCCACATCCATTATTAGGAAGTGTAATTGCCTTACATATCAAATTTACCTCTCCCAGACCCCTGCAGAATTATTCTTTTCTTCAATTCCCAGGCTAACCTGACTTTGGATAACTAAAATCCAACATGTAATGCATGGTAGATTTAGATATTCCCAAAGAAAACAAAGGACTGATGCTGGGCATTCAAACACAGCATATGTAGGCCTAGCCATGTTCAGAACAAACCCATGAGGTAGGTAGAAGACATGTTTTCACCATTTTATACATAAGAAAACTGAAGACCCAAAGTCACGGTCCGAGGTAGTGGCAAAGTCATGATTAGAATCTCGCTTTGGGGCACCTGGGTGGCTCAGTCGTTAAGCATCTGCCTTCGGCTCAGGTCATGATCTCAGGGTTCTGGGATCGAGCCCTGCGTCGGGCTCCCTGCTCAACGGGAAGCCTGCTTCTCCCTCTCCCACTCCCCCTGCTTGTGTTCCCTCTCTCGCTGTGTCTCTCTCTGTCAAATAAATAAATGAAATCTTTTTAAAAAAAAAAAAGAATCTCGCTTTCTTGCATAATAATTCTCCATTTTTATGTCACCACATTTTTATTCTAGAAAGTCATATTAATACTGGGCCATCATGACTATAAACTATAGGGAATTTAAATGTTAGGCATATTTGACCTCTGAATCCAAAGAGACTGTCTTAATCGTGTGAATGAATGTATTCCCACTCTATGGGCTGTCATTTAGACCTGTATCTGCAAATTAAACAACAGAATATTGCAGCCTCATCTGAACCAAAGTCTAATGACCTTTGAAAGTGCTCTACCTGCTGTGTTTCATAATTTCACATCACAGAAATTAAAGGAGTACTTTCTTTTTTTTTTTCCTTTGTACCTGGAGTATATACCATGTCCACTATAATTTAGCTCATTGTTTCAGTTTCTCTCTCTGTAAAATAGGAATAATAATAGTACCTACCTCATAAATCTATTATAAACAATAAATCTAATAAAGTGCTCAATGAATATTCTCCTCCTCACCCCACTCTTTTTCCTCCTCCTCTTCCTCCGTGTTTTTATATAACCTACCTCTTAGAGTAATACATTATAATTTTTATTTTCCATTTTTATCTCTCCCTCTTTCCCCATAAAAATACTCATTTTGTGCACCATTTAAAAGATTTAAAGAGGAAGCATTTATCACTCTTCATATAATCTCTACTAAATCATATAGGAACTTTCTAGTTTCTTCTTAGTACTCTACAGAAGTACTTTCTAGTACAAATATGATCCATATGAAGCAGAAAGAGTTCTTGGCAGCAGGAAATGCTTCACACTCTCAACTGGTCAACTTAGATGTACCACCAATTCCTGCCAGGACACAGCGTCAGTTTCTACAGATTCAAGAATGTGCACTGAAAATTCTGCAATAAAGGAGGCCTACTCTAGAGACTATGCTTTATAAAGTCCATTAGGATGGTGTGCAGGATGGTACAATCAGGCAGTTTTGTTTATTTTTTTTTTTTTTTTTTTTTAAAGATTTATTTATTTATTTGAGATAGCGAGAATGAGAGAGAGAGAGAGTACATGAGAGGGGGGAGGGTTAGAGGGAGAAGCAGGCTCCTCGCCGAGCAGGGAGCCCGATGCGGGACTCGATCCAGGGACTCCAGGATCATGACCTGAGCCGAAGGCAGTCGCTTAACCAACTGAGCCACCCAGGCGCCCCTCAGGCAGTTTTGTTTAAATGATAGTGGACAATCATGAAGCTTTGTAAAGAAAGGCTCAGAATAAATTTCTATTTGCAAAATGGAACTCGACTCCTTTTGGGTCTATTGGTCATTAACCAAGACATTTTGTATAATATGTTCTTTCCAGAACGTTTGCCAGAGTTGTTGAGGTCACCATACCTTCTTCATAATTATGATTGTGATAAATTAATAATCATCCAAGAGAGCCTCCTTCAATGACTGGCAGCTGTTGCTGGCTATTAGCTGGGGACTCACCTAGGTCTAATGACCAGAGAAACTACATGCAATCTCTCCATGTGGCCCCGTTCCTAGTATCCTAAAAATGAACATTCCAAGATACTCAGGTAGAAGCTGTAAGACTTCTTAAAACCTGGGTTGGAAATCCCATAATGTCACTTCTACCACATTGTACTGGGAAAGCCAGGTCAAAAGGCCACCCCAGATTAAAGGAGAAAGGGAACAGACTCCTCTCTCTTGATGTTAGAAACAGCATGCACTTAAAGGGAGAGTAGGGATTAATGGAAACCATCAATGAATGTCTGTCACACAGTTAACCATATCCCTTTTTTAACCCCTAAATTATATCTCTTCGGAACAGTAGGTCCAGATCAGACGTTTTGAAACCTTTTGATATCAGAGCTCTTTTACTGTCTTAAAAATTACCGAGACACGATTGTCTGCATGGGTACTAGCTATTGGTATTTATTACATTAGAAATTAAAATGGAGACGTTTTTAAAATACATATGTATTTCTTTATTTTAAAATCACTACAATAAACCTACTACTTGCTAACATAAACATCAACAAAAAACTGTACTTAATAAAACAAAAATTTTTAGAGAAAGGAGCGGCATTGTTTTACATTTTTACAAATCTTTTTAATTGAAGACAGCTGGCTTCCCATATCTCCTTCTGCAATATGTTGTTTTTATTGAAGTACATGAAGAAAATTCAGGCTTACAGAGGTATGTTGGAAAAGGGAAGAGTATTTTAATAACCTCTTCAGATAATTATGAATATTCTTCTTTGGTACTACCCCCAAACTTGTGGAAGTTTCTTTAATGTTCATTCGAATGTGGAATCTAAATCCGTGTCAACAAATTTTTATACTCTATATATTAAAATACATTGGTCTCTCTTGCATTTTGAATAGATCTTTCATCCAGGTGATCTTGTAACATTAGGCATTAGCCATTTGGAAGATACTGATTCATTGAATTAAACAGATCATCCAAACATGATGTATTTCATTATAAAATATTTAAAAATCACCTTTGTTAATATTAACACTTAACACGTTACAAGAGTCTTTATATATTGAAAAATGTCTGGCTTACAGTGGTGAACACAGTGTTTTTAATATTTTATTTTCTCTTGAAAGCTCTAACAAAAAAAAAAAAAAAAAAGAAGCAAGCTTGAATTCTATCTTTCACAACAAATATTTCCAGTTGTTTTCCTTTAAATGACATATTTTATTCATTTTGAGAAAATGGCTACCAGATATCCAACTCTGAGTAACTGTAGCTTGTCTGTCAGTCAGTCACTCAAATGAACTTGGTGCTCCATAAACAGAGAGGCAAAATCAGTCTGAACATCACACAACTTATGAGGAGTTTTCTTGGAGACAATCGTTATACTTAAGTGTGCAGCATAAGTACTTTATGCATTTTTCTGTGTATTCATAGAGAATATTAAAAATATGTATTCAAGAATTAAGATTTTAAACAGTTAATAATCTTTACTGCTTCATTGAGTGCATTTTTCTGAAAAGGGAAACTTTTTTTTTTTTAAGATTTTATTTATTTGACAGAGAGAGACACAGCGAGAGAGGGAACACAAGCAGGGGGAGTGGGAGAGGGAGAAGCAGGCTTCCCACCGAGCAGGGAGCCTGATGCGGGGCTCGATCCCAGGATGCCGGGATCATGACCTGAGCTGAAGGCAGATGCCCAACGACTGAGCCACCCAGGCACCCCAGGGAAACTTTTTTTTTAATGCAAATTTGTGGTGGTGAAAAGTGCCATAATGACGGATATTGATGGGTAACATTGCTTTGGTTTGCTGTAGGTCACCAGCAATTTCATCCATATTGCTTTTGCACCAAGGAAAATCTCAACATCATGAGAAAGCCCAGTAACATTTTAATATTATTATAAAAATAATTTTGACCTTGTAGACTCCTTGAACGTGTCTCGGAATCCTCAGGTACCTGCAGAACATGTTTTGAGAATCACTGATCTAGGTCAAGTATGAAGGGGCCATATTCTGTTGTCACTAAAATAGAAGTGCCTCATATTGAGATGAGAAATGCCACATCAAAATTCTTGGTGGTGTACTGTGGTTAGACAAAGAGAAGTCTGGAGTTTAGTTCTCTGAGCAGCAATCAGTTCCTGTATGGTATGAATTTGAACCCAGAAATTTCCAAATGACATGGATAGAAGATGTGGGAGGTGTGTACAATGGGAAGAAGTAAGGATGGTTTTTAGTAAGCACCCGTGCCTCCTGCAGTATATTCGCTTCTATTATTATCTCTATATTTAAAAATATAATCACTCATTGTTCTTTTATCATTGTTCAGAATGAAATACAAAGATGCACAGGCAGATTTCATTCATTATATTTTAGTGTACTAGAAAGGTCCCTGAACTGGAAATAATGTAGGATATCTATTCTAAATTTAGCCACTCTTGTTTGGTTTGACATAAATTACTCCACCTTGAAGCCCATTTCCTACTTTAAAAAATTAGGGGTCTAGGGTAGAGAACTTCTATGTTACCTCCTATCTCCAGGTATATCGACATATAATGTGCTGATGCTGGCTGGTACAGGCTCACGAGAGTCGATTCTTTTCCGAACTCTGTGTTTGGTGACATCAGTTAGTAGTCTGAAATCTTCCATGGTGGGAGCATATCTATAACAGCCTTGTAAAGACATGCATAACTGGGAACTTGCTACAGTGTCCAACTCATGGAAAATCACAGAAGATCTTACAACAGGTATGGGATTCGCACATGCTTCAGCTTGATTTGGATGTCCTTTCCTAATTAAACTATTCTGTGTTCTTGGAATTTACTTTGTTGAAAGAAAATAATAATGTGCAATAAGGAAGTGAACATTTTATAAGCATATGTCAAAATCCCTTTTTACTTTTTTTTATTTATTTAGATTTATGGCCTATTGATACATTTCTACCATTTTATACAATTAAAAATTTAAGTTCCTTTGTCTGAAATAATAACGGACCTGTTTGGACCAATTCAGAATATGGAGACAGAAATAAATAATGGAGTCAATCATTTAGAGTAACAATCCCTAACAAATTAAGTCTGTCCCTCAGACTTTAGGACTCCTAAATGTCAATCCTCTATGCCTTAAGAAAATTTTCATTGACCACCTAGATGTAGAGCAGAAAAAGAGCATGAATAAATGGTGGAACAAGCAGAGAAGCAGCATTATTTTAATCAACCAAGAAACTTTTGCTAGTTTTATTTATTTATTTTTATTTATTATTTTTTTAAATATTTTATTCATTCACTTGAGACACAGAGATACAGAGAGAGAGCATGAGCAGGGGGAGAGGCAGAGGCAGAGGGAGAAGCAGACTCCCCGCAGAGCAGGGAGCCTGATATGGGGCTCGATCCCAGGACCCTGGGATCATGACCCGAGCTGAAGGCAGACGCTTAACCACCTGAGCCACCCAGGTGCCCCACTTTTGCTAGTTTTAAAGATTAATACCCTGTAGGACATATTTTGTCTTTTGGACAAGTACCTTCCATCTCCTATTCCTGTCATGCTCACAGTGTCTGTAGCCAGTTGTCATAACGTCCCCAGTCTAATGTTGAAAAATGCTACCATTTGCTTTTGGAAATGTGATTTCAATCTTGCTGGCAGGGATTCCTTAGAGAGATCCTTGACCCATTCTCAGGATGCTCTCAGTTTGCCAGAAGCAAGCAACAAAGGGGATGGGGTTTCACAAAGAGAGAATTCAGGGGACTTCGTGAGTGTAATTCCTCTTCAAGGCTGCCCTCACATTTCTGCCAAGACCCAGCAAGGCGCCTTCATGAGGGCACCTAATCTTCTCTTTCAAAGATATCCAATTACTCAGGCTCCAAGCTATGAAGTAGAGCTTCAGTAAGCATGAAGTGGTTCTTGGGAACCTCTGGAGAAGCAAACATTGACAGGTAATGTCACAGCTGCCTATCACTATCCAACTGGGTTGATCTCTGGGCAAGTTCCCGGCACACACAGTGTTGCTTTTAAGTCCTGCTGATTTGGATTCAGGTTTTTCCCTTTTAGCATTTTGCCTGAAATTTCTGTTTGACTTGGAACTCCCCAACCAGCAAATTAAATGAAATGAGCATGATAAAAAAAAGTTCATTGAAATTTACCACAGCCATTTGAAGAAACTTCCAATAAAACCAGAAAAGAGAGCCAATGGCCATTTGCCCAGTGACATAAAACAAAAAGCTGCCCACTAGGAGATGAAATTAAAACACTAAGGAAACTAGGAACAGGAAGAATCCAACTTTTCTACAGTCTCCACTTATCTAAACTTCAGGCCTTCCCAAGAATTAGCGAAATCCATCTGGAAAAGCACTTAATACACTTCCCAACTTGCTTTTCTTTTGCCAATGACAAAGTATTAAACCAATATACACATAAGCAAAACCCCTTAAACATGAATGAGTGAATGGTGGAGTCCATTAGGGCACTCTGCCTTACACAGTGATCACCATGGTGAGTAAAACTCATTTTTAGGCCCTCTGGCTCTGTCCCAAGTTAGTAGAGAAGATATGTAGATAAGCTGGGTGAAATATAGGGTGGAAAAGATTTTTCTCTCAGAATAATGATCTATTTTTGAGATACATTTTCTGTTTGATAAAATGAGAAAGGATTGACATGCCACCAGATGAGTTGCTTAAAAAAATAATCTCCTTAATAATGGGAGATACAGTTCATAGAGCGTGAACTCACACTGACTGTATCTCTATCACTTATTTAAAAAATTACCAGAAAAAACACACACACACACAATTACCAAATAAGTTCTGGAAATCTAATGTACAGCAAACAAAAAATAAAAAACAAAAAACAATCACTTTAAGAAATGAAATAGTAAATTGAGTGAAAACAAAATCAGAACAGTTAAAATGGCATCTAGTTTCTAGTGTGTGTATGTGTATGTATTCTCTCTTACATGCATAATAAATACATATGTATATATGTATATAGTAAAGTACTCTGCACATAATAAACACTCAGTAAACATTTGATGACAGATAACTGGCTGATGAATATATCATATAGCCTTTAAATGCTGCTTTTTCAAATAAAATCAAAGACTGAACACTTCATTTCTACATACAGATTTTAAGTCCCTGGCACATGTGTCTAATAGACTTTAGATATCTGGCATTCCCTCTCTATATTCCACCTAATTATTGCATTAACATTGTCCTAGTAATTTTTCTTGGCTATTTGTGTTTTCCTTCTCTTTTAAACCATATTTTCAAAACTAGGGTATTCCAGGATTCTGATATTTGATGATAAAGCACATTTGCTAAATTTTTGCAAACAATATTCATAGTTATAAAATATGTGTGTACTTTCTTAGATTTTTGTGTGGAAGTAGTTCTTTCTTCATTTTTTTACCAGTTTCCCTTTGGGATATCTCAAGACCCCAACATCTGGTTAGTGGTTTCTTGGAAAGGCACACTTTTTCAATACAAAATGTTCTTTTTCTTAAAATAACAATAACAACCTAATTTTCATGCTTTTTATAGCTTAAAAGGTTGAGTAAAATTTACTTTTCCTTAATAAGTATTAGCTTTTACCTTATCATACCTCAACACACCTATTCCTGCAATAACATGAAACTTTAGATTAAAAATATGCATGCAAATTAATAATTTGGGAAGTCAATATGCAAAATATGGAAATATCTGCAATACTCAATGATAAGTTAAAGAACTGATCAGGTGGTAGAAGCATGAGTAACATAAAACTCCTGTTGTGTGTGGACAAGGTAGAATAGGTATGGGTCTAGTATCGGTAGACCTGAATTTAAACCATGATTTCATCACTTTGACATTGAATAAATTTTTTAACTCCCTCTGAGACTCAGTTTCCTAATCTATAAAATTGGCAGACTCATAACTCAAGCTTTTCATAAATATTATTCATTTATTTATTTATTTCAGCAAACAGTGCTATAATGCTTACTCTATGCAGATCACTCTTCTAAGCACTTTCCAAATGTAATTGATTTAATTTTCACATCAGGCTTATGCAGTAAGCACGTCTGGTTTAACTTTAAAGATGAGGAAACAAGACATTTAAACAAGGTGATTTTCACCTAGAAGGCCCTCAGTCAGTGGCATACCGCAGTAAGTCAATTGAGGTGGTTTACTCCAGGTGTCTTTTAGTAGATAATTTAAAATTAATAAGAAAACCAACTAAAAGTTGGTCTGCATTTTGCCATCATCAGGCAATAGCAATTTTAAACAATGTCAGTGATCAAATAACATTGTTCTCACAGTGGATCACTCCCATCCCTCATCCCTAAGTACACATTGACCTCAATATTTATAACATTGTTTTTATAATTAAAATAAGAAAAATAAAGTTACAAGGGTTTGTAAAAATGGAAAATTTAACAAAAATATGAATAATTACAGATGGCCTTGAATGAATTAATATATATATATATATGTATGCAGGCTAGATGTACACATACATGTGTATACATATATACATACATGTGCACACACATACACCTTTTTTCTCTTAGGATAACTAATATCAGTGGCATCTGCAGTTTGCTTTATACTATACATATGATATTCACTGGATATTTAAGTTTGGTAAAATTTTCAGCTGCGCTTTCCTTACCACATACATTCTTTTCAAAACATGTAAATAGTCATTTTTAGAGGAATTTGCAGGTTAAAATAAGTAGTTCCTAAAATAACAATAATGAAGTGACAATAACAGAAACAAAAGTAAGTAGCACTTCCTTCCATTTTTTTTTAAACTAAAAAAGTTCAAGGGTGTTTAAACCCTATAAAGGCTGATTTACTTGCGTAGTGAATCTGTCTCAATTCAGCATCAAACTTCATATGGAGAAGTCATATTTTATAGTGCAAATTATCGAGATTGACTAGTTACCGTTACAAGTCCAGTGGATAATTTCTCAATTACCCACTTGGCCAGGCTCCTAGGTCAGTTGGGATGTCTTAAGCAGCAGTATATACCAATGTAACAGAGTCAATTTTGGCAACAGATGTGATTTTTAAAAAGAACATCAACGCTTGTTTTGGATGGATATGCCGTCTAAGGATTAAGTCAATTTAACAAAAATATTAACAAAAAGATTAGTTTGGGTTTACAAATATTAATCTTTGGGTCATCTTTTCTTCTGTGAAATCCACTTAACTGTTTTTATATTCTTGACAAGATTGTGTAATTGAAAGCTTTGGACTTTGAGTCAGGATTTTTCAGGTTCAAATCTTACCTCCACCACGTGTTATGTAACACTGGCTTTCACACACGTGAGCTTCGGTTTCCTGCTGTGGAAACAGGTTGAACAACACTTACAACATGGGGCATGCTCTGAAGAGTAAATGGATTAAATTGGCGAAGCCTAGCTTTGTCTCTGCTTGTATAATCAGTGCTCAAAAATACTAGTTTCTTCCCTCACATCTTCCTTTTTCCCACTTCTCCAAAGACCAAAATACCTAAGATAGTCCCCCTGAGTAGCAGTCCTTCAATTTCTCCTCCAGTGGGTTGCTATCTTTAGGAAGTCCCTAGATGGATTAAGTTTCAGCACCTGCAGCTGAGGGCTGACCTGGCTAGCACACATAGCACATTCATCCAGATGGGATTATGACTGGGAGTCTGTAGATTTCCTGCTGTGCTTATGCCAATGTCATGAGGCATCTGGTGAGGAAATTCAGCCTGTTCACTTCTGAACAAGGCACCCAAAAATTTCCAGTATGTTTATTATATAGTTATTTTGGAGTAAACGACAAACAAAAGCTATATTTCGACATTAGAAAGATGTTGATGTATACTTAGAATTTTGTGTGTGTGCCAAAAGAAATAGAACATTCCCTTGCAAAAGTGTGTATTGAAGTGAAATGAAACAAATGCTCCTTTATTTATTTATGTAAGGCTAGACATCGGGTATATTGCATCATTTAAGCTTCATCCTTACACTTCATTACCCAACTAAAAATGAGCCCTGCTTATAAGAATTTGTGTGGTCAGTGATAAGCTGTGCTTTGAAATTGAGTGCTGTAGGTTAAACATAAGAAAGGAAAAGAGAAAGGAAGGAGAGGAAGAAGGGAGGGAGGAAGGACGGAGGCAGGGAAGGAAGGAAGGAAGGAAGGAAGGAAGGAAGGAAGGAAGGAAGGAAGGAAGGAAGGAAGGAAGGAAGGAAAGAAGGAAAGAAGAAAGAAGGGGAGAGAGGGAGGAAGGGAGGGAGGAGGGAAATTGTAATTGATCTTTTGGAACATTGGAGAATAGGTACTTCAAGACTGGAAATTTCCTAAACTCTAAATTCAAAAATCTTAGAAATACTTTTTTTTTCCATGATGCACTAACTCACAAATCATATATCAATAGCTTGGAAATAAACTTCTCGGTTGTTATAACAGACTTTTTACAATTTTGCCATTTAGTGAGGACCCAAAGTCAGATTTGAAATCCTGTATCCTCAGATTTTCCCTTTCTCAGTGGGATGAAATTCAGATTTCCTTTAGCCTAACACTAAATACCCTCCACAGTTTGTGTGTCCTTCCCTTTGTTTCTTCCTACTCTTCCTTCCTTTTTTTCCTATACTTTATCATCTGTATTTTAGAGCTAGTATTATAAAGTAATTCATAACATGACATGTAGGCAACCAACCCTATATACATAGCACTTCAACTCACAGCAGTTTGCATGCTATGCAGTTTTTTATAATCATTGTTTAATTTAATTTTTTTCATCATGGTAAGTGTATTTTTTAATCCCCATCCTCTATTCCCCCCACTCCACCTACCTCCCCTCTGGTAATCATCAGTTTGTTCTCTATATAAGAGTCTGTTTCTTGGTCTTTCTCTGTCCCCCACCTCTCTTTTTTCCCTTTGCTCATTTGTTTTTTTCTTAAATTCCACGTACGAGTGAGATCATATGGTATTTGTCTTTGTCTGACTGACTTATTTCACTTAGCATTATATTCTCTAGCTCCATCCACGTTGTTGAAAATGGCAAGATTTCATTCTTTCTTTTTTATGGCTGAATAATGTTCATATATATATATATATATATACACACACACACCACATCTTCTTTATCCATTCCTCTATTGATGGACACACTTGGGCTGCTTCCATAGTTTGTCTACTGTAAATAATGCTGCAACAAACATAGGGGTGCGTGTATCTCTTTGAATTAGTATTTTTTGTATTTGGGGGGGTAAATACCCAGGAGTGTAATTCCTGCATCATAGGGTAGTTCTATTTTTAATTTTTTTAAGAACCTCCATGATGCTTTCCACAGTGGCTGCACCAGTTTGCATTCCCTCCAACAGTGCACGAGGGTTCTCCACATCCTTGTCAACACTTGCTGTTTCTTGTGTTTTTTATTTTAGCCAATCTGACAGGTGTGGGGTGATATCTCATTGTGGTTTTGATTTGCATTTCCCTGATGCTGAGTGATGTTGAGCATCTTTTCAAGTACCTATTAGCTATTTATACGTCTTCTTTGGAAAAACGTCTATTAAGTTCCTCTACCCATTTCTTAATTGGATTATTTGTTTTTTGGATATTGAGTTTTATAATTTCTTTATATATTTTGAATACCTAACCCTTTATTGGATATGTCATTTGCAAATATCTTCTCCCATTCAGTAGGTTTCCTTTTAGTTGATTATTTCCTTCGCTGTGCAGAAACTTTTTATTTTGATATAGTCCCAACAGTTTACTTTTGCTTTTATTTCCCTTATCTCAGGAGACCTGTCTAGAAAAATGTTGCTACGGCCATTGTCAAAGAGATTACTGCCTGTGCTCTCTTCTAAGATTTTTATGGTTTCAGGTCTCACATTTAGGTCTTTAATCCAGTTTGAGTTTATTTTTGTGGATGGTGAAAGTGGTCCAGTTTCATTCTTTTGCATGTGGCTGTCCAGTTTTGCCAACACCATTTGTTGAAGAGACTGTCTTTTTCCCATTGTATATTCATGCCTCCTTTGTCAAAGATTAATTGACTATATAACTGTGGGTTTATTTCTGGGTTTTCTCTTCTATTCCACTCATCTATGTGTTTATTTTTATGCCAGCACCATACTATTTTAATTACTACAGCTTTGAAATATAACTTGAAGTTAGGATTTGTGATGCCTCCAGCTTTGCTTTTTCCTTTTTCAAGATTGCTGTGGTTACTTGGGGTCTTTTGTGGTTCCATACAAATTTTAGGTTTCTTTGAGCTCTGTGAAAAATTCTGGTGGTATTTTGATAGGAATTGCATTAAATGTGTAGATTGCTTTGGGTAATATAGATATTTTAACAATATTGGTCCTTCCAATCCATGAGTATGGAATGTCTTCCCAGTTTTTTTTTGCATCTTCTTGAATTTCTTTCATCAGTGTTTTATAGTTTTCAGAGTACAGCTCTTTCACCTCTTTGGTTAGGTTTATTCAGATATTTTATTCTTTTTGGTGCAATTTTAAATGGAATTGTTTTCATTTTTTGGGGAATTGTTTTCTTAATTTCACTTTCTGCTGGTTCATTATTAGTGTATAGGAATGCAATAGATTTGTATACCTTGATTTTATATCCTGCAACTTTACTGAATTAATTTAACAGTTCTAGTTTTTTGGGGGAGTCTTTAGAGTTTTCTATATCTAATACTGTGTCATCTGCATATATTGAGAGTTTTACTTCTTCCATAGCAATTTGAATGCCTTTCATTTCTTTATGTTGTCTAATTGCTATGGCTAGGACTTCCTGTACTATATTGAATAAAAATGGTGAGAGTGGACATCCTTGTCTTGTTCCTGACCTAAGGGGAAAAGCTCTCAGTTTTTCACCAGTTAGTATGATGTTGGCTGTGGGTTTTTCATATAAGGCCTTTATTATGTTGGGATATGTTCCCTGTAGACCTACTTTGCAGAGGGTTTTTTTTTTATCATGAATGGATGTTGTACTTTGTCAAATGCTTTTTCTGCATCTATTGAAATGATCATATGGTTTTTATTCTTTCTCTTATTGTTGTGAATATCACATTGATTGTTTTGTGAATATTGAACCACTCTTGCATCCTAGGAATAAATCCTACTTCATCATGGTGTATGATTTTTTAACTATGTTTTTTGATCCTGTTGCTAATATTTTCTTGAGGATTTTTGCATCTATATTCATGAGAGAGATTTTTTGTGGTATCTTTACCTGGTGTTGGTATACTGGCCTCATAGAATGAATTAGGAAGTCTTCCTTCCTCTTGTATTTTTTGGAATAGTTTGAGAAGAATGGGCATTAACTCTTCCTTAAATGTTTACTAGAATTCACCTGTGGAGCTGTCTGATCCTGGACTTTTGATTATTAGGAGGTTTTGATTACTGATTCATTTTCATTGGTGGTAATTAGTCTGTTCAAATTTTCCATTTATTCTTGCTTTAGTTTTGGTAGGTTATATGTTTCTAGGAATTTATCCATTTCTTCTAAGTTTTCCAATTTGTTGGCATATAGGTTTTTATAATATTCTGTTACAATTTGTATTTCTGTGGTGTCATTTATTTTCTTTCATTAGTAATTTTGCTTTGGGGGGGGTCCTCTCTCTCTCTCTTTTTTGAGTCTTTCTAGAGGTTTATCAATTTTGTTGATCTTTTCACAGAACCAGCTCCTGGTTTCATTGATCTGTTCTATTGTCACTATTGTTTTTTTTTTTTTTTTAATTTTTTATATCATTTCTTTCTGCTCTAATCTTCATTATTTCCTTCCTTTTGCTGGGTTTGGGTTTTGTTTTTTCTTTATCTAGCTCTTTTAGGTGTAAGGTTAGGTGGTTTATTTGAGATTTTTCTTGCTTCTTGACGTAAGCCTGTGTTGCTATAAACTTTCCTCTTAGAACAGCTTTTGCTGCATCCCAAAGATTTTGGATCATGTTGTTATTTTCATTTGTTTTCTGTAATTTTTTATTTCTTCTTTGATTTCTTGGTTGGGCCATTCATTGTTTAATAGCTTGTTATTTAACCTCAATGTATCTGTGATCTTTCCAGATTTTTTCTTGTGGTTAACTTCTAGTTTCATAGCATTGTGTTCAGAAAAGATGCATAGTATGACTTTGATCTTCTTGAATTTGTTGAGGCTTGTTTTGTGGCCTAATATGTGCTCTATTCTGGAGAATGTTCCATGTGCACTTGAAAAGAATGTGTATTGTCCTGCTTTAGGGTGAAATGTTCTGAATATGTCTGTTAAATCCATCTGGTCATTCAGAGCCATTATTTTCTTGTTGATTTTCTATTTGGATGATCTACCCACTGATCTAAGTGGGGGTGTTGTTAAAGTCCCCTACTATTGTATTACTATCAATTATTTCTTTTATGTTTGTTATTAACTCTTTTATGTATTTGGGTACTCCCATGTTGGGTGCATAAATATTTCCAATTGTTATATTCTCTTGTTGGATTATCCCTTTAATTATTATATAGTGTCCTTCTTTGTCTCTTGTTACAGTCTTTGTTTTAAAGTCTATTTTGACATCCATTTGCATGTTAAATGTTTCTCCATTCCCTCACTTTCAATCTGCAGGCATCTTTAGGTCTGAAATAAGCTTCTTGTAGGCAGCATATAGGTGGGTCTTGTATTTTTATCCATTCTGTCACCCTATGTCTTTTGATTGGAGCATTTAGTCCATTCACATTCAAAGTAATTATTGATAGATATGTATTGCCATTTTGTTACTTGTGTTTTGTGGTTGTTTCTATAGATTTTCTTTGATCTTTCCTTCTCTGCTCTTTTTCCATGATTTATTGGCTTTCATTAATGATATACTTGGATTCCTTTCTCTTTTTTTTGCCACTGTCCCTTGAATTATATTTTCCTAGGGTACTTCAAGGGGACAGGGATTGGACTAGGCAAAAGAAGGATATAAGCATTTCTTACTCCCCTAGCTACATACCATGATACCACCCCAATTTCTACCAGAATTTCTAACAGTGAAGAATAGGTTTCCTTAGTCCTTTTTGGGGACTGAGTGTCAGGTTGGGAAATGCAAGTCAATTATTTGGCCTATAGACAAGAGCTTCCCTTTTCTCTGATAGTGTTCTTAAAAAGGAAAAATTGCACCTGCACCATTAGATGAAAGGCCATTTGAGACCTCACATAGTCCAGAAGTGACCACCACTAACCCATCTAATGTGTCTGAGAACATTAGAAAATACCCCAGTCCTGCACCAAGCACCAAAGTTTACACAGCTAAATGTGGATTGATTTTGGCCCCCACTCACACCAATGGCTGAGTGCCCTTGGGTTATGACAGAACCTGTCCAACTACTGTGGTGACCTTGGGCCAGAATATACAGTGCATGTGAGCATGTTGATTTAATTTGTTTGTTTTTTTTTTTAAGTATATTTCCTCATGAGAACTGCCATTGTGTAAATTATAATTAAATGTAAATATTATACTTTATAATCTTATAATAATTTCCTGATAAATATACCCGATAATCTAGTCTGTAGCATCATATTACAGTCTATTGCAGTTGGCTCTCCTGGTCTCCTTTTTGCTTTCCACAACTATATGTGATCACACTTTTAGGATGGAAATAATCTGGTCTTAATCCTTTCAATAAAAAAAAGGCTGGCAAACTTCTTTTATGAGTAAATGGAAAGGGTTTTGTAAGGCAGCATATATAAAAAAAGAAACATTAATCCTAACCCTTCACTTTCTTAAATGGGAATTAAGGGCAGCATTCTTAAAGCAGCCAGCTGAAGTGGTGCTAAGTTCAGAAATTCTTTGGAAAGAGAACCAAACAGCTGACTTTCGCTAGAGAATAAGGCATTTCAGGAGTTGGGTACTAAGCACTGGTGGTGTCTTTCCAAGTCATTTCTCTTTAACTAGGTCATCTCTTCTAAGAGAATAATGAGAGACCATAAAAAAATAATCACTATGTTCATCTATTTAATTCTATATTCTTAATTAGGTCCTTCTATCACATTATAAGATACAGTAAATCAGATTTTCTCCTGAAAGTCTAGGCTGTTTCCTAAGGAAAAGTGAGGCATTTAGAGAAATCTAACAAGTCTTTCAGTCCATCAGAAATTAATGATGCACTAAAGAATGTATTTAAGAGAGCCTCTGGAGAAGAAAACTTCCATCAGGGTAGAACATATCAAACTTTTTTTTTTCCAGACTCAAGCGGTAAATAGTATCTTGTTGGAGAGGAAATGCTTCTGTGAATTATCTCTCATGAACAACATCATTTCACCCCTTAAATCTATGTCTCATTTAATCTTCCAACACAGCAAACATAATTATACTTAGACACAGCATCACTGCATCTGCTGTCCAATTCCCACAGTGGTCAATTGTCTATTTTTCATGTTCTAGCATATATCAAAATTCAACCTCTGGATTTTAAATATAGTGTTGTGACTTACAAACACATTGGCAAAAAGACAGTGTTCCTTCAAAATTCACAAACTTTCTGCAGATGCAGTCTCCTGTTCATGAAGAAGATCTATTTTGTACTTGACTAAAAATAGTGTTGAAGTTAATTCCCACTTAAGAGACTAGGGAATTGAGATACTGAAAAGAATAGTTAGGAAATGGAAAGGGATTTACGCTTTGTCAAAGAGGCCATTTTTAGCACCTTATCACAGCAATAACAGAAGCACTTTGTAAATTTAGTTTTGACCGCATTGGGATTATCACTTTTTCTATCTAAGATAAACTCTAGTATGCATTCACATTACTATTTGTATAAAAATCTCCAACATTTTAACATGACAATAAGGTAATTCACATTGAAATCACATGTGATAGTTTATAAAGCCTTTGCAATACTTTGGTATCATCCACATGTTACAGATGAGGAAACCGAGCCAGAGAAATTGAACCTTACCCCTAGGTCATGCAAATATCTTGCAGAGGTCACAATCAAGCCCATGTCTTCTGGTTGGTGCCTCAAAGTATGTATATATAACACAGAAGCACAGAGAAAAATATGTGTAGTGTTGGTGAGCTGCTAACCAGATGAAAGTATCTTTTGTAGTTTCCACCTCACTCAAGAGCAGTTAGAGGGTCAGAGACTTGGATTCTAATCCTTACAGAATGACTGAATCTCTACGGGGCCTTCTTTTCTCTGGGCCCTCGTCTTTAAAGAGAGGACATTTCAGGAGACAACAGCCTTGATGCTTTCCAGACCTTGGAGCATAAGAATGTGTGTTTGTGAATAATGCAATATATGTTAAGAAAGAAAAAAAAGAAGAAGAAGAATGTAGCAGGAGGGGAAGAATGAAGGGGGGGAAATCGGAGGGGGAGAAGAACCATGAGAGACGATGGACTCTGAAAAACAAACTGAGGGTTCTAGAGGGGAGGGGAGTGGGAGGATGGGTTAGCCTGGTGATGGGTATTGAGGAGGGCACATTCTGCATGGAGCACTGGGTGTTATGCACAAACAATGAATCATGGAACACTATATCTAAAACTAATGATGTAATGTATGGGGATTAACATAACAATAAAAAAATTAAAAAAAAAAAAGAATGTGTGTTTGTGTTTGTAAATATGGCCAAATTTCAGTTATCTGACAAGTTAAATAATAGAATTAAAAAGTTTAAAATAAAATTAGTAGTTTCAATCTCACCTTTTACTCAAGAATGCAGTATAAGAATTAGACAAACACATTTGGCTTTATGGTATGATTGCAATTTTAGAGGTACCAGGAGAGTGGTCACTTCCTAAATAAGCCCACAACATTTCCTGAAATTATTTTCTTATATCCCCTTAGTAAACTCACATGCATACTTGCTCAGAAACATAGCAATTATTTTTATTAGTGGTTCTCAATTGGGCATGATCTTGACTCTCAGTGGACATTTGGCAACGTCTGGAGATATTTTTGATTGTCACAGCTGGGGCTGCTACTAGCATCTAGTGGGTGGAGGCCAGCAATGCTGCTGGACATCCTGTAATTTACAGGGTGCTCTCCCACAAACTCACACACAACAAAATGTTAATAGTACTGCCCTCAATTTCAATAGTACTGAAGTTGAAAAATTGTATTTAAAAGTATAAATAATTGAATGAAAATTCTACCATCATAAAGCAAGTTAGATATTTTTTTTTCCTAGGAATTTCAGTTTTGGTCCGTATGACATAGGTAAGATAGATGTATTTTCAATTACAAAATCTTCATTTCAGCTTATATTGATCCCTATGATCCAAAGAGTCAGGATTTAATCGAGTAAACAAGTATCATTGAAAAAATTTAAATAACCAAAAGGGCAGTAAGTTGGAAATCATTCATTCATGCTTTTGTGTAGATTAGTGCAATGAGAAGTCATTGTGAGGAAAAGCAGACCTGGGTGAATTCCATAGCAGAAGGGGTTAGGAAGCTGGAAGATAGCATGAGAATCCTAGGCACCAGAGGAAGGGGGAAGTAAGAAGAATGATGGTGCCCACTTCGTCTACTTTTCAAATTATAAAGACTAGCCCCACCATAAGCTACAAATAGTAGCAGAACTCAACATATGTGAATTTCAGTTCTTTTTTTCTAATTCAGCTTTAAGTGGGATGGGCCAGTGATACTTAAAATAATCAGTGATTGGAAAAAATAGGGTAAAGAGGATGCTGATTAATTAATAGACTGGCTGACATTGTTATATTAACTTGGGATTAGGAATATCAGTGATTCATAAATTATATCACTAGCTTTTATTCTAGACCGTATAGTTTGCCTTGAAAACGTAATAATGAACTATTTCCTACACCATTCATGATTTAGTTTATTTTTTAAATTTTTGCAATTTGAGTATCTTGTTAGTTTAGACTGCTTTTTTTGCTATTAAATACAGGCAGACAAAAACTCTGTTGAGATAGTATCCTGCAAAGTTTAGGCTCTGTTTATATTAATTATCTATTGTTGCTTAACAAATTAGGCCAAAACTTAGGACCTTAAAATAGCAACCATTTGTCATCTCATGTAGTTTCTGAGAATCAGGGATCTGGGGACATCTTAGCTGGGTGGTTCTGGCCCTGGGTTCCTTGTGAGGGTATAGTCCAGCTATTGACTGGGCCTACAGTTCCCAAAGACCTGACTGGAGCTAGAGAATCCGTTCCAAAGTCATTCATTTGGCTTTAGCCAAAGGCTTCAGGTCCTCACCAGGTGGCCCTTTCCACGAGACTGCTGATACCATGGCTTCCCCCAAAGTGATGAGAGAGAGAGGGAGCAAGATGGAAGCTGTGGTGTCTTTTATCGAAGTGACGTATCATCTCTTCTGCCATATTCTGTTGGTCACACAGACAACTCCAGTAGAATGTAGGACAGGGACTATGCAAGGATATGAATACCAGAAGGAGGGGATCATTGGACCATCTTAGAACCTGATTACCATACTAAAGTGCCTTTAAATTCTGTAACCAGCTAGAATTCATCCCACTATAGTGTCTAAATATAACAATATACAGTAAGCTCTGCAATTGGTTACTTATAATAATGACAAGCTTTGTAGAAAAAAAATGAACCCATGTTCTAAGAAAAACTGCATTGAGTTTATAGTAGATATGCACAATGATCTTAAAGACAAAACAGAACATATGTTAGGTTCTGCTAGTTTTTTTTATTGTACAGAAACAGCATTTTGTGCTAATCTAGTCAGAATTCTTTTGGCTTTTTGATAGTATAAGAAGTATAATTCTAAGTATGATTTGGAAAGGATTGACTGTTAGTCCCTGCTCTTCCGTCTCCTGGCTATACAACCAGAGCTACATTCTCATCTCAGATGCCTTGTCTATGAAATAGCTCTGACAACATTCATCGCTGATGGTTGCTTTGAGGACCAAATACTATGATGAGAGCAAATATTCAGCACATTGCCTCACACAAAATGAGAGCATCATAAATAGTAGTTATGAATATCAGCTGTAATCCAGTGTTTTTAAACTGATCATCATGATTCAGGTTGTGAAACTCAAAACTTGGTGGAGTCAAATCTTCCTGTACAAATGAAATAAAATCAAAGTCTCAGAGGGTCAGGAACCTGGGTTCTATTTTTTACTGTATTGCTGGAGTAAATATAGTTTCATGAAACTTTTGTTTCTTATTTGAGTGCGCGTGCAAGCTTGTGTGTGTGTGTGTGAGTGTGTGTGTGTGTGTGTGTGTACTGTATTTGTTTCTTGTCCAGATTAAAACTATTCCTCTTACTAGGGGTTACAGTAAAAAAAAAAAAAAAGAGAGAGAGAGAGAGAATGGCATTATTCTAACCTGACTTTGTGTTTTCACCTAAGGAGAACCAATCTTACTCTGTTCTTGTGATTGTGTCTCTCCAAATGTCTTGGAAATCGGAGTATTTTAATGCCTCTTTGTTGGAGAGTCTCTTGCTGTCTAGAATCCCATTTAAAGATGAAATCCCAAAGTGTACAGTGCCATGACCTTCCCCTGTTATATCATTAGACACACCCCAGGCAAGGACAAGGCTCAGTGCTTCATACCTAGTAGCACAGTGGTTTTCAGATGTATTAATGGTAAGTGACACAGGAAGCTCAGAAATCCCAGTGGAGTGACTTGCCTGGAATCTTTTATATAGCAAGCATCCATAAGGACTTTTTTAGTTGTGTGATTAAATGAATAAGTGCTAAACCCCTGAGGTTTTTTAAATTCTAAACATTAATCTATCTTAATGAGGTACTGCTTCTCATGGAGGAAAGAACCATTTTGGCCTTTTGCTGTCAAATTTGCCAAATGTCCAGTAATGAACCATACAAGTAAAATTTCTTTTTGTTGTTTTAATGGCATATTTTCTTTGCCTTAAATTTTTATTGATAGTTATCATTAGTGACTTGAAATTCTTCATCTTCAGTTTATCAGTCAATTTATCAGAAAACAAGACAGTATTTTTACTTTCCAGGTTCCCGTTATCCTAAGTAGAGTGATGAATACTTTTATAATGTGAATAATTTCATATTTTATCTGGTTTTAAGTCAGATGTTCAGCAAGTTACAGTAACTATAATGTTTAAAATGTTTAAAAAAAATTGTCCCATTTTTCTCCCCTTCTACAGTCTTCCCCAATCCTGTCCCCCCTCCTCCCACCACACACAGATTTTTATGAAGGACCTCTGGGAACTTTATTCATTGTAGTCTCTCACTTTATTCATTGCTGGCCTAACAATTCAGAGTCTAATCATCATCAAAATCACAATTATAGATATTTCTGGGTTAAAATTGCTCAAGGAGAAAGTTCCCTCTGAAGATTTGAAACAACTAGCACATGTTGTATACAAGGTTTTTCTATACCCTATGGCTATAAAGTCTGGAAGAATTAGTGAATATATATAATAAATGGCTTTCTGACATTACATTAAAATACAATAAAATACTGTTATTTGTTCCCAGACATTTTGGCCACTGTATAGTACATAGATTCCTGAGAGTATAAACAGAAAAGATACTTTACAGTTCTTTAAGAATGAAGGTTGGTGAAACTCTAACGTTAGGCAAGCACTAGTATCAGGAATCAACAACATGCTGTAGTAAATCCTTTATCTTTATATGGCTATGGTTTACAAAACATTTTCATTTTAACTTTACAAAATTGCTTTGACATAAATATCATTAAGTTTACTTTACAGATGGGGAAACCAAGGCTTAGAATAATTAAGTGATTTCTTCATAGTCACAAAGTGTTAGGAAGCTAGGCCTTTAAGAATGAATCCCTCATGATTTTTCTTTAGTCCTTAAACAATTCTGTGATGTCAGTATATTATTATTCCCATTTTCTCAGTGCAGAAGCTGAAGCACAGAGGAAAGCAACTTGTTCAAAATCGTACAGCTAATTATTGGTCAGCCCGAAGCTGTAAGAGTCCAACGCTTCCTTTTTTTCTCATTTCTCTGCTTCTTTTCATATGCTGCTTCTCGCATGGCTCTAAATCTGCATTTGGTAACAGAAAGAATCCTATGGCTAATTTTAACTGTTAATTTTCTTCTTCTGGAATATGTATATATAAAGTTAGAACAGAGAATTCACACTTCTTTTAATAGATTTGCAAATTGCTTCTCCCAGCCTGGCTCCAGATCAAAATATAAGTATCTGTCATCTGCATAGCATCGTAGAGATGGCCAAATGTTTTCACACACTTCATTTGATTGTTACAGCAAACCTATGAGATACTTAGGATAGGTAGAATTAGCAGGATGATTTTTACTAATCGGACAAGTAAAAGACTGTAAAGTTTAGATGGCCGATAAAGTGAAAAACAAACAAACAAACGAACAAAAAACAAATCCCTCAATCTCCTGATGACTAATTCTGGGAGCCCTCCGCAATGCTACTCTAAAGACAGCCCAGCATCCCGCAAGATTCTGCCCACCTATGGGTTCACCAAGACCTTGCTCCAACTTTGAAAGAAATCAAGTAGACCATAACAAATCTTAGCATTTGCCCTGAGAGGTTCTTACAACTGGGCTGTTGGGCATGGAATGTGGTAGCACAATCATAGACTCTAGGTTCAGGCAAGGTGGGTGAGAATTCTGGCTCTGCAGTGAGCTCTATTTAACTGTGCATTTTGAGGAAAAGTATCTGTCCTCTCTAACTCCCCATTTTTTACAAATGAAAAAGTTGTGAGAAAACAAATGTGTGATTTCCTGATATGATGGTGACTTCCCAACAAACTCACCTTACTTCTTAAATGTAACATATCTCATGCTGTGGCATGAGAATCCTTGGCTTTAAGAAGTCAAGAATGTAAAAGCCTCAGGTGAGATCCTAGGATATATAAAGTTTGGGCTTCATGGTTTCCTGAAAATAATAATGTTGATATAATTTTAACATAAAAAAGGTCATGATGAAACTGAATGCTGAGAGCAACCAGCCCTGAGTGGGAATGTATATCAGGACAGATAAGAAGCTGGTAAGTATGTGCTTTCTCCAAGTTATGTTTGTGCTCAGTCATGTTGAGTTAACTGAGAGGACATACCAAACTCTTTAGTTTTTCTCTATGAGCATATGGAATAAAATTGTCATGGATTTCATAAATTTGGGGTATTTGCTTCACAATCTTATGCAGGCTATTTCTATTCTAACAGTTACCACATTATAATGATGTTGTCTATTAATATACTTGGCTTTCTCACTAAGACAGGGACTAGGCAAGAACTGTATCTTTTGCATTTTTATATCTCCATGGCACAAGACCTGTTACTATAGAAGACATATAAATGTGTCTCAGTAGATGTTTACTAAACTGTGCTCATCCCATATAAGAAAATATATAAATGTATATATTATATAAACATACATAATTACACTCTCACATCTGTGTGTGTACCTGTATGTCTTTGTCATTATCTGATCTACTGTTCTGTAATCTTACACTGATTTGATAAAACATGGAATTTTCAAGGGGAAACAATTAGTCTACTCTTTTATCACATATATATATGTATATGTATATGTATATAGATATAGATATATGTATATATGTATTCATGCATTCCAATTCAATATTCTATATAAATATATGTATCTGCAAAATTTATGTAAGTCTATTTAGCTGTAAGTACAACTTTTGACAACCTAAAATTTTTGAGCAAAAATTATTTCAGTTTAGCAGTTTCAATTTAGATATAGTTCAGTGTGTTTTAATTTAGTAACCTAGAAAACATTTATTTCAAAAAGGAAAAAAAGGTTTGTTTGAAGATTATTGATAAAATTTTGTTGGTAAGCTTTTTTTTAAGTCATAATATTAGAGTACACTCTGAGAATAAGTTTTCAGAGTGTGTATATAAACATTAGAATAAGTATTCACTTGACATTTATGTTTGTTTTGAAAGGATAATGGTGTAATGAACTGGAGAACAAGCATGATACTAATCCATATGCCATATGAAGATGGTATCTCTGTTTGGTTAAGTAAATGAAAGTAAATACTTTTCAGCAAGGATAATTAATGAGGCCATAAATAGCATATCATCATGAGCTGAAGAAAGAATAAGTCACCTTGTCATATAAAATAATTACTTTATGCTCAGTTTAGGAAGGCCTCAAAGGGCCTACTACATATTGACCCAATCATTCTGTCAATATTCCTAAGCATGATAGTGGTGAAAGGGATTTTTCATTGTATTTAAAAAGGGAGAACAAGTGAATGAAGAGTTTTTTGTTTGGTTGTTTTTTGTTTGTTTGTTTTTAACCATTGGAAGGTGATAAGCAAATGTTAGGTGCCTTCTCCCCTCTCCCCCCCACCCCCCAAACTGGTGGCAATGCCTTTAGGATCAAGACAGCTTACATAAATAGCTAAAAGGACCAGGAGTTTCACCCATCCTGGCTGAAGACTTGAAACTGTACTTGAAATGATGGGTTAGCCAAACAAAATACTTCAGCTGGACAGATTTGGGCAGGAAATGGCCCTTTGGGATCCTTGCACTAACCAAGATGCTGAGGCAGAATTTAGTGGAAAGAGAATGGACCTGTGCATCAGACAGACTGAAGTTTTAATACCAGCTGCAGCACTTGGGCTCTGTGACCCTGATCACGTTATTTAATTTCTCAGCACTTCTACCATTTTATCCGTATGAGATGGTAACAATATCTATGTCAAAGGACTGCTGTGAGGAATTTAAGGAAAGTATATAAAGGCCTTGGTTCATTAGCTGACTGACACATAGGAAGTGCTCAGTAGATAATGGCTAGTGTTATAGGCTTTCCACAAAACCTTTCCTTTCAGAAGAGACTACCTGAGGCTATTTCTGCTCTTTTGTTTTCTCTTGTTTATTAGCTTTCTTTAGTTCTCATAAAGGTCTCATAAGGGACAAGGCTAGAGGAGATAAACCAGTGGAACCAATGGAGCATGTCTATGGATCACAGTCTATGTTTTCCAGGTTTGCTCTGACCACACCACTACTAAATTGCCAGGTGTTTAGAAGTTTCCCACAGAGTGAATGCATTCTAAGCATATTTTTGTCTTTCTTTCCTTATTTTTTTTTCAGAATATAAAATTAAATTCTCATTGTTTTTAAAGAAAGTGGAAAATATCAGCCATTTCAAGAAGAAAATAAAATTCACCTGTATTCCCATCAGCCAGAGATAGGCACTGTTCAGTGTTTCTCTTTCCAATGCATACAAATGTGTCTGAATACATTTATCATAATTGAGAACATATCAAATAAATATATCATTTTGTATACTGCTTACTATGTTGAGCAGAAAGGTTTTTGGATTTTTGTTTTGTTTTGTTGATTTTGTTTTTGTTTTTGTTTTTTTAAGCCATGGAAAACTGGTACTTTTTAGTCACTTTGTGCCTTAAAATCTAGACTATACAGTCTATTCAATGGAAGCCTACCTAGGAAGTTGTGAGGACTGCCTTGATAATTGTGGTCATGGTTATTTTAAAATTTTAAAGTAGTAATTTACGTTTGAAAAGGACTATAGAATTAATTTTTAGTTCTGGTAACTTGTTGTCTTGTTTCTCTTTCTTTCTCAACCCCCGAATTTCTCTCTCTGGGAAATAACTATTTGCTAAAGATAAAAATTATTTGTACAGATTCTTGAGATATATTCTATAAACGGGACAAGATTCATCACACAGCTTTCCTTCCGCCCCTTAGAGAAGAAATCCTAGGGGTTTTGTGAGATGCTGAGAAACAATTTGCTCCTTCTTAGAACTCAGGGTAATGGGTCTAAATAGTTTGTACTCCTCTCTTCAGAGTAAGTCAGGCCTTGGGGTACAAGACTATTATATTAGCGTTAAAATGAAATCTGACTCAGTCCCATAGTTCATAATAAAACTGTACTGCTAATACACATCTTAGTCTCAAAAACATAATGTTGATTAAAAAATGAAAGAGTTGAAGGAGCCATACAATAAGGTAACATTATTGTAAATCTTGAAAATATACTAGATGGTATGGTTTATTATTTTGTGTGTATACCTATGTAGTATAAGTCCATATCAATTTCAGGATAATGGTTAATTTTGGTGTGTATGTAGAGGGGGTGCTTAGGTCATCTATGCAACATTTTATTTCATAATAAAAAAGGAATTCAAAGTAAAGGTCAACATGTGACAGCTGCTAAATCTTAATGGGAGCTTCATGATGTCTAATATTTCTAAGATTCCAAGATTTTAGACTTTATCATAAATCAGACCAGCCTTTTTTCAGTTAGTGGAAAATAGAAAGTTTTGAGTAGTCATTGCTTGTGGGGGATGGGGATGAAATCAGGAAGAAAACAGTGAGGTGATCTACAGCTCCCAAAACTAGATTAGTGAATCTTTAAAAGGGCTTTTTACAAAATTCCTCTGGCAATACATGTGGTAATGAGAGCAGGCATTTTACCAGTTACTACACTTAGTTTCATTCTCTCTCATGGTGTGTGGTTAATTCTAAGAGGGACTAATTCACTGTAATGGTAATTTGGGCTCCCTTCCAATAGCACTTGAGACATAACAAGTAAAGTGGTCTTTGTGAAAGAAGAAACAATGCCCAGTGTCTGTAGTCCTTTGATGAAAATGAGGAAAAATAGGGATTTCATATCACTTATAAAATGTTAGCAATCACTGTCCCTTTCTTAGGCTTTGAATAACTGTTTCCATCCTAATAATCTTACTAGTTCTTAAACCAAGGGTAATTTAAATAAGAACTACTCAACAAATATTATTCAGGAAAAGTTAGACCTCACACATAATACTTTGGAATGTTTATTATACAATGACATTGACAGTTTTATGCTTGTACAAACTTATTGTATGTTCCATTGAGTAATCCCACATTGTAGGAGAAAACACACATGCACACCCACCCACACACACACACACACATGCACATACATACATATATAATTTTGCCATTAGTTTTGCTATGTTTTAGCAGATGAAAGACAGATAATTCTTTTTTTTTTTTTTAAAGATTTTATTTATTTATTTGAGAGAGAGAGAGAATGAGAGAGAGCACATGAGAGTGGGGAGGGTCAGAGGGAGAAGCAGACTCCCTGCCGAGCAGGGAGCCTGATGCGGGACTCGATCCAGGGACTCCAGGATCATGACCTGAGCCGAAGGCAGTCGCCCAACCAACTGAGCCACCCAGGCGCCCCAAAAGACAGATAATTCTTAAAAAGCAAACCTAAACTTAAGAGATATGATGGAAGAGAAGATGAATAGATCAAACTTATTTCAAGGAAAGAAGCAGTATATATGGAAAGATAATAGCCTAAAAAGTCACAATGTTGAACAGGTTAGATTTTAAGTGCTAATACCTTGCAATTTCATATGAAATACCGTAGTAAAATGACAGCAGTTTTCTACCTACTGGTGGTATTCCTGAAAAATCTATAAATCTCTTAATTATTAAGGTTTTTAAACTTCTGTTACTGTGTTTATTATATCATCTGCTAAGTATTTAAATTACATGAGCTGGCCTACAGTGTTTAATGCAGGAGTTTTTCCTTAAAGATGAATATCATAAGCTACTTGTTTGCATCATTGTCATTTGTCATAGGAGAAAAAGAATAGAGTGTGCAGAAGATGTGTCTTAGAATTATCCTGTAGAGTCTCTTCTACCCCATCAATCCCCCACAGCTTACTGTCTGCTGGGTGCTCACTAGTTCAAATGTCAAAGCTTTCTTTTTTAATTGAATCAGAATGTATTTTATGTAGCATGCCAGGGGAAAACAACAACAAAAATCCCATTCAATTAAAGGGAGATATGTTTGCAGTTTTCTGTTTCAAACAGTATCTTCTTTACTTTTAATTGATATAAAAACAATGTGTACAAAGTTGCTTTGTGGTTCATCCATTTTCTCTATCACCTAAGTGTAAATTCAGAATTTGGGAAAAGAGTTTCCCGGTTGTTAGGCAGTACACTGGAGCTGTCCATGACTGTTAAACAGGTATTAACTATAGTGATTAAATTTGACATAAAATATAACTCATCCAAAGTAAAGTAACGCATTGGTGATTTTAAATGGATCTTTAATGAAATGAACTACAGTGAAAGGAGCAGAACCTCAAGATATGAATGGAGAATCTGACACACATAGGTTGGGAGTAGGGGAATGTATGTGTGTGAAAGCATATGTGGACAAGTAAAATATACACACATACACATACATATACACTTATATGTGTTACTAAAGGGGTGAACTTTATGCTTAGTGTATTTGAAAATATGGTAAAGTACAAAGAAATTATCTGCCTGAGCCTACTAAATGAATCTCATATTAAAATGTGATGGCCTCAAAGGCATGCATTTGCTTCTGACCGATTTATCTCTTGATTTCCTGAGCAGCACATTCCAGGAGGTGGTCAGGAATGTCCTCATGCCTAACCAAGCAAAGCTCCTTGTATGCTGTTGTAGTCCTTCTGGCTCCCTCTTTATCCTCCATCCTCCAGGTTTTTCAGGCCACATTTTTGTGTGTTAAGGCAGACATAAGAAATGTATGCCCTCTCTGCCATATTCATTTAGGATTGACTCTGGGAAGACTTCCTTGATTCCCTCATTTAGAGGATTCATTTATTCCTTCATTCTACCCCATCAGACAGGCAGGTGGGCAGACATTTGTACCTTCATTCTAGCACTTGTAACATACTTGTATTATAGATAGTCTTAATCATCAGAATCAAGTTTTATTTATTCTTTTGCTTTCATTGTATAGCTCAGTGATTAAAACATGGTTAGTTTTCATTGTGTTTTTGCTGGATTTTATTTAATTTAAATTATTACCTATAACAAGATGATTGAAAAAAGTAGAAAGGTACAGTTAAGACAAGATGGGGTTATGTGGTCCAATAAGTGAGGATATATGTCTACAGACCTATCTACTTTTGCATCTTTGCATTGATCCCGTTAACATTCAGAAAGGCATCATCAATAATTGGTTATGTGATATTTTGTACTTTCAGAAACAAATGTAACTAGGCTAAGCTCACAGTTGGAGACTGTTAGTATTTTCATATACCAGTTCATTGATTCATGCATTATTTGTATTTATTTAAATTTATGAAGAGCGGGGTACCTGGGTGGCTCAGTCTGTTAATAACGCATCTGCCTTCGGCTTAGGTCATGATCTCAGGGTCCTGAGATCCAGCCCACATCAGGTTCTCTGCTCAGCAGGGAGTCTGCTTCTCTCTCTCCCTCTGTGAACTCTCACTCTCTCACTCTATCTCAAACAAAATCTTTAAAAAATAAAATATATTTACGAGGGGCACCTAGCTGGCTCAGTCAGTAGAGTATGTGACTCTTGATCTCAGGGCGGTGAGTTCAAGCCCCATGTTGGATATAGAACTTACCTAAAAAAATTTTTTTTTAAATTTTACTCTAACTTATTTACTTAGTGCCAGGCATTAAGTGATACCAAGATGAACAGTTGTTTGCCCTCAAGGAGCTTGTGGTGTACTGAAGACAATGCTGTTATGAAAAAAAAGAGGCACAGGATGCTCTAGAAGTACAAAGGAAGGGGGCATCTGGATTGCTCAGTTGGCTAAGCATCTGACTCTTGATTTCGGCTCAGGTCGTGATCTTGGGGTTGTGAGATTGAGCCCCACAATGGGCTACATGCTCAGTGGGGAGTCTGCTTGGGATTCTCTTCCTCCCTCTCCTTCTGTTCCTCTGCACTGTGCACTCTCTCTCTTTCTCTCTCTAAAATAAATAAATGAATATTTTTAAAGAAAGAAGTAGAAAGGAAGGATATTACAAAGAGGAGAGTCATGAAAAGTTTCCTTGAGGAGGAAAAACTTGAACTTAGTTTTGAAAAACAAGACCTAGCCCATGAAAAAGGAAGATGAGGCAGAAAAGGAACATTCCAATCAGAGCAAAGCCTTGTGCAAAGGCATGGAAGCAAAAGAAAATAAGGTGTGTTTGGAAAAATAATTTGGTGTGACTGGAGCATAGAGTACAAGTAGGGAGAGGGAGGCCAAATCCAGATCATAAAGATTCTTCTATGCTGATTAAGGAGTTGTGACTTTATCTGCAGGTAGTGGAAGACACTGAAAGTCAAGTTTAAGGCAGTGGCGTGATGAGGACAAATTTATGTTTTAGATAGATCCCTCTGGTTATGCCATGGATGATGGACTGGAGGATGTCTGGAGTCAGGAGAGCAGTTATAGGACCAAAACAAATCCAGAAGAAAAATGACAAGAATCTGAGCTAAGTCAGTGCCCCTGAGAATAAAGAGATGTGGGGAAAGGGAAGCGGGGAGAGGGATGGACCTACGTACTCTTCAGGAGACAGATGCAACACAGTCTGGTGCGGATTGAATGTTGAAAATGAAGGCAAGGAATAGAAAAGATGACTCCCTGTGGCTTGGATGAATGGGTAGGTGATAGTGGTGCCATTCATTAATATAAGAAACATAGGAAGAAAGCCAGGATGTGTTGGTGAAAAACAAAGAATATATTTTGGACAGAATGGTGCCTAGGAATTAAAGACACCAGAAATTCTAGCCTTTTATCTTAAAACAGATGTGCTTGCTATGGAAACTTGATCCAAGGCTTTTATGTAGTGTTCCTGTACCATTTTTTCCTAATTGCCATTAAAGATTATGTATTATATATGTTATAGACATAGATATTTACATCCATATTTCAATTTTCTATAATAAATTAAAATCTTTCATACCATAATACTTTAAAAGGGAAATTTTAAATCAAGTAATTTGAGAGCTTCAAGCATTAGAAATAATCTAATCCAGATCTTCATTTCATAGATGAAGATCTGAAACCCAAATTGTTTAAGTAACTTGCCCAAGTTCATGGAGTAAATCAACAATAGTACCTGGATTAAAATCCAGATAACCTGACTCCTGCCTGAGTGTGCTTTTTATATACCATCTGCCTTTAAAAACATGTAAAGGAGGGAAAAACATGTAAAAGGAAAAATTAAGCAGACACTTATGTTTTAAAATTTCATGACTCTGAATTTTTTTGGGTGTCAGGTGAGTATAAGTGAAGGTGAGTATAAAAAAGAGGTGCCAGGCTAGTAAAGTATATTTTGGCATAGGAAACATCTCATTCATTTATGTGAGGAGAGAATGATTTTCTTGGGTCTTTACCCAACTCTGGGTTGTACATTGACTGACCACTTTCAGTAGCCACAAAAATGTGGTCTTAAAAGAATCGTAACCAAGAAAAATTATTGCAGAATTTGTTCATATGGGATATTCTGTCATGCCATTGATAGCTTAGCTTCTCTCTGTGCCTCAGGGGGGGTATTGCTATAATTCTGTTGGAGGAGATTTAACAAACATCCCCTCACATTATTGTCAATAGCTAAGAGCTTCTCCCTATCAAACAGAAATAATATTTACAGGAAGAAATGTAGTCAGAGGTAAATGCCATCAGAGTATTTACCAACTCTATTGAAATGATTCACCTATACATATCTATTTCCTGCAGTACTCAACTCTTTGTACACATAATAGCTGGTACAAGGCTTAGTACACAGGATGCATTTACCATATATTTGCCAGTACTAAATTGATATGATGCAGGGTTAATAAGCCTGAACTAATTTTAGAGTCTGGCTCTGGTTTTTGCCACTTGTGAGGCGATGCATAGAAAGAATAAAATCAGGGGGATGCTGAGGCTCAGTGACTGAGGAGCTGCTAGCTGGTGGACATCAATGCTGGGACGTAAGTAGAGTCCAGAAAGCAAAGTCAACACCCCAAAAACTGATGGAGCATGAATTGGTATTATAAAAGGGGGGCCTCAAACCAGGAGCCTGTAGAAGTGAAGCAAGTAGCAGGAAGCAAGGAATAGGGAAATGCAGGGTGGGCCACCAATACTGGCAACCATTGTTGTTGGCTCAGCTTGATGATATAAGTCTGAGTTTCCCACACACTGAGTGAACACAGCCTGACGTCTGACATTAATTAGTTGTTTCACCTTGCTTTCTATAACCTCCCTGAACCTCAGTCACCACATCTATAAAATGAGATTTTGGGAGCTCATAATATTTAATGTCTCTTCCAGCTTGCTTATTCTAATGGTTTTATTTCTTCCATAAATAGTAAGTACTCCTTCAGATACCAAAATGAGAAATGGGATTTATGTCATGCATATCAGTACAGAAACTATTTCAAATGTCAGCTAAATAGGTCTGTTGTCTAAAAAGACAACTTTACTTTGCTATTTGGTAAAAAAAGCAGTATATTGGGAGATCTAATAATAGAAATTCTTGCAAATAATGTATTTGCCCTAAGCCATCTTTTTTTATAAAACCATAAACCTAAATGTAGTTGCATTTTAAGTATTGCCACTGATTTATGGAACAATGATATTAGATAAAACTATCAACATTTAAGGCATTTTTTGCATTATTTTACCTTTTTATTGCTTTTCCATATTTACCCTTTTACTTTATTTCACGGTTGTTTTGCCATAACTGAGTAATACCATATGCACCAACATTCAATGAGAGTCCACTTAATCTACAACATATTTTAAGTAAACAATGCCTTTGTCAATTTTTATAGGGCTTAAAATGTTTTTTTTCTTAAGAATTACATGGAGAAATTCTATTTTTTGTGCTTTAAGATATGCTATTGTTTAAGAGAGCCCTTGAAGTGAAATGATAGAGAATGCATTTCATATGCAAGACGTGTCATAATATCACACAGATTTTGGTTCTCATGAACACGAAGCAGCAAGAATTTTGAAGGCCCAGTAAGAAAACTCTCTCAAAACTCTGTCTCATCATGGAAAAGGATACTAGTCATTGGGCAAAAGACATGGGCAAGTGATTTATGAGTGAACTGCAAAATGACTGATAATCTTGACTTCTTAAAAATATTTTTTCTCTACTTAATAATGAAACTTGTCACCTAGTTGACTGTATATTTGCTTTCTTACCACCTATAACATTTCCCAGGATGTTATAGCCATCAATCTGTATGAAAATGATTAAAATAAAAAATGAAAAATTATCTATCTTTAAACAAGCTTCTCCTCATCTGTTCTGTAGCCTTCATTTTATGTATTTCCTGCATGAATATTATGTGTTACCAGAATTTGTCTATGACATTAGTGGTAGTGTGCTTGTGCTTGATGAGTGACTATCCTTTAGAATGGAGCATAACCTGCAGGGCCATCTAGCCTCTTTCAAAGCAACATACCAGCTCTTTCACCCACTCATTGTGTGATCATAGACAGTTTACATTAACTTCCCTGAGCCTGTTTCCTTATCAGTGAAATGAGGAAACAATGCAGTGCCTAGACTGTTACAAGGAAATCAGTCAGGTACTTACCTATGCCTAGACTGTTACAAGGAAATCAGTCAGGTACTTACCTAACCTTAGTAGAGGCTTAGCGTGCTGTTGTTGTTATTCTCTTTGTTATATTTTAGAATAGCTTGCAAGAAATAGAATGGGTAGAAGAAAACAAATATGTTATAAATTGCATACTAAGCAAAAAAGGTAGGAATTGATGAAAGGATTTTTAATGATCCATTGCATTAAAAGTGCTAGCAAAGTGAACTTTCCATATAACTGGCTCTAGAGCCTCTCACCTCCCTTCAAATTAACTTGGCCTCCAATATGGTGAAGCAGAATAAAGTAATCACCCTCTAATGATGTATGTTTTTCTCAAAGGAATGCATAAATTAATTCTCAGTGAACTAGCCAAAAAGGAAACCAATCATTCATTAATCAATCAATCAACCAGCCAACCAGTCCAATAATAGAGCAGTTCCCCCAAATCAGAAGCTGGTGGAACATCAGAAGGTAGAGTTGAGTCCTTTCTTTCATCTCTATCATCACCTAAGGCTCCGCTCCATCTCTTAAACCATAAAATAGAGTGAATACTCCCCATGTAGGGTTAAGGTGTAATAATCCAGTCAATGTGTATGAAAGCTTTTTGTAAACACTATATCACTTTACAAATTTAAAATTATTTCTTTGCTTTAAGCATCATTCATTGTTCATTATCTCATTTCAAATGCCATCCTACCTTCTCTTGCTGGTCTTTTGGACAGCACTTTATCTGGAGTCAGACACTGAGAGTGGCAGCACAGTCAAATTTGGTACTTCCAGTTGGGAGTCTCCTGCTTTATAATTTCTCAGATCTGTGATCAGCAACTTCTAAGCTTAAAATTGACATCTTAGATGTTTCTAAAATATTAAAACTTGAAGTAGCCATCATATTCTGCAAACATATTTTTAAAAAGGGTAGGGAATATATGAGGACAATTGAATTTGTTACAAATTTTTCCTGAACCTGGCTGATATGACACATCAAGATGTATTTCACAGTTCTACATCTACATAGGAATGTTTAGAGATAAAATGAAAGTAGCCCTCCTTATTAATCTCACATTGTATATTGACTTCTGCCTCCCTCCTCAGCCTTTAAATCAACTACATCTGGTTTTTGCTTCTTAAATGTGCCATTATCTTTTGCATTAAAAGGCAGTTACTCCTAGAGAGAGCAGCCCCACTTGATTAAAAAATAATTAACTTGAGTTATATATATGTTACTAATCATGGCAGCCCAAATAAGAATTTTAGTATAGGTTGGAGACCTACTATACCGCTGCAACAGGGTCAGCAGAATTGGGAGGCTCTTAGTGATGAATGCCTACATAAAGCAGTTACTTTGCTTTGCTGGTGTTAACTTTTACAGGTAAGAAAAAACCATAATAATACAGAATACATAGGAGCTAACAAAGATAGAATCACAAAGCAGCTGAACCTTGATGTAGTAACTCTATGCCAGAGGGTGTCCTCCTTTATGGAGACTGAAACATATGATTGTATTACACCCAGAGCCAATTAAGCTCTGGGAAATAACTCCCAGTAACCAACTGCAGAAGAAGTTGATGTATAGGGGTGCCTAGCTGGCTCATTTGGTAGAGCATGCATCTCTTGAATTTTGGGTTGTAAGTTCAAGCCCCACATTGGGCATAGAACCTACTTTAAAAAAGTGATGTATAATTATCAAGCAGCTCTGTATTGGAGTTCACTGATTAGTGAATTCTCTCTCACTAGACAAATCTACATGGGAAACCAAGGTGTTACTTGAACTTTCTTGGTAAGCAGGGAATATGACATTGAATAAATTTGGTGGTCTAAATCACTGCTACTCAAGGAAATTGTTGTCATTTTGCAAACAAGGTAAGAAGCTTGCTCCAGAACATAAATTAAAGCATTAGAGCATCACTTTCTTCATTGAGAGAGTCTTGCTCCTACACACACACTATATTTGTAGTAACAGTGCGCTTAGTGACGTAGATAATTTGCATTCTGGCACAGTTTCTTCATTTCATGACAGACTGTTCACAAACAGTACTCATATAGACAGTTATTCTGTGGACCACACTTTGAGAAGCACTGGTCTTTGCCTAAATCAGAATTACATTGGGAAGCTTTTAAAATATATTGTTGTCTAGTATATAACCTTGAAAATTCTGATTCAGAGTTCTGGTGTGCCGTACCTTTTTAAAATGCTTCTCGTATAGTTTTGATAGATACACAAGGTTGAGGAGCTACACAATAAAATGCACAGAGTAATTAAATAGTGCTAAGTTGAATAGATTAGAGATTGAGAATGTGGAGTTTGGCATTGGGGTTCTTATTGTTTCTCTTGGGCAAATTGCTGTGGATTTTCTAGGCCTCAATAGTCTTACTTGTAAAGCAGCTCTAACAATACCTACCACATAAACTTATTGCAAGGTTTAAGTACTGTTATAAAAAGAAAGCACTTTTAGTTCAATGCCTACCACATAGACAATTGAGAAATGTCCGTTATCTGTGGTGAGTATGAGCTCCATGATGGAGATTCACCTGCCATTTTTTAAAATACACCCATTCATAACTTCCCAAAAGAAAGTTAAAAGATGTTACGAGGAAAGGGAAAACATGATGCAGAATCCAAAACAAAGCTGTCTGCTGCTCTGACCTACCCTCCTTTCCATTACCTTTCTATCATTGTTTAAATATGTTCGTGCAGTTGGAATAAAGCCAAGTTAGAGACCTTGTGTTTTGTCAAGATAATTTCTAGATATTTATTCTAACCTATGTTGTATTTGTTTTATAACAAATGTTTGTAGGTTGATCTTTTCCCCCTCTACTTCTAATTTCGGAATAAAGAATGAAGGGGAGTTACTTTATATTGACCAAGGACATAGTCAAAATCTATTAATAACAATATGAGTTTGAGGGGCGCCTGGGTGGCTCAGTCATTAAGCGTCTGCCTTCGGCTCAGGTCATGATCCCAGGGTCCTGGGATCGAGCCCCGCATCCAGCTCCTTGTTCTGCGGGAAGCCTGCTTCTCCCTCTCCCACTCCCCCTGCTTGTATTCCCTCTCTCGCTGTGTCTCTCTCTCTGTTAAATAAATAAATCAATTCTTAAAAAAAAAAAATAAAATAACAATATGAGTTTGATTCTAACCTTTCATTTTCTTTCACTTGGGGCAGATTTATGATAAATAGAAATAAGCAAGAGATGGTGTTAGGAAGTGAGCTGCCAAAGTTTCACAAAGGGGAATTTAGCTTTAGACTATATTTATTACATGACAATAATGTTACTATGGATTATAAAATAGTGGATGTATTATGGTCCACTGCATCAGGAAAAATCACGTAGCTGTTAATGATTTGGAACCTGGTTTGTGAAGCACAACTTGGCAGAGTTATCAAGTGGTTAAGAGTGTTGGTATGAAAGTTAAGGACTTTAGTACTCAAATCCAAGTCTGGCTGTTTTTGTGGTGTGTGGCCTTGGACCTGACTTCTCTGGGATGCAATTTCCCCATATGTGTAATTGGGTAATAAAATGTAGTCACCACATGGTGGTGGGGGAGAATTAAGTGCACCGACGGGGAGGTGTAGGCTTCTTCTGTATTTTTCAAGCAGTGCTTATGCTTGGCTTTATTCTCTCCAGTGCCTAGCAGCCTCCCTCCTAGTGAGTCACTTAATAATTCTTCCTGGCCCCCATGGTACAATTTATTTTACAACCATAGTATTCTCTAAGATGGCACCGTAGAGGACTAAATGTTACCCAGGCGAGGAGGGCAAATGCTGCTTTATGGGTTATACTTTCAGTGCCTTTTTATTATTTATTTATTTATTTATTTATTTATTTTTGAGCTTTCAAAGGAGCACTGAGAGTGGTTTTAGCTGGCTCTGTGGCTCTGCAGCTTGTTTCGTATACTGTTGCCTGTACTTTACTATTCCCTTAAAAGCTTGTGTTTTGGGCATCTGCCCCCCTCCCACTCCTTGTGTAATTCCCCTAACCCAGCGTGGTCTTTTACTTTTCATTACAGCAATGAAAGCGGGAGGCTGAATTTTTCTCAGAGATTAGTGGGCAATATGCTATAATGAAAAGACCAGAGAACCAAAATTTAGATTTAACTTATCGTGTGAACACTGCTGCATTCTTGCTGGGTGACCGTGGGCTCATCATTGACCTTTGATTCTGTTTCCTCAGCTACAAATAAAAACAAACAAACAAACAAAAAACCCCACCAAAAACAATGAGGCTATCTGTGCCTAGCTCACATCTTTGCTGTGAGGGTTGAAGGAGTTGTAGAAAGTAAGAAAGCACTATCCAAGTACAAATTTTCGTTATGGTTGTGATGATTATATATTATGTATCAGTCTGTTAGGAGTTTGTTAGCAACTGGGTTCCTGTGTGCTCGGCTCCCATTTCCCCAGCTCCCAGAAATGCAGAGGATCCCTGCCAGATGGCTGATTGGCCAGCTGTGTCTTGTTTTGTCATTGTAAATATCACATGCTCCGAGAGACTTTGCTTATAATGTAGTATGTTTTGTCCTTTATCTCCTCCAGATTGAGAACTACATTGTGGAAAATATGAAGTCGGAGATGGCCCAGATACAGCAGAATGCAGTTCAGAACCACACGGCCACCATGCTCGAGATAGGAACCAGCCTGCTCTCTCAGACCGCAGAGCAGACCAGAAAGCTGACAGATGTTGAGACCCAGGTACAGCCCTGAGCCAGAGTCGACAAACTCTTAATGGAGATTTTTTTCCCCCTTTAGTTTACTCCGTAAACACAGAGCACATTTCACCACTGAGATTGGGGAAACATACACATTTTTTGTTTATTGGTAATAACAACAATGACTGCCTGACGCTCTCACGTTTCTTTTGATTTAACGAGGGTTGGTATATTTAGCTTTGCGTGTGTTTGCAAAAACAAGACTGGCAAAGGGCTTAATCAGCATTGAAATTCAAATAAACACTGCAGCTACCAACTGTGATATGATATGTGTCAAACAAAATAGCCATTTGGGTCAAATTGGTGCCTTTGATGTGCATTTTTGACCTGTCCTGCTTCGTGTCTGGTAGTACACTGGCCACAGGGGCACCTGCGGAGGTTTGGTACAGTCAGTAGACAGGCAGGAAAACCCAGATGAACTGATCAGCAATGTGTAGATTCTTTTATTCAGCGTGATTTTATAACGAGAAGTCCATTGAAACTCTTTCTCCACATAATATCTGTGTCATCCCACCCTGGACAATGACATACTTCTTTATGTACAGTCATACTTATTTCAGTACAAATCAGTGAAATGCCTGTTAGTCACAAACCTACCATTACAGTTTAATGCCAATATTTTTGGTGATTTGAAGATGATCTCTTGGTTACTCCATTTGCCATTCTGAAGCCCAGAGGATGAGTCTTATCTCATTGTAATTGATTTCTGGAAGCAAAGCTGAAATATATTTTAAAAGATACACTGAGGCTCATCAAAATTTTCAAGAATTTATTTGGGCATACATCAACTCAAGTTGAGCAGTGCTTAGCTGAAAGTGGTTAGGAACAGTCTACTGTAGGAGCTAAGGGGAAGGTTTGAATAGAGAAGATGCAGAAGCAAAGCAAGGAAATTATTTGATTGACTATAGCCTAAGCAGTTGCCTTATTTGAGGGGGCCTCCTTGGCTGTAATTGATTGTTCCTAACTTTCATTTTCTTGGATTTAAATGTACTGACTCTGGCTCAGGCTTTGATTTACTTACATAGGTTCCCAAGGCATCAGAGCCACCTCAGTCTAATGGCCTACTTGTTTAAATATTTTAGCAATATAAATTCAGAAATAAGATGCAACCTTATTTCTATTTTATTTCATTTCTGTTAATGGCATCATTGATCATATAATGATATTTAAAGATAAAGAAAAATGACGATTTATATGGGTAGAGAATCATATATTACACAGACAACTTTCCCAGGTACAAATGATTTTTATGAAAGCCATTTAAAGCAGACAGGTCAGAAAAGTTTGAGCAGTTTTCCCATATTGATACAGCTAGTGAATTGAATCTGGCACTCCGACGGAAGCATTCTCATTTCTTTCCTTTTCTATCCCTCTTGATTAGTAATGCTAATAATTAAACTAAATAAGAACTTAAATGTGGATTACATTGGAGCAGTAAATCACATGGGCTTTGGAAGATATTTTTTGCTGCACACTATCATTGATAACCACAGGTGATGGGGAAGGGAAGACTATGTAATATAACTAAAAAGTATGAGACTTCATTTAAATCATTTATCATCATACCAAGCAAGCTTGGTGATCTGCAAACATTGACTTCTGGTGGTATAAATGATATGAGTGTATTTTCTCTTGTTTTTATAAGAACAGAATACCCACCATCTCCTACATAGCATTCTATATATTCAAAAACTGGAACAACACAATTAATACTACCACACCTGAGTGAACATTTGAAATTTTTATGCATTTATGTTATAAGTTTTAATGATCTACACGGCAGGGTTTTATTTTTTCTATCCCCCAAATCCTTTTGAGTTGTTTTTGTTCTCTTTTCACCTAGGAATTGGAGTTGGGGAGGGGCGGCAGGGGGAACCCCACTGTTAGCATACTATTCTCCACAAACCATTAAGATGCATGCTATATAAGATTTTAAGAGGTAACAACTTGTTCTGGATCCTTAAGGCTAAGAGATATGTACTTTATGGAAAAGAGTAGAGAAAATTCATAGAAAAAAAACCTTCTCTCTATGGGAACAGCTAAAACTAAATAGCCCTTAAAGGCCAATGAAAGTTTATTGGGTGCACCAAGAAGAATTTTAAGATAACTAAAACATAGAACATATCTAAAAAATCACGAATCTATCAGAACTTGCAATGAGAGGGAGGTAGAGAAGGAAGACAATGGCTCAGACCAGCTATGTGCTACCTTAAGTAAATCCTGGGTATTCTTTTCATCTTCATTTTAATGTCTTCCAACTGTCTATGCTGTCTGTTAAGCTGTGATGCTCCAAAAAATTTTCATGCAACTGTATATACATTTGTGTATATGGGATGTTTAGTTGAACCTTTGCGACAGAACATGTTCTACTTAGACATAACCACTCAAGTGCACTCAAGTACAGATGCAGGAACAAGTTACAAAATGAATCCTAAATTATTCCTTAACCTAAATGCACTCTATTCTTATATATTAAGTATTTTTATAAAAAAGGACCAGTAGATCCTTTTGTGCTATGCAAGCCTGCTCCTCCTAGGTTTTTGCTCCCATATTAATCTTACTTTGTTTCACATAGGTATGTGTTACTTTTCCTAAACTGACTTCAGGTTCTTGGTTATTTTAGGAACTTACAACAGTGGTTTTGCAATATATTTTCATGTTCTAACTTTTACATGATGATGTTATAAAGATAAGTAATTTATTGCTTTTTGGTCCTCTCTCTAGACCTTCTAGACTTGAACTTAACAAAAGGTGGCAGAAACATTTTTACAGCAATGCCATTTAAAAATACTTGTGTGTTCAATAAGCATCATAATCAGAAAAGAAACAGATAATGAGCACATCTAAATAACGCTGCTGGCCAAGGCGGTGAGAATGGCGCCCCATGCCCATGCCTTCCTCCTTAGTCTCACTTGCAGTGTTTTTCTCACTCTGTTATCAGTTTGTGCCAACATCTCCTTTACTTCCAGTTCCTCTTTCTGAGTGTGCACTATGAAAGGGTTAGTTTCAGACATTATTCATGTCCCTTCCTGTCATGTAAGTCCGTTTCTGGCTTCTACCACAGGCCAGTTTTGATTAGAGGCGCACTAATAGACAAACTACATTAAAATTCACCTCTAGTAATTGGTGTGCAGCTCTGTTCTAAGCAATTTTACAAATATTAGCTATTTAATAAGTTAATAAAAATCTTAGGGGGTAGGTACTGTCACCATCCCTCATTTAAAGATGTGAAAACTGAAATCTAGAGAGGAGAAGCAACTTGCCCTGAGTGAAACAGCTAATAGTAAATGTTAGAGCAAAGATTTGACCCCAGGATGTCTGGCATCAGAGTCTACATGCTTTCTGTACTGGCTCTCTCTGTATTCTGCCTTTCTCAGGATTCCTTTCTCTCTTTAAGGTTCTAGACACTAAATGGGTCCAAGCAGAGGGTAAGATGGAAATCAGATAAAACAAAAGTAATGTGAACCTAATAGTAACAACTGAATGTTTTCTATAGATGATAAACACACTGCTGCTGTTGCTGTTACCACGTACCTACACATCGTCTCACGCGATCCCGGAATCCGGTGTTGTCCTTGCCACTTGCTGGCTGTGTAGCTATGGGGCAGTTCCTTAGACACTTAGGCTGAGTTTCCTCTAATTTCCAATTATATAGGAACCATTGTGTAAGGAATGGGATTTAACTAAATTTTAAAAGGTATATTTTGGGTATCTCCTTGATGTAAGAGATTTTAAAAGGTACGGTATAGAATACAACCATAAGTAAAGCAATCCTTATGCTCAGTGAGCTTAATTGAATTAATAAGGTAAAACTTGCCTAAACCATTTCTTTGCTAACTTTCTATCAAATTAATTAGCTGTGGAGTCTTTTCGTATAGCCATAAAAATGCATCTTTCCAGTCTTCTACCATGGGGGTTTTATTGAGCAACGGCCCCAGCTGCTGTGCTCTGAAATCCATCACTGTGTTGGTGCAGAGGGCACAATTCCCAGTGGCCACTTCAAGCCAGTGACACATTGTGGTAGCGATACTTAGTCAGATCTGCTCCTGGGAACTGTTGGACTCCACGGACACATGACTTTGGCTAAGGGCTCTCCTTTAGCCTTACTGAACTTTCTCACAATTGCCGTGGAGGCTAAGACTTTCACTCAATCTCCTTTCCTTCCCTGTGATTAAACCTGCATCCTAGTCAAAAGGTACTCCTAGACAACTCTGTCTTCTTCCCAATTTTCCCTTACAGGCATTCCCCCTAATAAATGTCTTGCATATCTAATCTCATTTTATCATCTGCCTCTCAGAGGTCACGAACTATCACACCTGTTGTTTGGACTTCAATCGTACAATTGCAAATTTAAGCCAGTTCAGGAATAGTTTAATCAATGAGCATCAATCTCTAGACAGAAATAGATTTGAAAGGGCAGCCCTCAAAGTTGAGCCATTGGATCTCTTTAACTTGAAGAGAGAAGAGCTGAATAAATATTTAACCTTGGCCTGGTTAAAATGGCAGTAAAATAAATTTGCTAATGGGTCATCCAAAGAAAATACCATGGTAATTAACTTTCTCACAAGGTCTGGAAAAAGTGTTTGATGACCCATTCGGAGAGGTCTCAGTGAACTATGACCCACAGGTCAAATTTGAATGGCAATCTCTTTTTGTAAATAAAGTTTTTATTGAACTCATTCATTTATATGTTGTGTATGGCTGCTTTCCCAATAAAAAGGCAGAGTTGAGTAGTTGTACCAGAAACCATATGGCCCACCAATCTATTTACTATCTGGCCCTTTATAGAAAAAGCTGGCCAACCTTTGTACTAGGATACAAACTTCAAGAGAGCAAGGATTTTGTCTGTCTTGTTCACTGCTCTATCCTTAGGATTTAAAACAGCACTTGGTACACAGTAGGCTCTTAATAAATCTTTGTCAAATGATTACATGAACTAATATTAGTCCCTTAATTTCTGTAGATTTCAGCCCAATGCTCCCAAGACCAAAGGTAATGTCCTAAAGGTTGTATATTGATTGTTATATATACCAATAAATAGCTGATGGATCAGAATAGGACTTTGAACAGAAACATTCTACTGCAAAATTGTTCTGACCGACTAAGAACATCGGATGACAGCATATGCTCTGTACTTTAAGGAACAAGAGAAATTTGGCCACTTTCTTGCTTCATAGTGCTAGTTTAGCATTGGAGTGGAGTGAGAATTTGGATGTCATTAGCTACAACAAGCAGATGTAATAGTGATATGAAAGAAACCATTTTGATAGCAGTTGGGGGTGGGAGTTGCTTTCTTAGCCAGAGAGAAGCTTCTTGTGTATAGCTACATGAGCCTATAGGAAAGAAGTCAGACTCCAGAGACAGGCTACCTGGGTTCTGATCTGACTCCTCTGTGGATTAGCTCTGTAATGTAAGTACTGTCTCTACTAAACTCCATAACCCAATGAGATTTTCCTTATGTTATAAATATAATATATATTTGTATATAATATAAATAAAATATAAATATTACATACAATAATTATGTAGTATTAATTCTATAACATTATCATGACTAAGATTAACAGTAATTCTCTCAGATTACCTTTTACATTCAAATTTCCTCAATTGTTCTATCCAAAATTTTATAGGCATTTTAGTTTTTAAGATGTAATAGTCCCTTTTAATTTAGATCAATCTTCCAATTTTTTTTCTTGAGGTTTTTAAGAAACCAGACCAATTATTTTTGTATACTATCCCAGATTCCTGAATTTTTCTGAGTATTTCTTTATGATACATTTTAATTTACTCATTCATTCCCCGTGGTTTTTCTTTAAACCAGAAGTTAAGTCTAAAGGCTCAGTTAGATTGACTTGAACATGGTGGTGGGAGTACTTTATAGAATTACTCGTTACTTCCTATTACAGCTCATCAGGAAGCACAAATGCCAGCTTGCCACACTCTCAGTGATGCTATTTTTTTAAAAGATTTTATTTATTTATTTATTTATTTATTTATTTATTTATTTATTTATTTAAGAGAGAGAGAGAGAGAGTGCCTGCAAGCCAGGGGAGGAGCAGAGGGAGAGGGACAAACAGACTTGGAACTGAGCGTGGATACAACTTGGTATCCATGAGGGGGTTGTGGGGCTGATCCCATGACCCTGAGATCATGACCTGAGCCAAAAATCAAGAGTCGGACGCTTAACCGACTGAGCCACCCAGCTGCCCCTCTCAGTGATGCTGTTTTAACTCGGTTAGGATAGAAGCCTCAGCATCTCTCCATCTTAGTTGTCCACTTTTCTCTTGGAAATTAACAGATAACCTGGAGAGTGGTACTTTGTCACACTGCCCATCACCGACCAAATAAATTATTTCATCAATTTTGTAAAATGGTGATCTTCTGATTCTTTGAACACATAGCCGCCTTTATTTTTCTGTAAAAATCTAATTGCCACGACATCATACTTTGTGTTATATTTTTCATTTGAAAAATATAAAGTAAAAGGAAGTACAAACAACAAACAAGGCTGATTTCAAAGTTAGTATGCTGGTGAAAGAAAATTTCTTTCAAGGGAGATTTTCCTTTTAAGGAAGATCAGAGGCACTCTTTAAAGTATTAAAGGGAAGCTGGCTGAAATTCTCTAACTCACTTGGTTTGAGAAACTGGTCATTTTTATTTTTAAATTTTAGTGTATTTTTTTTAAGATTTATTTATTTATTTGAGAGAGAGAGCAGGGGGAGGGGCAGAGGGAGAGGGAGAGAAAGTCTTAAGCAGACTCCACACTGAGTGTGGAGCCCCATGTGGGGCTCAGTCTCACCCAAGAGATCATGACCTAAGTCGAAACCAAAAGTTAGAGGCTTAACCAACTGCACCACCCAGGTACCCCAATTTTAGTTTATTTTTTAATGAAGAACTAACATTTTAGAGTCCATAAATCCTCAGTTTCAAGTCTTATGTCTTCCTTACTCTGTGGTATATGCTGCAAAATTTAAGGTTTGAAATTTTTCCTTGGGGGCTTTTTTCACATACTCCTTGCTCTCCTTTTTTTTCCTTCCCTTTTCCTTCCCTTCCCTTCCTTTCCTTTCCCATCCCTCCCTCCTTCCTTCCCTCCTTCTCTCCCTCTTCCTTCCCTCCTTTTTCTTTTCTTTTCTTTCTTTCTTTCTTTCTTTCTTTCTTTCTTTCTTTCTTTCTTTCTTTCTTTCTTTCAGATGTGCTTTGGAATATGTTTAGGCTGAAGAATAAAATGCCTTTTATCATTTTAATGGAACACTTAGATTATTGCTAAGCAGCAAGTTTCATAGACACATGGCAAGAAAGTGGTCAGTTTATCATAGTCTCCTGTACAATTCTCTCAGTTCTTCAGTTTTTAAACTTCAGGCCTAGTTTAATACATCAGCGGAGAGAGAATTGAAATAAAGCAGCTATTTGGTCAAGGTGATGTGGAAAGAAGAGAAGGGGTTGACATTTGGGCTCAAAAGTGTCCAGAGATGACCTGACACCTAGCCTGGACTAAATGAGATCTGGGATTTGTCTCCCTCCTTCTCCCACATTCAGATGCTGTTTTAGTTTTAGATTTTAGATTGTTATCACTGAAGTCCCATTTAGCATTCATGTGGCCTGCTACCTTCTCTCTGACAATGACCCAGCTTGAAAAATAACTCACTGTCCATTGTGTAGCATATCATCCAGCAGATGATATAGCTCTGACTGCCAGTGTGCCAGACCCCACATTGGGCATTGGCAATTTGGAGGGCTCCAGATGGAAGTTCTGCCTCTGTGTAACTGACAACCTCATGGGGTAGAGAAACAGCACATGAATGAACAGACAGGATAATTTCCAATAGTAATGATTTTTTAAAGACAATACAACAGGATGACTTGATGGAGGATGGTGGGGAGTTATATTACAGACAGTGACCAGGAAGGGCCTCCCTAAGCAAGAATTGAGTAAGAAATCAGCCATGCATCTGGAAAGGTATGGGCAACTGCAAGTGCAAAGGCCCTGAGGTAGAAATGAATTTGGCATGTTGGGGTGACAAAAAGGAGGCCAGTGTGGTTAGAACAAAATAAACAAGGACAGGAGTGGCAGGATGAGATCTGAGAAGTAAGCAGTGTTCTGATCATGTAGGACCTTGTGGGCCAGGCTAAGAACTTTGGAATTTGTTCTGATTGCCAGGAGAAGCCGTTAGCATATTTAATATTGGCGGTGACATAATGTGATTTATATATTTATTTTTTTTTAAGATTTATTTATTTGAGAGAGAGAGCATGAGCAGGGAGAGGGGCAGAGAGAAAGAATCTCAAGCAGACTCCCCCCTGAGTGGGGAGCCGAGGCAGGGCTCCATCTCATGACCCTGAGATCATGATCTGAGCGGAAGTCGAGCTGGACACTTAACCAGCTGAGCCACCCAGGAGCCCATGATTTATGTTTTTAAAAAGATCATTCTGGTATCATGTAGCAAACAGATCGGAGGTAGGACAAAGGATAGAAAAATTAGGAGCTGTTATAGTTTCATTCTGTTTTCAGTGTTCTCTCATGTTCTTCTCAGACATGGAGAAGAACAGTTTTTGTTCTTTGTAAAATAAAAATTTTGGTATTTGAGAATCTCAGAAAGTGTGATGAGAGAGTGTGGTGAATAAGGGAGAAAATAGATTTTGTTTAACTACATATAATATGCCTGATTCAGTGAGACAAAGTACCTTTCATTCATTCAATCAATACTGTCTTCCGTGTGCCAAGCACTGTTCTCAGTGTCACCAAAAGATCAGATGCCTCATCCCCTATTTAATTATTTTATAAATTGTAATTCTAGTTAATAAACAGAAAACTTACCTGGACAAAAAGTATGTTTAACAGTTCAAATCACCTCTTGTGTATCCCCAGTCTTTACATTCTCTACCATTTTGTCTTCTGGGCTACTCCTAATTCTGTCTTCAAATCCCAGTTCCTCTTGCTCCTGTTTTTCCTCAAATGAAGTGAGACAGAATAGGAAAATATTTTTTAAAACTCTAAACCACTCCACACGTCTAAGTTATTGATTAGTAGTAGTAATGTTCTGAATGCCTTTCAGATCTTAATTTATGACAATTGTAAAAATGAATCTTAGAACCTTAGAACTTTTTTAAAGCACAAATGCCCCATCTCGCCATTCTCTCCCCTACTCTCTCACCCTCTGCCTCACACCCGCCTAGCAGGGTTGGGACTTGAGTGAGGAGAGTGGGATCAAGTCATACAAAAATAAATAATAATACATGTGCAGAAACAGATCCTATCTTTATTTTAAGATTATGCTGTGTTCAACATGGATTATTTTCCACTAATTTTGATCTTTCAAAACGTTGCATTAAAATGTTATCTTTTTGACACCTCCTTAAATTTTGCAATTGAGGCAATTGCCTCTCTCATCTCACCCTAGCCCCTGTCCTGGTCCCTTGCAAATACATCCCTTTCCCCCACAACCTCTTATAACCCAAGTGAGCTCTAGTCATATCAGTGTGTTTTGAAAAAGTTATGTGCATCTGATATAATCCCAGGTTTCGACCTGCTGCAGAAAAGGGGGAAAGCTCTAATGATGTCATTTTTAGAGGTGGACCTCTAGATTGATATTGACTCTCCAGAAGGTTTTCCAGCTCCCTTTCAATAAGTAGTTCTAAGAAAAGTGTGGTGGTTATAAAAGTTTTCAAATGATGTAGGAAGGTTTTAAAGCTAATTATCCTTTTTTCCTTGCCCTTTTTACCTCCCTTAAAGAAGAGCAGGGTTGGGGGTGGACAGAACAGAGACAGGGAGGAACAAAGACATTGGCACAGTTTGAAGGTATCTTCTAGGATTGCAGTGTATGATGTTTGCTTGGAGGTTTGGGTTCATGGCTCATAGACTCATTTATATTAAAGCCTGGCTAGCAACATGAGTCTTCATGATTCAAAATTAGTTGAACATTTATGGCTTCTAGAGCACCCAGTATAGCACAGTTGAAAGGGTAACTACAATCTGTCTTCAGTGCAATCTGGGTTCCTGGTCACTTCATTTCCTCAGATTAAGACCCAGGACAGTTTAACTAACCATTTAGTTTTCGGTATAGAGCATTAAAATTAGAGTCGCGCTGTCTGGGTTCAAAACCCGGTTCTTCCCTTGGTTCCTTTGTGGATTTTGGCCTCTTTCTGAACCTCCGTTTCTTCATTTATAAAGTGATGGTAGCAATTCCTCCGTTAACATGTGCCCATGTCTGTGAAATGATCTGGTATCTGGAAGGGCTGGTGTGACCGAGTATGATAGGTGTTCAATGACCCTATGGTCCTGAATCTGTCTAAACTATGTCAAGAGTTGTTTGCACATTTATAATTGGTTTTTGTAAGGTGAGGGATCGAAGTGAGCATATCTTACTTGCCTCTTAGTTATTAGTTATATACAATATCTAAGACTTGTACTAATTCTTATCTCAGAAATAACATGTATATAATATCAATATTGGGGATATATATATATATATATATATAAAGTAGACTATCTTAGGGATTTAGGACATGAAAACTTAAATATGAAAATGGATTTAACAACTCAGTTTTCTCATTCAATTGCAACCTCAATCTCAAATGAATGTCATGTTTAAGACACATTGCAAAGCATTAATTAGTAGAATGTAGGCCATTTAATTGATTATTCTGGAAGAAATACTATTTTAAAAGAAAACACAGCTAAATAAAAAAAACAAAAATTCTTTTCACTTTTTGTGATTAAAGTTTGAAATGTTTTTATCTTTTATCTTGAGGTACTAAATCAAACTTCTCGACTTGAAATACAACTGCTAGAGAATTCATTATCAACATACAAGCTAGAGAAGCAGCTTCTTCAACAGACAAATGAAATCCTAAAGATTCATGAGAAAAACAGGTGAGGATTATCATATTCCAAATATTTACATATGTACTTATTTTTATCCTTCACCTCTCTGTCAACTCTTAAAAGATTGAGGTGGTGTGCAAAAAAAAAGGAAATATAGAGACAATTTAATATAATACAAATAATACTATTGCTTACACTCTTGAAATATTTGCTTTTTATAACTTTTAGCACTAATTTATCAAATGTTTAGTTGTTCAAATCCCACCATAGCCACAAGAATTGATTCTGTGACTAAATTCAGTGACACAAAATATTGACAATATTCAGCAGAATAACATCTATAGCAATAGAGAAAAAAAAATTGTCTCTGAAATTCTGTAACTTGAATTGTCATTCTACCTGCCCTTAAGCTTGTACAAAGCTATGAGATTGTTGAATTCAGAGATCTGGCACCAGAGAGAAGCAAATTTTATTTTTCCCAGAAAATTACTTACCTATAAAGCTGATTCAAGAGTTGCTCACCATCCCCTTTCCCACATTTAAAGCCATTTACTCTGGATATAATAAATTTCTTTGCTTAGTTTTATAGATGTGTTTTATAAACTATGAATCATCTCAGGTAAGTGAAATGGGACTTAGATATCTTGAGATGACGTATAGACTATATTATTTTGAAGTCATTGACATTCATGATGGCCAATTCAGTCAAAGCACTGACCTCTGTAGGACAAATAAATGTATTGCTTATTAACTGACCCCTGGCCATTGGGATGGCTTGAAGAGGTTTCAGTTCTTATGCATTATATTGATTTAAAGACCATTGTGTTGCTAGAAACTAGTTAAATACCTTATGTCATTGGAACTAGAATTTCCACTATATTTCAAACCAGGAAGGCACCAAGAGGACTGCTAGTACTCTTACTTTATACATGAGGGAACAGACTCAGTAGAAGTGAGTGATTTTCCAAGGTCACACAGCTTGCTAGTGGTACAACTGGGAATGTAATCCAGGCTTCTTTCTTCCTAGTCCTGCTCTTTGCACTGTAGCACATGGTCTCTCAATACTACTATCTGCAACCTAAAAGGATTCCCCAACTTTACGCTAAAAGTGGCCCTTAATGACAGCAATTATAATGAAGCTTTTCCATGAAGAAGATAAACCTGGCTGTTGATTTAGAGTCTGAAAGGGGTCATGCATGCTCTATGACTTGTATTTCTAAGTTTTACATTTATTTATCTTTGTACTGTGTCATAGGGTAAACTGTATAACTATAAATAAACTTGACAGGACTTGACCCTGAACTAGTTGCATAATGAAATGTTTTGGAATTGAAAATCCTGCTGAAAAGTACCATTTATCCCACTGCTGTTTCACAGTAACCAGACATACATGGAGCAGGTATACTTTATGTCAACCATCCCTTGGTTTTAGAGTCCCACCATGCTTTAACGTTGTTGCTAACGGTGAACACCTTTATAGTTACATATTTCAAGATGCTATTGTGAAAACTTTGTCTAGGAATAAATAAGTAAAATATTGTCAACTTTACCTTATTTTTTAGGTTATTTGTTTTTATAATTACATAAATAACACATTATTGGAGAAAAAGGAGAAAGTACACAAAATAAAATTAAAAATCACAGTCCTGTCACATTGAGAAAACTGCATGTGTCACTGTATATTATATATAAATATATTTTTTATGGAAAGTTGTGTCATCCTATCCGAGCTGTTTTGCAGCCTGCCTTCTTTGGAAATAGATATCATTTCTCATGAATAAATATCCCTCTAATATCATTCTTAATAACTGCATAGTATTTCATTTTAAGGTGTAACCTAGGGTGGTTTCAATCTCTAAGTATGTTACCATATATGATTTATCTTTTAAAAAGTTGTCAGCATGAATCTACATTCTTCAGTTCTTCCCCTGCTGATATGTGTGTTATCTCTAGGTCTGCATCTGACACTTGAGCTGTCAGGATACCATAAAAAAACCTGGGAGGACTGAAAGGTCTCACTCTTAACTACAAAAACAAATGCTGTCCTTAAGCATCACTTGTACTCAGCTCTCGACCTCTTTCTCTCTCTCTCTCTCCCCCTCCCCCCCCCCCGTCTCTGTCTCTCCTTCTCTTTCCCTCCTTCCTTCTCATATTCATTCCTTCTTTTGTTTTCTTTCTTCTCTTTAAAAAAATATATCCCCTCTACCTTATTTCCCAATCATTTTGGGTTTTTTGTTTTCCATCGTAATTCTTGATATGGAACCTAGTATCATTTCCTACTATGGAATTCTCACCATGACATTGTTTGTTTGTTTAAGGGAAATTGCTTAAAAGTTGCTCTCTCTGTTCCATCGGTAAAGCTGAGTGAAGGTTCACGCCCTCAAAAGAGCTCTGTCTGCTGCAGGTCAAGTGGAGGTGTCTCGTTCCTAATCCCAGCACATACATGCCTTCTGCTGATGATTTTTTTTTCCTTTATTAAGTTCTAATTTCTAAGGAAAATTCAGATCTTTATATATACAAGTCACAACGCTTATTGCTAGTGATAATTTTTTCAGAGTTCTAACAATTCCCTTTGCCAGAAATGTAGGTATTTCACAATGACTTCAGGGATTTAGGTTTCAACTTGAAATTTATCTCTGTGCTCACGCTGACAAAAACTTACATGCATCTTTTACTCCTCCTTTGCACTCCTTTCTTTTTTGGTGCTCGAGTGTAGCATTACTTCACCTGTGGTTCCTGGGGGTATTTTTCTATCAACGTGCTGTATCCCCTGACATTGCTGTGTCTCTGTAGTTATCTGTGTCTTCCTGTAGAAGGGTCTAATGTGTTTAAAGGAGTGTTGGTGGAACGTTTATTCTTAAACTAGGCATATTCTTCTGTGAACCACTTAGAAAAAAGTGTTTTACTTTATAAAAAACCAAGAATATCCTTCTGTGATGTACAGCATACTTTCCCTATTCTCTTTATTGTTATTGTTTATTTCCATATATGAAATGGAATTCAGGAACTCTGCCAAGCGCTTTCTAGAGCAACAAAGAAATACTCCCCCCCCCAACCACCCAATACCATTTAAGTGGACAGAAGGTCAAAGTCAAGCATGAAACTGTTTATATATATTTTTAAAGAAGTTTATTGATTATCCCTACCTATTCCTTAAACGAATCTTAATCCTCCAAATGTAGCAAGAAGCTATTTCTACATTTAGGCATCTCTGAAATGTAGGAACAACATGCCTTTAGTTGGCCAGGTCTGGTTTGGATCAGCTAATACACTTTGCAAGGGGGATTATCTAAATTAAGCTTTGCTTCCTCCCCATGGAATGTCAGGGGTTGTGTCTGGGTGTGTGACTTACCAGTTTTGAGTATGATGGGGCCTCAGCTGCCAAGTTGGTGAGCTGGCCCTTAGGAGGGTCCACCACTTCTTTGGCAGAACAAGGAGGAATATTTTATGGACAGGATTATACTACACAATCATGCTGAGAGGTCCTGCTGATTTACATCCTGACAAATTAAATGCATCACTTGTAGGGTTGAAAAAGGATTTTTGGCCTCATTAGATTCACTTCTTTATCCCTTAAATGGCCAAAGGCACAAAGCAAGAATAGGATTAGCAACATTTGCTCTACTGTTTGTTTTCCTAACAATCTAGTGGGGGGTGACTCCAAGAAGCTTCCAGTTTGCTTTCTTTAGGAAATGTTTTTTTTTTTTTTTCTTTTGTTGAATGCCATCCTAATGTCAAAATAGTTTTGTTTCTTACCTCAAGGAAGCAGCATTTGCAAATACAAGATCAGTAATTGGCCCATGTAATTGAAATTATCAACCAAGATCCCAAGAAATGGGAAGCATTAATATTTACATTGCACATAGGGGGTTGGATCACAAAGTGGAACATGTAATTGTCAACTTTTATTAGATTCTTTGAGTATGTTTCCTGCCAGGTCAGTTCAAGACAATAGAAAAAAGGACAGGGACAGGGAAAGATGTCATAATGCAAATCCCTTGAGCTGAATCTTTTCACCTAAAATTTGGTGAACTGATCAAGTTCACCCATCTCTGACTTAACCCCAACTTTTCCCAAGGTGGGAGCACAGCCGGCTAAAAAAATATTCCAGAAGAAATTCTTCTGCCTCACCAGGGTATACAGGAAGGGAAGTGAGCATCTTGCATATACAAAGATGGAGCACTTGGGCTTTCCTGATACTTGTGTTGAATATGTAGAGTGAAGATTAGGCAAATTTTCAGTACCATTCAGAGTGAAGTGAAACTACCCATGTGATGGCCACTTCAACATAGTTTTATCAAAACTGTCTGCTACCTGCCTACCTAATATCAGGTGAACATCTATGCCAGGTGCTTTGCATACATTACTGCTAATCCTCCAACTAATTCTGCAAAGTATCTATTATTATTTCTATTTTATGTATAAAGAAAGTGAAGTTCACAAAGGTCAAGTTTACTTGTCCATGACCAAACAGCTAGTTTATGGCAAAATTAGGGCTCAAGTCCATAATGATTCTCTGTCTTAATTATTATAAAAATATTTTTCCAGCATGATGCATCCTCAAGATTAATTGATGTGGCTGTCAAGTTATCCTCTTTACACAAACAAATAGAAGTTTGAAGAAAGGAGTCAGCCAGTTGTTTTTGGCCTATTCCTATATAGATCATTATTTATTCCTGCTAATACTGGAGTAGGAAATATAAACTATTTATTTTACCTTGGGAATTCACTGAACTTATTTGACAAGCCTCATCTATCTTTTAGCTGGAGTTTATGGGAAGTTATTAAGTTAATTAATTTTAACTGATTGAAATATGTGTAATTTCAAGATACTAAATTATACCTTACAAATTACTGTAATGGCTTCTTAAAATATTGACTTTTAATACTTAAGTTGCCTAAAGAAATGAAAAGTTAAGTCACAGTCTTTAAATTAAGTTCTTTTCCATTTGATAAGATCTTTACAAAATACTAAGGTAAAATCCTGCTAACTGCTAGCATTAGATTAGGCTGAATTATGTTAGTTGTGTATAGTAGGGATCAATAAAAAGTTTTTAAATTTATATTACTCTATTCTATACCTTGAAAATGGAATACCTACAGACTGACTGAATAGAACATTTTTCTTCTTCTCATGTTTTTTAAAAATGAATTTAATGGCATATAGCATTTTTAAATTTCAGTTTCATTAATCTAGGGTTTTAGAGTGGAAGAGAATTCTGAATCAAACTAAAAATCCAAGGGTTATCTTAATTTTTTCCTTTCCCTGATTCCTCACAACTCACAGTGACTGTTGAGGCTGTCAGTTCCATCTCCTAAATATTTTTCTCAATCTGTCCTGTTCATTTTATTTCCACTGACTATGTCTTAGGTCAAACTCCCATTAATTCTTCTCAGCCATTGCAGTGACCTCTGTGCTTTAAGCCCCATGTCTTTCAAACTGATCATCCAGAGCTCTGCCAAAGTCTTCTTTCTAAAATGCAAGTCAGATTATTTTTCACTTTTGTTTAGGTCTCCAACACTAATTCAGCCGAACTTTTCAATCTCTCAAGAGCATCTGCCTAATCCCCTCTTGGTTCTCTGTAACTAACTGAAGAAAGTTCACGTTTTTTAGCATTGAACACAGTCGGTGATCATTATAATCCTAATTTGGTAGCTCTACTTATACAAGTCTTATATTTTAGAAAATATGGTCTGATAGCTAAGAACATGAGCTCTGAAGCCAGACTGCCTAGGGTTTACTTTTCCTTTATCCTGCTATAACCAGCTCTGCCATGTATTATTTGTGTGACTTTGGACAAGTTACTTAAACTCACTGTACTTTGGTTTCCTAATTTCTAACACTGGGGTGATGATAATAGTAGTGCATGGAGTTTATGTGAGGATTAATTGGTTTAATGCATGTAAAGCTCTGAGAACAGTGCCTGACACACATTACAAGTGTTTAATCATGCTAGTTGTTAGTATCGCACTGAAGACTTGATGTTATTTCAGACATTTTTGACGTTTGACTTGTCTGAAATGTTCTGTAGTTCTTTATTCAACTGAGAAACTCCCGTTCACCCTTCAAAACTCTGTGTAGATGTTAACCTAAGAAACTTTCTCTGACTCTGCCCAATAGATTTGGTCATTACAACTTATATGATAACACTCTACATTGTTTTCCCCCCTTATTTTACTTATCCCATCACATTGTAATATGTGTGTGTGTGTGCTCGTGTGTGTGTATCTATTTTATCTATTTCTCTACTATTGGGCTGTGACCTTCTGGAACACAGAGACTGTGTTTTATTTATCTTTGTCTTCATGCTCCCAGGCACAATTCTCTACACATTGTATATATAGTATTAAGTGCTTTTTGAACATTGAATGAATGATGAACTGGCAAATGTCCCAGGAGCTCTATCGCAACAAATGTCATTTATATCTCTATACACACACACACACACACACACAACTAAAAAATATTTTTTAATGGAAAACACAAACCACATAGTTTACATGAAATATTGTAAATATATTAATTGTTCTTAACATAAATACAATAGAGATGGTATTTACACTGCTATTCTGCATCCCCAAAAGCGCACTGCATGGCTCCCAAGGTTATCAGTTCACATTTTGAATTTCACTAATTCAGCCCAATCTTTAAATTTCTAGATAACATCTTCCCAAACCATTCTAGACTCATGACTATCTAACACATCTCTGATTAATAAAAAAGTAACGCAAACTTGATCTAAACATTAAATTATGTAGAAGTGCATACAGTTGAAGGACAAAGTCTTCTTAATTCCATACTCCTCCACCACCACCACCCCCTGCAGAGAATCATCATTAACAGATTAAGTTTAGTGCTTATTCTTCCAGACTTTTTCTATGAATATAGTAAGACATACATCTGTGTTGAGTGTGAATATTTGTTGTGTTTACACAGACACACACTAATATCCAATCACACACATGTATAAATACATTTATATATAATGAATGCATATGTGTATAGATTATAACTATTCTTTACATGTTGGGTTTATTTCTAATTCATAAAAATTTATCATGGATATTTTAAACATGTAATTATATACACATATCACTCATTCCTAGGTATAGGTAGACTATAATTTACAATTTATTAGAATTTTTATGTGATTATTTAAGTTTTCATACATATTGACAAATTATCTCCGAATTTTATATTTCTCCCCAAGTGTATATGGCTTCCTAATTTCCCCAAACCTTGCTAACCATTTTATTAATGTTGTCTACTTGAAAAGTTAGGTTGTACATCTTTTCATTTTATTGACCATTTGCATTTCTTCTTCTGTGACTAGCCTATTCATGTGTGTTTCTCATCTTTCTATTACATTGTTTATCTTTGTTTTATTAACTCATATGTGCTCTTCAATGGACATTAAAACTTTGTCATATATGCTGCAGATATGTGTTTCTGTAGTTTGTCATTTATTGTGCAATTTTTTATAGAAGTACTAGGTTTTTATATTTTGAAGTGTATCTGTTTGTTTTTTTCTTGCTTTCTGGCTCCCATAACATATTTAGTTTATTCTTATTTACCCCAAACTATTTAAAAAAGTATTTGCCAATGTTTACTTGTAGTAATCTATGCTTCTGCTCCACATTTAAATTACAAAAATATTTAGCTATAAATTTTAAATTTGCTATGTTCAAGTTAGAAATTTAAAGTATAAATGTAACCTGAAGTTACTATACCCTTGTTTGAAGGGGGAAAAAAATCAATCTTTAAAACCCATATTTGCAACACATGTTGACACCTTACATGTTAAAAATAATTAAAAAATGGAAACATCTGTAAGCAGTTTCAGACAGATAAAATTGAGAAGGTTTCTATATTTTCAACATCTTCCTCTTGTTTAAGGGCTATCTTTACACACATATTGCTTAGGAAACTGTCACCACTGTGAATTCATTGGCTGCTATGTTAAGAACTCTATTGTGGGAAACAATTTGAAAGGGGGAGCTTTTTCTGTGAAAGTTTCAAGATGTGTTCAATGATCTGAAATATTTCCAATAAGATATGTTTGAGGAGGCAGACTGTGAAAATGGAAAGAAGTCAACCAAAAACTTCAAATAAGGTTTTGCATATACTCAATTAGAACCTTTTACTGAAGTTCAAGGCCTAGATTATTTTGTTTATTTTATTCTTCATTAAAGTGCACCTCTGCTTCAAACTAGAAGTTAAGTGCCAAAATTTTATGCATGTCTCTTCTCAGAGTGTTTCCAGAAAGATGGGAAACAGGAAGTATTCGGAATCCTGTGAGAAATACTGTCTTCAGATTTCTAACTCCATTTGTATAGATTGAGGTACACAGTTTCATAAATTGTTGTTCCATGGTACACAAATCCTAAAAGATGCATCATGATAAAAACTGTTTCTTTAATCTAAACTTCCCAAAGACTTGAGAGTGGGACTCATACACCTGATAAAAATATACAGAATGCACTCTAGAAAACAGTGCACTGGAGTTTGGAATCGGCATCCACATTTTGGATTATGCATTTAAGTCTAAACTAAACTTATTGCTGCAGGACAACATCAGGGAAAATATAACTATGTTGCCTATCTAATTTTAGGAGGCTGGAGCTGTAATGTTATCCTTCAGATCAACCTTTACTTGTAGTTCTCTGTATCTAGCTGAGGTAGCCTCTCCCAACTGATCTGGATAGGGAAAATGTAAGAGAACCAATAAAAGACTCCAGGAAAAAATGGGATAAAATTACATTTAATGACAGAGGGGTTAAGGCAGAGTGGTGCTTAAGAAAATCTTAATTCAGATAAAAAAAAAAAAACTGGCTTGACAAAGAAACTGTTTTTATACATGTAAAAGATCAATAGACTAAAATATTGTGAAAGACAAGCTCCCAGAATAACCAGATGGAGAGTGACAATTACTAAGGAGATGTTAAAGTGATTCCTTGCTTCCTAACAATATATAAATGGGTAGAAGAAATAAGTAGAAGATATTAAATAAGAGAAACTCTCATGCTAGTTTTCATAGCACTGGGATGTCATGGGCACATTTCTAGTCTGACAAGTTAGAAGACATGACTTTTTATCTTGGTTCTGACACAATTAGTACATGATTTTGGGACAAGATACTTAGATTCTTATTAACTGGGGCTTGTGATATCTACCCAGTCTGTATCTCTATATTGCTTTAAGAAACAAAGGCGATAAGGGCTTTAAAGGACTACACAATTATAATGGTATATTACAACAATGTGATTAATAGAGATAGCATGTGAATTTTTTCTGGCAAGAAAGTTTTGGATTCAAACCAGTTTGGAGTAATGAGAAGGGCTGGCTTCCCAAGTAGATAATAACCAATGGATGAGAAGTATCTAAGGAAAGAGAATAGTTTTTGTTTTGTTTTTTTTTTTTAAACCAAATATGAAGAGAAGATGGAAGTAAGGGATGAGCAGCATTGGAGAAAATGGAAGGGCCAAGAAGAGATCAGTCCTGCCCAAAAAAGTCTAAAAAGTTATGATTAATATAACGGATATATCTAATAAATTTAATAGATAATTACTATAATATAAAAGTTATTAAAGGAACTCCAAGTGAAGAAATGAGATGAGAAAATGACTGGAAGAGATAGTTAACTGGCAAGACTTGCCATTTGGGAAACGGTGTGACATGTTTCCATTTTGCCGATAGTTTTTGTGCATATTATTTTTTCTTGAATATATTTTATTCCAAACCCTGTGAGGTGTCTGTGATTCAGAGCATGGTTCTTACTTCTGTGGGCAGTCCCTTCTTTACTTTGCATAAATATCTATTTTAAGATGACAGGCTATTTGGATTTCTTTTGATACGTGGTAGTCACGTGCATTAAAGGTTGTTCAGTGAACTATGAAAATTAATGTTCTTTTCATCATGTTAAGTGCATATTCCTTTTACTCAGGAAATGCAGGCCTTTTCTTCCATAAGCCAGTGCCAAGTTGTTTTCTTTGACATCAGGGAATACTTTGATCAACTTTAAATTCTCAGCTCTTTCCAAATTATCCTGAAAACCAAAACAAACAAACAAGCAAAATTCCTTTATTGACATCTCGGGTAGTAGCCATCTTTAAGTATATACTCTCTTGAATAGGGAGTGTATCAAAAGAAGTGGAGAAACATTGATTTAAAAAAATTTTTTTAAACAGCATTGTATCTGAAACAAAAGTTTGTTACAGCTGCTATTGTTTTATTTGAGGTATTCTCTCCAAAAATAAATCCTTAGAGTAGGAATGGTATCATTTTCTATTTTACATAGTACTGAGAACACTATTGGCACTTAGCAAGTAATAAATACAAGTTATAGCTATAGCATGATATTTTCTAAGCCGGAATTTTACCTACTGATTAGGAAAACTGAAAGGCCAATGCTCATCTTTTTGTAGGAACAAAATGGTAATTCAGATTTTTATTCAGTATTATATGACTGTATCATCCAAATTTTGATCTTTACATTATTATTATCATTTTAACAGCTAATTCTAAGGTTTCTTGGTAGTATACTATAACTCTTGCGACTTTAAAAGACAATTTTTTTGTAAGTTAACTGACTTTACATTATGGGCATCTTACATCTAATCCTTAGGAGGAAAACAAAAAATTAAAAAGTAAACTGAGAATGAGCTAAGGCATCAGTTGTGGTTAATTCTCAGATCTGAAGGCCAAAGATTACGAGACACAGAGAAAACGTGCTTTGACTCCATAGCAAGTGCACTAATCACTTAACCAGTGGTTGGATAAACTTTTTAACCAATAGAGAAGGGTTTTTTGTTTGTTTGTTTTATTTAGTTTATTTTTTAACCTCTAACTTCAGCAGCAAATTATTGATACAGAAGAAAACACTAAAAGACTGTGAATCGTAACTACTCTTTACAGATGTTTCTTTTATCTTACCCTGACTTCCTTGCCTAAGGTTTTCATTTCCAAAAGATGTCTTCAAAATACAGATGGCCATCACAAATTTCCCTAATCACTATACCCAGGTTCTATCCAAATTGAGTTTGCTTAACAATCAGGGTAGGGCTTCTTTCACTACTGGTGTCCCATGGAATGAGAGCAACCCAAAATAGAGGTGTGGCTTCTCTTATCTTGCACAAGTCACAGAGGTGCCCCTGACAGGTCTCAGTGGAAATTTTCATATGTGAATCTAGACATGCTACCCAAGGTGTTGTAAATTAGTAAGGTAACATGAATAGAAGCATCCCAGTGTTTTTCAGGCGTGGTTCAACAGGCAACTTTCCTGCCATATTCTGAGCCACATTTTCTTGAGACAGGTTGGTTGGCAAAGATCCAGAATGCTCATGAGCAGTTCTCTCCACACTTCTTAATCTCTCTAAAGGACAATCAGATATTCTAGCTCGTCCCCCAGTACATCAAGTAGGAAAATTTGGCTCTTCTAACATGCTCTATTTTATGATTTAAGTATTAAATTTTAAAAATTCCCGGGAGTCCCCTTTTTGCAAACTTATAGGAGTGATTCAGTGCTATATTTCTCCAAGGTAAATTAAGTGCCCAGTCTGGTATGTTACATTTGAATAACACCTTGTAAACTAAGGACTGGTTGAACCTTCTGAAAATGGAACTGAGGAAACTGAATCAGGCTTTCCTCTGAGGAATCTTAGTATATTATACACTCTATAAAATACAAATACTTTTTATTTATAGTCAGTTGCTAGGATCCAAGAGTGCTTCTGCATTCCCTATCATTTTTAATGTGCAATATGCAGAGGGAGTATCTTCTGAAGAGTTCTGAGAGAAGGAAGGTTCTCAGTTGAAGATTACATCACCCTGAGCAAAATCCCGTGTCTTTGTGTAAGACCACGCCACCAGTCTGTGCTCTTCCTGTGCAGAACCATCTCTGCAGTGATTTGGGAACTGGTGGTGCTTTTAGGCCTCATTCTGAAACTTAGGTTGAGAGACAAAGTAAGCTGTGGTTATGATACAGGACCAACCATCAGAAATCCCAAGAAATCTAATTCACTGAGATTTTGCATAGCTTACTTTGCATCAATATACTATTGATGGTCCTGTGGGTTCTGCATCAATATACTATTAACTGACCCCACAGAACTATTGTGAAATTTAATCACTGTTAATGTTTTGAGAATCCCAAATGAATGCAACATAAATTAAAAAAATAGTTTCTATATTTTGTTTGTATTTTTCCTGGACTATTCTATCAGCTTCTTATTGGACCTATTTCCTTAATGAAAGTTATACTATAACTTTTACAGACTAAAATTCTTTGGGTCCAAGTCAGCTACCTTGGATATGAGATGTACCCCAGGAAATAAATTATATTTAGGAAATAAATATTGCTCTGACAACAAATGGTCTAATAATTCTTTATTTGATATGTTATATATGTAACTCCTATAATTAATGTGTATTAAATATTTATATAAATAACATGTATATTAGAATGTTATATGTGTATATATTTTTTAAAAATTTTATTATGTTATGTTAATCACCATACATTACATCATTAGTTTTTGGTGTAGCGTTCCATGATTCATTGTTTGCGTATAACACCCAGTGCTCCATTCAATACATGCCCTCTTTAATACCATCACCAGGCTAACCCATCCCCCAGCCCCCTCCCCTCTAGAACCCTCAGTTTGTTTCTCAGAGTCCATAGTCTCTCATGGTTCGTCTCCCCCTCTGATGCCCCCCCTTCATTTTACCCTTCCTATTATCTTCTTTTTTTTAACATATAATGTATTATTTGTTTCAGAGGTACAGGTCTGTGATTCAACAGTCTTACACAATTCACAGCGCTCACCATAGCACATACCCTCCCCAGTGTCTATCACCCAACCACCCCATCCCTCCCACCCCCCACCACTCCAGCAACCCTCAGTTTGTTTCCTGAGATTAAGAATTCCTCATATCAGTGAGATCATATGATACATGTCTTTCTCTAATTGACTTATTTCACTCAGCATAATACCCTCCAATTCCATCCATGTCATTGCAAATGGCAAGATCTCATTCCTTTTGATGGCTGCATAATATTCCATTATATATATATACCACATCTTCTTTATCCATTCATCTGTGTATATTCTGAGACTGTCACTTATAAAATATTTCCATAGTGACATACCTAACTAAACTTTCTAACTTTAAATAAACTCAGGATCTAGTTGAGTCATATATTTTTGTATAGCATTTTTAAAATAGTCTTGTCTTTATTTCCTTGTAGTTTATTAGAACATAAAATCTTAGAAATGGAGGGAAGACACAAGGAAGAGTTGGACACCTTAAAAGAAGAGAGAGAAAATCTTCAAGTCTTGGTTACTCGTCAAACGTATATAATCCAGGAACTGGAGAAACAATTGAACAGAGCCACCACCAATAATAGTGTCCTTCAGAAGCAGCAGCTGGAGCTGATGGACACAGTGCATAACCTCATCAACCTTTGCACTAAAGAAGGTGGTAAGAATTTCTTCAATTTGGTATAGTAGATATTTTATTTAACATGGAGCAAGTAAATATTCAATACAACTTTCTATATTGTATTGATTGCTGTATAAAAGCAGCAAAATAACTCTATTCTTAGAAGCATTGCATGCAGTTTGTACTCACAATTTTCTCATGTTTTTAACATCAGAGAATGTACTCATAAGCTTGAATTTGTGAATTCGCAGTATCATTCTAAAAGAACTTTCTAGTTTCTTCTCTCTTGCTTGCTCTTTTTAGCCTTAAATAAAACCTGCGATACTGTCCTGGATAAACATTTGATGTTATGGTGCTAGACACTTAAATACAGAAGACAGAAATTAGCCAATGTTAAAGATTAATTCAGAGTCCTGGGAGAGTTTCAGGAAGATTCCCATTTTAAAACTAGTATTAATTATTTCTTTTGTAGAGGGGGGAGAAGGAAGAGTTGCTTATTGGGAGATATAGAAGCTCCCAATAACTATTATGAAGGAGAAAGAATCTTTGTTATTAAAAGTCTTTTTTAAGATCACTTATGTTTAGTCCTGTGTAGAGAAGACCTAATCAGGGCATCAAGCATATTTATTCTGGGCTGTCTTTGTGACAGTGGAAATATATATATATTTTAAATCCTGGTACAGTTAACATACAGTGTTATATTAGTTTCAGGTGTTGGAAATACAAATTTTTAATATGACTAGAATATCTGGAGCCACTTAACCATTGAAAATATTGTAGGCCTATGTCTCTTTAGAAGATAATCTATCCATCTGCCCATCCCCACCCAATAATTATTGAATGACTGCCTCTGTGAACGCTTGTCCACTTCAAATAGATCCTTTCCCTAGTCTCAGGAGAGCTCTTCAAAGTTTGGAGCTTAAAGTCATCTTCTGTAGTTCTGCTCGCTAATCAGCCTTTCTCTGAGTGAAGATGCGATGAATCGTAAATAGTGATGAGTGAAAGAAAACACCAATTACATCTGAAAGTTATGGTTGTCACTAAGCTGTGGCTTATGTGACCATTCATGTGGTGGTTCCATGTGCATATGCAATATACATACCACAGAGGGTTCTTTAATAGTGGACTTAAGCTGTATGAAAAATTAGCTCAATTCCATACTTTCATGTATAGATATGAATATAGATGATAATTCCATATGAAGTGATCTTGTTTTAAAGACATTTCACATTTTTCTATTACACTCCATTACCTTGAGTTTTATCTCCTTTAGATAGTCTAAACAAGTCCTTAATATACTTTGTAAAGAATATTTTTTAAACAGTAAGTTCCCAGAGCTCCATTTGGGTGTGCTAAGAAATGTGATTGGGAAGGAAAAAACCTGCTAATCAGTCAGCACCTGCCAAAACCTTCGGTTAGAGTCCACTGGAAGGAAAGCTTGGTATGATTTTGCCAGAGAATTTTAATGGAGCTCATGAGTATTTAGAAATTAAGTATTAATATGAGACATATCTATTCTCATATTGAACTTAATACATTAGGGGGAACATTGAAAACATATTTTTCTTATCATCCTGAGACTTAAAGCACATGGAGTTGAGTATTTCTTTCTTTCTTTTTTTTCTTTTTTTTTTTTTCATGTTGTTAGAAATATCAAGCCCTGGTGATTCTCACAGAGCTCATATGTCTGCCTACTTATCATAATTTCACTTCTTTTCTGAGTATTTGTCCAATAAATACGTCTTTAAACTTTTAGAGGCAGGGGTGGAAGTGACTGCAAAAGTAAAATTCCTGGCTAGGTTTGGAGTTTGGGGGCAACAGCAGGCAACCAAACATCTGTTCAAGAAACATTTACTGAATAATTATGATACTGTTAGATGCTACCCGTGTAGCATCTCAGGGTGTGTGAAAAGTAACTGTCTCTTTTGTGATGTAGCATATCCAAAACAAACAAAAATAGGAGAGACAAATTGTCTAATACTTCAGACCTCTTGACATTTATTTTCTTTTTAATGATACAATCCTAAAATAAATTCTGATTTAATTGCAGGACTTGTGATCATCATGTAAATCTATTATCCTGTTTTCCAGTGGGTTCTGTGCTCTCATAACCATAGGTTTTATTTGCTTCTTGTTAATTGTTGTTTTCTTTAATTCTATAGTTAATATTCTGACCAAATATTTGATTATTAAGGACTCATAAAAGACACAAAAATGGAAAATGCCTCTTAATAAGGTTTCTATCAAGATTTTAATTCTCTGCATATCTTCATTTTCACTGGTGTCATAGTCTTTATTATGATGAATTTGAAATTTTAAATAACTCATACCATAATACTGGATTAAAATCAGACACTAAAATGAACTTTTATTTCATCCTAATTCTAAAACATGTAAGTAGAACCTTTCCCTACTTTTGTGACCAACAACTCATTTACCAAATGTATTTATTATTTATCAAGGGATTTTATGCAAATGTTATACTTTTACATTTAAATATATGCAAATATGCCTAAAATCAATATACCACAATTGATTTTTATGCATCAATTTTTAAAAATGTGTATCTTAAGAACTCAAAGAGTAATCTAAAAGATTTTCCAAAATCTTCATGAGCTATGTTATAATACAAAAGCCAAAATGTTTAATTGACTTTAAAGGTCCTCCATTTGCAACTTGACCCAATCACTTATGGAGACAGCCTGAATGTAACACTACAAAGCAAGAGAAGAAATTTTTTAGTGAGTTTTCTGTGTTGCCAGCAACTAATTTAACCTTTATGAAGATGTTTCATCATTTTATAAAGTCAGTATAATTATGTCTACTTCTCAGTGATAGGGAAAGGATTAAATTAGGTACTGCCTATAAAAGCAAACAACACATGACATAGGTGACTCATTAAACTTTAGTTCCTTCTTTTTCCTCCAAGTGACAAGGTTAAATTAAACACAAATTTATTAAGTGCTATCTATAAGCAAACTTCTTTCATGGAAAATGTCTGAATACAATGCTCAAGAGTGTTTAACTGTTGACAGTCATCCAAGCAGTTTCTTTTAGCCTCAGTTTTCTTATCCAAAATGGGATCATAATACATACCTGATGAGTTTATAGTAAATTGAAAGAACTTTTTATAAAACATATAGCATCAGTGCCTATCCGTAGTAAATGCTGAAAAAATTGTAGTCTATTTACTTTTATGCCTTCTAAAGTATTTATAACTCACTAAAGTTACATGATAAAAGCATTCTCAAGAAGTGTTGGCTGGAAATTTATCCTTTCCCTAACATGTGCTTGGTCCAGGAATTGTAAATCCATCTTTGCATGTAGGGATTATTTTTGTTTAGTTTCACAGAACTTTTCCTACTAAAATAAGACACATTTAAGCTAAGTACAATTTTTAACAAACACATTTTCTGAAATAATTCACCAACCTGTCCTCTTCTTGTTCCAAATAGGCAATAGTAGTGTTTTAGGCAAATAATCATTTCAAACAGAATTGCATCCATTTTGTAAGGCTTCTGGGTAACACATTTATTTTTGTCTAACCCTTGTCTGCAAACATTTGGCCACACTCATTCTTAGAAACATTACCCACTAAAAAAATATTGCCCTCAGTGTTATCATAGCATCAAAACTTAGCTTATTGCTTCATGTTTTTGGCAATTCACAGTTATTGCTGGAATTAAATAGTTTACATTGATAATGGCATGGATACAAGGCTTGGAATTCTTCTGAGCAGGATAATCCGGTACTGTAACCATCAGACCTTCACCAGTCATCTTTATGTTCAGAGGCGATTAAGCCGTCGCCACATACAGTGAGCACACCTGAGGCAAACATTGTATTATGTGATCAAGAGTTTAATTAGTAACAAAGAATTAAAAAAAGGAAGAAAGAAAATAATATTTAGCCTCCACTCTCTACCACAGGCTGGTTTTCTTACTGTCTAAATCACGTTAGAGCATACTCCTGCTATACCAAGGTATGATTAATAAATTTATCCATTCATTCAAAAATATATAACAACTGTTCTGTTTCACATTCTCTTCTGGGGGATAAGAATGTTCATCCATCTTTATTTAACAAATATTTGTTGAGTTCTGGTAATATAGCAGATGGGGTTCAGGCCACTGGGAAGAGAGAAAAGCTGTAATTCAGTCTGTAGCTTCAAGGAAACTAGAGTTTGGTGGGTAGAGAGACAGATAAACACACAATTATATTTCGTATTTCATATTTTGCTACACATGAGGCTAAGGTGCCAGGGCACTAGTACACAAGTACTAGTGATTAAATACACATACACAAGAGAAATATTAAAATCATGGCAGGGACAGGATGAAGGCAAAATATAGCATCTGCAGTTTTCTTAAGGATTTTGCTGAATGCTTACTATAATTCAGGCATTGTTTAAGCTTTATGTGTATTAACTTAGTCCCAACAATAACAATATGAGATAAATACTATGGCTAGTCCCATTTTATAAATTCTACAGAGAACTTGAGTAATTTGCCCAAGGTTATGCGTAGCTGGTAAAAGTTGATCCATGATTGAAACACAGGCAGGATGGCTCTAATGGGATGATAACGGCTAAGTCTTCAAAATAAAGAAAACAGGGCATACTCCAGACAGCTCAAAGAACATGTATATTTGCCAGGAGTCATGGCAGGGAGTGGGATATACCTAAATGCATAGCCTAAATATCAGAATCAAAGCCAGGAGAACAATGAAAGATGGAATTAGAGAATTAAACTGAGGGAGATCAAGGAAGCTGCATTTTTTTCTCTGAAAGCAGTAGGGAGTCCTGTCAATGTATGAGGACCATGTTGACATTTGCATTTTAGAAAAAAATTGCCCCAGTCACAATGTAGGAAGAATGTACTGGAAAGTTGATAAGCTTGGAAGTGGAGGGACCAGATGGGTGTTTTGCCATTATTATTAAAATATTAGCAAATATTTGGAGAGTAAAAGCCAATCTTCTGAGCCCTTTGCATATATTAACTCATTCAGTTCTGATAACAACTCTATAAGCTGGGTGCTCTTATTAGCTTCCTATGACAGATAAGGAAACTAAGCATAGAGAAGTAAATCATTTGCAAATATCATGCTGCTAGCAAGTGGGCAAGCTGAGATTTGAACCCAGAGTCTGATTCTGGAGTCTGTACATTATCTATCCACTGTACTATGATGGGAGGGAAGATAGAGTTGATGGTGGTTTTCATCTCATTCTCAAAAGGATATCCTAGGAGAGGAATAATGAGGTGGGACCAAAGAGGGACAAATGAAAAGGCAGATAGAGGGGAAAATCATGAACAAAGAGAATTAGAATCAACAAGAAATAATGACCTATTAGAAAGTAAGTCAAATATAACTCTTAATTTTCTGGGTTCAGTAACTGAAGGGATGTTGATTACATTCCTAAAAATCAGCAACATTTAAAAAGAAACAGGTTTAAGGGGGAAAGATTAATGAGTTTAGTTTGGGGCATATTGACTGAGGTGACTATGGGAAAATTTGAATCTGGAAGTCAGAGAAATACAAATTTGTAATTCAGAAGTGAAATCTGGATGACCACATACATTGCTGTGTCCTCAGAGGAGACAAGTGGTAAATCCATGCAGCAAGTGAAATCAGTTGAAAGTGCATATAAAGCAATGATTCAACCATTTGGGGGGTTGTAGATCTATTTCAGAATCTGATAAAAACTAGCCTACCTTTCCTTCTCACTTAGTGCAAACACTCAGGCACAGGTTTATGTGCGATTTCAGAGAATTTACATACTAAGATTGTGAACCCATTTTAAAATAATAAGAATATAAAATCCAAGACAGAAAATTGAGAGTTCTTTATGGGATAGTTAAAAGGAGATCGGAAAGAAAACAGAATTAGGAAGAAAAACCAGTAGTGAGGAGTGTTACAACAGAGAAAAAAGTTCTGTGAAACGTCTTATCCTCGTGGCTTATAAATAAGCAGAAAGGCAAAAAAAAAAAGAAAAGAAGAAGGAAGGAAGGAAGAAAAGAGAATAAGGGGAGGGGAGGGAAGGGAAGGGAAGAAAAAGCAGCCTGAAAAGCGAATCTTGAACTGGGATGTGGCCTCTCCCTGTAGGAGAGCTTGGGTGACATGTATGGTTCAATTGCATGGGTCAAAGACAAAAATGAGCAAGAGGAATTAAAAGCAAAAAAACTGTCTACAGCAAAATTGATTGTGAAAGGACAGATAACAGTTTGGGTAGGGATGCACATAGGATAGAGAGAAGTAAAAGAAGCTTAAATACTGAGAGACACGAGCATGTTTATATATTTGAACATGAAGTTCAAATTTCAAACCATAAAGAGCTTCTCATGCAATTCATTAAAAAAAAAGAAAATTTCTTTCACATCACCTGAAAGACATAATGACTGATACTATAAATTTTTAAACCTTCTAAATTATTTGGTTTAAAATGTCTTTCCCAGAGGCTGATTGCAGTGGTATGGAACTTCTGATCGTTATTTTTGGTCCTCTGGCCTTCTGAAAAGGGGAAATGAGGCATTTGTTTCTTTCCCAGTGCTGAGGAGACATTTGGTTCTGTTCTCAGAATAATTCTACCATCTGAAAGGAATTTACCTCCCGTGCAGTGTCTATTGAGTTTGTGAAGTAAATCATTCAGTCGAGGGATGAGATAGTTTGAACTCCTGCAAGTCCCTGGAGTTAAGAATGATTCTAAAAACATCACAAGCAATGGGAGGAAATTAAAACTTTTTGAATGTCACTTATATAAATATTGATAAAAATAGAATATATCATTTTCATTGACTGAGTAAAATATTTGGGTTTTAGTTGACTACTTCTAATGCACAATTTAACATTAGGTAGAAAGAGAAAGAAAAATACAGGAAGTCATCTGCTGCACACTACAGTGAGCACTTGTTCCCATTTAATGAGGGAAATGCTTTATCTTGACAGAAAATTATATGTCAAACATTTACAATTTCCTTAAAACGAAACACACTCTCTAGCACTTCCTTTCATAAAACCCAATGGCTTTAAGGGGAAAGTGACTGTTTATTTTTGGAAATGGTATATTTCTCCTTTTTGATGGAGCATGTTATCTGCCTTTTGAAAAGTTACAATTTCTGTGGAAAAAAAAAACTGCGTGAATAGCAGATAGCCAAACTCATGATAACAAAAAATAATACAGCCTTTGACCTCTCCCATGAATTATTTCTAAACTACCTCTTTTGGGGGAGATTTGAAACTTTGTGGTTAATTCTCTATTGGAATTCAAGTTTCAATTTCAGAAACTAAACTATTTGAAAAGGGATATCTCCTGGTTCTAGCTGGGCCTGGAAGTTACCAAGGTGAAAGGCCACCCCCCCCAAAAAAAAACAACAAAAAAAGGTGTTGCCTTTCTGCCCCAACATTTCTATGAGCAAACTCCATTTCTTCTTCTCTTTAGCTTTCATGGTCTGGTTGGTTAAAGCAAAAAAGCACAAAATATTTTTAATAAAATTTCAGCTAAGTCATTTCCTGGACTCATCCACACTCAAGTTGAACTGAACAGATATTTTCTAAGTCCAGGGTCATAATGGAACAGTGGTTCCTTACAGATAAGCTCTGGTACTTTACACAGAGTCCAAATGACACCTCTAATTACTTGGAGGGAAAGTAAGAAAAAAAACACATTTTATTAACATCTTTAAGTATGTATGCATCACATTAACCATAAACCCTCATGAAATGTCTTCTGCTTTAAGAAGGGAGAAAGATGAAATAAAACCTGAGAAATATTACAACCAATCAGTTAGGCTTAAATACATATAAAGAAAATAATATTGATTTTTAGCATTTTTCTAAAAGTTGATTGTAAAGAACCTTTAAAACTATTGATAGAAAACATTTTTAGTTTCCTATTAGAGCTCACCATTTATTTTCAACTAAAGAATATCAACATCATAACTAAGGACACTGGACTCTCATCTTACCACTGGCTTGGATGTTCACATTCTGAGTGGAACCATTTCCAATAAGGAATCACATTAATATGTGACCTAGAACAATCTACTTTTTTAAAAATGAATTTATGATGAAGTTAAATTATTAAATGAAATACCAATTAAGCCAAACCTCTTTTAATTTTGTATTTTATTGTGTCTTTGCATATATCCATAATTATTTTTAGGTGTGAACATTCTGTTTTCATAGCCAGCCTGAGTTCCTTTAGAGTAGTGAATTTGAACTTTGGGTTTAATTTTAAGTGGAGATTTGGTTCTAAAGGAAGCTTTGCTGGTTGTTTTGGCCTCATGTACACATACTTACAAATGCACAAATAGATTGAATCTCAACCATACTTAATTCTCCAGCTCATCTCCCTAGAGCTGGGATTTAGACAGAGATGGTCACGTAATCGGCGTCTTGGAGCACCTATGACATATGCCATCTAGAGGGCAAGGCATGTTGGTCTAGCAGGAACAGGAATCAAGGGCATCTGAGTTCTAGTCCCAGCTCTGCTGCTAGTTGCTTAACATAAAACTACCACACACCTTAGAGTCTGTCTGGTGTCCTAGACAAATCCACACATTTTATGACTCATCAATCATTCCATTTCTTCTCTTCGTTTTGTATCACTTCTAACGACTAGGAAAACCCCAAGTTCAGAATGAACCTCAGCATGGTAACCAAGTATTATTCCTCAAGTAGATTCACCACAAGAGTAAGAATCGAAGTGACATACCTATGGTGACAGTCAGCCTCTATTTATTTAAAACTTCAAAGTGAAGTGTTTTGGTTTTGGTTTTTTTGGGTTTTTTTGTCAGTTTTCAAAAGCATCTGGCAATTTCTTTCCATTTATAGCATTGCCCAAGGACTTTCATTCCATTTTTTAATGGCTTTTGCTGAAATCAATTATTTGTCTACTTATAACAAAGCACAAAAGACCCTTTAAGCTTGCCAACACGCATGGGAAATCTTTTGTTCAAAATCAGTATATTCCAGTCAGGCCAAAAACATTACATGGGAAATTAACACACATGAAACACCTGAAATATTTTTAATGAAATGACCTTCTGAACAAATGGCAAGAGTCATGTAGCACTCGTAACTGCCCATCAGGGTGCCCAAAAGGGAAACACAGAAATAAATTTTGTGAAAAATGAGTATTACTTGATTAAACAAAGGTTGTGTGCAAATCCATTTTCAACTTTCTTTTTTGGCATCCTTTGTTGTTTTAAATATAATATGCATTAAATATACATTCAGTTATATATATGAGTCATTTCACATTAGAAGAACACTGGAAATTTTATTTGAATACACTAATCAAACTAAAGTAGAATTATGTAGAATTACTTGATGTTTCATTATCCTACACTAAAAAAAATAGCATAAAATTAGTAATCTAGCTATGGCATAGGGTGGTTTGCATGTCCACATAGATTTAACAGTTTATGCAATTTATACATACATCTCAATATTACTAAAAATATATACACCTACAATTATACATAGGGGTCATATATTCTCCAGATAATTAAAATGTATCTCTTCAAGTTGTAAAATATTAAGAAAATAAAAAAATATTGTGATAGTACATTTTCTGCATTGTTTTAATCTTCTCTTTCAGAAAAGATTGAATAAAATTGAAGCTTTTTGTAATAATTTAATTCACTATCATCAGCATGACCTAATTTGCATCAGAATACCACTATGCCTTTGGAAAAGTATGTGATTTGTCCCTTATATACTGCCCAAACTGTTCTCATTTCTTATTTTTGCCTACTTCCAAGATTACTGTCTCTTCCTCATACACACAAAAAAACCTTTTGATTATCATTTTGTTGTTGTTGTTGTCTTCATGCCTGATTCTAGAAGGTGAACACACACACACTCCCACACAAATACCACACATACGCTCACCCTCCCTTTCCCTACCAGCCCTTCCTCTAAACTTGTAGCTTCAGCAGATGGTCCAGAGGTTGGGACATCAAGTAATTAGGCTTGTGAGAATATTATCCGAGATTAATGAGGGTAAATTTTGGTCAGCATGATTTTTAGGATATAGACATTATGAAATCCAATATAGCTTCTCAGGCACCTCTTATTTCCTCATGCTCGGTTAGCTTTTGAAGTTGCGGGCACCAGTGCTCCACATTTCTGCTGAGAGTTCCCACCTCACACCTAATTCTGCTGCCTGTGGCCCTCTTCTATCCTCGACATTTTTCTTCTTTCTTATCTTTTCTAACCCCTGTCACTCTTCCAATACTCCCTGCTTCCGAGAGAAGAGGCCGTAGCCATTCTGAATTAAGGCCTGTCCTGATTCACCCAAGACCCTGGGTATGACCTTGTCATCTGAGATAAGTATTGCTGGGGACTCTGTGACAGATGAGTCATTGGAGTACTGTTTGGCTTTGACTTCACTCCAGGGGCCAGTAAGAAATAGTTAAGATTCTTGGCTTTATAGTCAAAAGAGTTCGACTACTTAGAAGTTTTAGTGAAGTTAGAAAGTATCTCTGAGCCTCCGATTCCTCATATATACAACAATATATTGATAACAGTATTTCATAAGGTATTTACGAGGACTAAATGAAACGAGACATATAAAACATACTTGGCTCACAAAATTCAGAGTTGAACACATAGTAAGTGTGCTAATTTCTAATACTGAGTGTGCCAATTGATTTTATTATCATCACGATTGTTATAGTTCCACCAAGAAGATGATGGGTAGTTAAGATTTTAAGTATCATCTACAAAATATGCACACACAAAGAACACTTCCTTTTACAAAAATTTTAATTAAAGTAATAATGTAGCAAGTAAGTGATCTTCAGGTGTTCTTTTATACTGAGGTTAGGGGGACTATGGGGACAAGAGTAGTAGATCTTTAAAAAGAGAACCTTTTAGCTACTCACCCAAAGACCTCAGATTTAAAGTATTACAAATAGAATATGTGTTTGTTATACTGTGATATAGCAGTTTGCATTATATATATAATACATTTACACACATAAACATATATATGTACAAGTATGTTACATTAAATTGTATGCAGTTGCCATTTTTGTAGGTTAAAAATCATGCTGAGATGTCAACCCCTAGGTATTTAGGTTCATATGCATATGTTTTATATAAAATAAAATACCAACTTCGAAATTTTCAATTCAGAAGCATAAAGCTTTTATGTATTTATGTAGTTATATATATGTGGTATGTATTTATAAAGTCATTGGTAAGTCTCCCTCACCCTCATACCCACACACATAATACTGAAATATTGAATATTGTCTGTAAACCTTTTAATTTTCCACTTGTGAAGTGCAAGGTATTACCTTCTTCCACTTTTAAGTCCTTTCTTTTTTTTTTTTTGAAGCTGAAAATATTTTAAATGTTTGAAAATGAAAAAGTATTCATGAAATGCAACCGATTAATCAGTTGCAGTAGTTTGACAAAATATGAACATGTTCAGAAAGTTCTATTTCATGTTGGTAAAGGATCTGCCAAATACACATCAATCCCTTAACCATACAGTTGTTGTTGTTTTTTTTATTATGTTATGTTAATCACCATACATTACATCATTAGTTTTTGATGTAGTGTTCCATGCTTCATTGTTGGCGTATAACACCCAGTGCTCCATTCAGTACATGCCCTCTTTAATACCCATCACCGGGCTAACCCATCCCCCCACCCGCCTCCCCTCTAGAACCCTCAGTTTGTTTCTCAGAGTCCACAGTCTCTCATGGCTCGTCTCCCCCTCCGATTTCCCCCCCTTCATTCTTCCCTTCCTGCTATCTTCTTCTTCTTTTTTTTTTTTTTAACATATAATGTATTATTTATAAATTAGGAATCTAGGGAGCGTCTTCAAATGGATTTTCCACAAGATGCCCACACACCTGGTGGAAAAGTATAGAATCTAATCAGTCAGTTGTTTGCTTGTTTGCACCTTATCAGATATGATGATTTACTTATCCATATGTTCAGTTAACTTCAGTGTCCTGTTGAGGTGAAAAATTACAGATTTAGGATCAATTCCTGTACTGTGATCTCCATAGTGATGATGGTCCAATAAGTAACACAAGGATTATCCTTAAACCAATAACTTGATCCACATATATTGTGATGCTTGCTAAATACTGGAGAGATAGGAACCATTAGCCACATCTAAGATTTAAAAAGAATATTTGAAGAATCGACACCTTTATGGCAGTTTATTGGGAAGTAACTAGGATCAAGGACTTTGGCTTTTTACATTGTCTCTGGTATGGCAAAGGCTAACTGTTTTCTGTGTTCTGTACTAGATTTGCTACAACCAATTCCACATTCCAGGAAGTTTTCCCTTGAGGGTTCATCTGAATTGAAGTGACCCTCTGCCTCAGCTTTATGGTTCTTCCCTCAAGTCAGCCCAGTGGTAGACATGCCATCTGGCTTGAAATTTGTTGGGCAAATAAAAGGGAGAGCCAGATAATGTCAACAGTTGCTGCAATCAGGGTCTCAGGTTGCTTATTGACTGAATGTTGGCTGGTGAAAGACAGACATGCACCTGCTTGTGTCCCTATTCTTTCCCTTTAGATCATGAAGATTAGGTTATAGAGATAAGGCTAAATGAAAAGAATGAATAATGATTCTTTCCTAAAACTTTCTAGATTTATTTGTTGATATTGGTGTGTACAAAGTCTTTGAATTGCCATACCAGGCTTTTAAAATTTAGTTCACATAAACTGCTTTACGTGTTTTTTTTTTTTTCTTTTTCATTCAACTCTTCTCTCTTCTGGACAGCCTTCCCCAAGTTTACATGGCAGACAGAATAAATTCTTCCTGAATATTCCCAGTGAACTTGATACATACCTCCAAAATAACAATAGTGTGCATAATCTCTCTTTGGTGCTATATTCAAGCTGCTAACATTATAGCTCTAGAAGCTGTTGCTAGTCATCTTGTGACCAGGTAGAGACTCATCAGCTGTGTCCAAAAAAAGATAAACCAATTCCTCTTCACATTCTTTAAAATCTGATTATGCTTTACCTAAAATTCTATTCTACATTGTTTATGATTGAATAAATTATCTTTTTGCTTAAGCTAGCTTGAATTCTCCTCTGTCATGGAAGGTACTAATCATGGATATAGCTATCATGAGTTGTCGTAGAAGACCTACTACTATAGTAGGACTTTCTCCCATCAGACTGTGATTACGTTAAGAGCAGATTGTGGTTTTCTTATGTCTGTATCTTCACTGTCTGGGAAAAGTCATGCACATGGAAGATGCTCAATCAATATTTGTTGAATTAATAAATATAGCATGGATTTTTTTAAATTTTATTTATTTATTTGTCAGAGAGAGAGAGCACACGCAAGCAGGGGGAGCAGCAGGCAGAGGGAGAAGCAGACTCCTCTCTGAGCAAGGAGTCCGATGCGGGACTTGATCCCAGGACCCTGGGATCATGATCTGAGCCGAAAGCAGATGCTTAACTGACTGAGCCACCCAGGCATCCCAATATAGCATTGCTGAGTTTAGAAAATATGCATTTGGATGGCATTAAAAAGCCTCACTTCAGTGTTTGCAATCTGAAAGCAGGGGTGAGAAAATGAGTAAATGTCCTTCCTTTAGTTGGGATTTACCCATGCAAGGTATTAGTAGATGAAAGGACAGTGGGTGGAGAGCACGAGGAATTCCACCTGAACTGTTTTTTAATGCCTGATGGTGAGATAGAAGTTAGGAAGAAAGGAAAGGGAGGCTAGTGAGGGACTGACAGTAATGGTGGGGATCCAGACTCTCAATTAGAGGAAAGACAAACTCATTAAGAATTAAAGGGAGAGGAAAAAGAGAGTATATGATCAAAAAGGGAACTTTTAGATATAAAGATAAATTTTTTAATTCATGCTTTTAAACCAGTCTATTATTATAAAAAGTCTGAGCTACTTTGACAGATAGATAAACACCTCAATCAGCTCTCCATTTTCGCTGGCTCGTCCAGCTGATGCTTCTTTCATCCTATTCCATCACGTTTTCCATATCTGTATCTTGTCATTCACCATACATTCCTCTAGACATTATCTTCCATTTTATTGAATCTCAAGACCTCCTACAAGAATGTATCCTTAGTTCTGACACTTGTAATGGGCAGTAAATTCATCTTTTTATTGTCTTTCTTTCTTTTAAAATGTGTATTATGTGTCCAGTTTTACAATACGTAACCATAATATCTCTAGTGCATAACAAAGAAAATAATTAGTCATGCAAATTAAAGTTATGGGATTAAAACTTCTACAATCAGTGTGTTGTTATATACATCATATGTCACTTCATCTGAAATAATCTTTTAATTTTAACTATTCAGATTAAGTTTATATATGCAGCAAGATTAGATTACCTGGGTTTTTTTAGACTTAAACAATGATATGATGTGGTATAGTCAATGAATAAAATAAACCAATTAGCCAACTTTGATAAGGAAAGGCCAGTTCGTATAATCCTAAATATAACCAGTCAGTTGTAATTGCTCTAACATTTGGTCAGCTATAATATCGGATTTGAGAATGGAAGATCTACTATTCCATTGACTGGACTCGCTGGCCTTCTCCAGCCTACTAGTGTCACTTCTGTAAGAAAGAATAATGATATAATGTTGCCATTAATAATATTATTATTACTATAACAATAATAATAACTACCATTTCTTGAGTTCTTACTATAATTCAGTCACTCTGCTGTGTTAAATAATCCATACACTTGCCTCAGAGCTATGTTTAACTACCCCACTTTGTAGATTGAAAAAAGAAAAACTGAAGATCAGTCTACCTTTATAGAAGGGCCTTTTTCAAACCATAGTATATAATACAAATGTCAAAGGTAAGCTGTGAATGGAGCTTTTATACTGATTTTAAGTGCTTTAATACTCTAAAATATAGCCTGGATCAAACTTTCAAACATAATGTTTACTAATTAATGAGTAATTAAATACAAGCAATCCAATCTTTCTGGAAAAATGACTGTTTCTTCTGGAAAGAATGTGATTCTATTTTTCAAAAATACCAAACTATATTTCAAGAAAATGAAATATCTTCATAAGGTATGTTGCCATTACAATAACAACAAATCCATAGTATAACTATTTGTTCCTTTTATGATAGAATCTTTAAGCCATTTTTCCAGTTATAAGACTTACATTCATGGTTTGAACATCATTTTTATGCAGTTAGTTTCCATAAAAATAAGCTAATACTCAGCTTCTTTTATTTTTCTCTACTATTGAAAATATGTGTGGGTTTCCCTCTTCCCACGCAACAGCCTTTTCACCCACATCTTCCTGAGGAGGAAAGGAAAAGAGGAGGGGAGTTGACAGAGAAGTGGGAATGGAGTGTATTCTCACTGCATAACTAAATAAGGGAGAGCAGGAAGTGGTATATTCAGTAAGAGAAGCATTTTCTCCTTAGATAAGTGACTTTCCCCATCTCTTACCCAAAAAAGAAAAATGGGTTTACCGTTGAATTCCTCTTGACCACATCTTCCTGTGTTCATCCTCTCAAGGGATCATAAATTTTATTTGGCATTTCTTTACATCCCTTCCTTTTTTTTTTTTTTTTTTTGCTTCTAATTTGGTCGTTTTCAACTTGTTTCAATAGATGGTTAAACATTTAGAATTTAGGAAGGTTTTGTTTTAGAAAAATAGCAGTCCATTAACTTAAAATAAGCAAGTACAAATGAACTGCGTTGATGTTCTTCAGAACAACACCTTTACGTAACACACCCATTGCAGTTAAAGATGGCTTTTGAATCAGCATTTATATATTCATTTTTAAATTGCTATTTGCATACCTTCTGTGCCATGCCTCTTCACTGTCCTATGAATGCACAGTCCTCTACTTATTCTGTGTTGATATTGCAGCTGCAATGGTGGTGTTTAGATGTAATTATTAATGTAAGTAGACAAAACCATCAGTGCACACATGAGCTGTATAGAAAACCATGATACTATTAAACGTTATAATTCTATATTTTTGTTATGGCAGTGTATCTGAGTGGATATTTCATTTTCTTGAAACATAATTATTTTTGGAAATTTGAAGTATTTATATTGAGATAGTCATTCTTTCCATCAGTTTAGACTGTTTTTAATTACCTATAAATTAGTAAACTCATGCTTATTAAGTTTAAATCAGGCTATTGCTTTAGATTGTTAGAGCATGTAAAATCAATTTAAAAGCATCATTTAATAGTTTACTTTTGATATTCTTATTAAAAAAGGCCATCATGACTCAAAGTGATTGAAAGCAGGTATTTATTAAATAACATGAGACTTTAAGGGCAAGGTGATAAAATAATCTTAAAAAATCTTCTTGAAGGGGTTAATGAAACGAATTACTAAACTATATATTTATTAGAAAATACTAATCATAAATATTTTGTAAATGTGCCATGTAAATCTTTAGCAAAGGACTACTAAATATGAGTCATTTTTGTATTTTGATCTCAGTAATAAGAACTTCATAATAGATGGTCAGTGAATAAAATTCTCAGTAGAGCCTATCTAATTAAATTTCGTTTTTCATTTGACTTCCACCCTTTACTGAACTTTTCCCCTATATAAGTTAATTTCAAAACTTATTCATTTGTGTTCTTTTATTTGTATATTATCTGCCTGATAGTTTAACTTCAGGCATTAAATAGAAAACAAAGTTCAGGGGTGCCTGGGTGGCTTAGTCGTTGAGCGTCTGCCTTCAGCTCAGGTCATGGTCCCAGGGTTCTGGGATCGAGCCCCATATCAGGCTCCCTGCTCAGCGGAGAGCCTGCTTCTCCCTCTCCCACTCCCCCTGCTTGTGTTCCCTCTCTCGCTGTGTCTCTCTGTCAAATAAATAAATAAAAATCTTAAAAAAAAAAAAGTTCAGTTCCCTTTTCTTTCTAGGTAAATTAGGTCAGAGGCTCTTTTCTACTTTCTAAATCTAAATATTTCGAGGTGTGTTTTTTTTTTTTAATAGAAATTTCTAGGAGCTTATCAGTCCAAAGCCACAGAAAAACAGTTCTATCTACTTTTAGTGTTTTAAACCTCCATATGGTATTTTTATGTTTGAATTTGTTATCATTATCTCTTTCTCCTCCAAAAATGCTTTAGCATTTTTTTAAAAGTTTCCTATGAAATGTAGGTAAGAACATTTTAGAAATTTTGGAGGAAAATTGACATAATTATTACTAGTTGGAGGTGTTACACTATCAGGCCATTTGTCCCTTGAGTTGATGTTCTGGAAATTATAGATAAAAACAAAATTTAAGTAAGCAAAATATAAAAAGTATTCAGTTAGAAATTGCTCTACAGATTTTTCCATTAGTTTTGTAATTTTGTGAGTCAGCTCAAATCTCGTATTGTCTTTATGATTGATTTGTCAGTAAATGCAATATTGACATTTGTTTGGAGGAAATAAAGACTTGCTTAGCTGTACTTGGATCCATTCGGGTACTAATGGTACTGATATTTTTGCTCACATATTGCAATTTTTTTTTTTGCAGTTTTACTAAAGGGAGGAAAAAAAGAGGAAGAGAAACCATTTAGAGACTGTGCAGATGTATATCAAGCTGGTTTTAATAAAAGTGGAATCTACACTATTTATATTAATAATATGCCAGAACCCAAAAAGGTAAAACCAGAAGTGTTTGTTTACGAGATGTAAAGCAGATCCTAGTTGAATTGCTGAATAATCAGACTGATTTGTGAGTTTGTTAAGCTGCAAATATGTATGCCTGAGCTCTTTTCTCCCAAAGATTCTGTTTGCCAGGTCCATAAAGATGAAAACCCTATTGCACAGACCTCCCCCAAACCCAAAGCTCCCATCCCTCTTTCACGAAGTTTTTTATTTATTCTCTGATCATTCCTGGGATGTCCCAATGCTCATAAATGCTTGCGTTGTCTAGATTACATGTTGAGGTGATATGTACTTCAAGTACATGGAGAAGAGGTAGGAGCAATCTTTCAAGGTCCCAAGGACCCAGATGGCACACATCATCTATAGTCTAAATACTGTGGAGGGGCTGCCAGGGACATACTGCTATTTGTTCCTATTAGGAACAATCAGTGTTCCTATTAGGGTGGGAGAAACATATTCTATCTTGACTAATCATCTTGATAGGATTTGCTTTTCATGTTTACCTAAAAGAGTGGGTTGGAGGCTAGGATTCATTAGTATGTTGAACAGGATCCAGAGTAAACTTTGAAGTAAGCAAATACTATGTTCTTGCTGTTCTATCTCTTTTTCACTATTTATTCATTAAATCATCCATCCATTCCTTCACTCAACATATTAAGTGGATGTCATTTGTCAGTCAGTGCCTAGGAACACAATATAGAACAAACAGATCCCACTGTGGTGCTGAAGACAGATAATTACACAGATAATTATAACAGACTGTAGAAGTGTAGTGATTGAGACAGTCTGTTCAAAGCAGGATTTATGGAGAGATGTAAGGAGAGCCCTGCTCTTTGACATGTTAAAATTTTGCCCAAGATGCCAAGAGAGACCCAAGACTCCAAGAAGACCACCTGCGTTTGTAATGCTCCATCCTCAAAGGATGAAACAATTTTCCTCTCCTCTTTGCCCCACCTAAATTACCAGTCCTGCATCCTCATTTCCTGTGGATACTGTGCAAGTGCTCTTGGAAGGCCTTCCCTAATTCTGTCAAGCAGCTTTGCATGACTTTTTCACTAGCAAAGTTCTACAAGGCAAGGATCGTGCCTTTTTGTCTTTGGTTTCCTGGGACCCAGCATAGTTTCGGGCACATAGCAGGTCCTCAATAAATATGTGTTTAAACGAATGAATGAACTTCTGACAATAATATCAACGTTTCAATGTAGTATATAGTAAGTAAGCCTAACTTAGTCTTCTTGATTATTAGTTTCCTTTGATGGATGAGAGAAATGAGTCTTGGAGAGTAGTTTGCCAGATGTTACATCATTGTCAAGGAGAGAATATGGACTCTACCAGTGTCCTTTCTCTCCTGATTTCAGTAAGGATTAGTGGTTTCAGTTAGCTCAGTGTTTTTTTGTTTCCCTTTGCTGGGACACAATTTTTTTTCTGAAAGGAGGCCTTTCATGCTCTTCCATAATGGAGAAGGAGGGAGAACGTGCAGTGGGCAAAAAAAGCAGTGGTCACAGTTCCATACATTGCTACCTGGGCCACGTACCACAGAAGTTTAGTTTTACTTGTTTTTCATCTTGGGCTTCTGTGCAAAATCTCACTAAATTGAGTGTTCCATGACTTAAGAGAAAAAAAAAAAAAACTATGAGGGTTCAATGGTGAGTCTAGGAGTAAAAAGAAGAGGGTAACTCATTGTGAGGGGGAACCTTTTGGATCCTTTGGATCTTATGACATGAAGCCTTCCTACTCTACTTGCTGATACCTTAGAATCATACTTAAGCTTAAATTCAGTTGGCATACACATGGGCATGTATGTACATCCACATACTCTTACACCATACATCTAGCATGTAAAGTTTATCAAAAACTGTCCTGGGGGAGAGGAGCAGAGTTAACATAAATACTTATAATTTACCTACTTGTGTTCTCCATGACCTGTATTCCCCATGACCTGAAAGAACCCCCAAATTATTGTCAGTTCCCCTAAAATATAACTTGGCTATAACAATAGAAGTTAGCTAAAAATATTAAGTGACCCTCCTTTTAGACACTTAATGATTCTGTGATATAATAAAAACAATTTTTAGGGATTTCAAATTAACATTCACACTTTCAGAATCTTTTTCACTCCATCACCCAATCCTGACACATGGCCCCAAGTTTTGACAAAGGGGACATTACAAATAAGTTTTGATCACTCCATGAATTTTAATTCATGTATAACCATAACCAGTGTTTTGAACTATGCTAGTTCAGAACATTTTGAGATGCAAATGATGTGCAGGCTATTTGAAGAACTACTGCTCCTGTTAGGGTGGAAGAAAGGTATATTATCTTAAGTCATAATCTTGAATAAATTTGCTTTTAATATTTACATAAAAGTGTGGGTTGGAGGATCCAAATCACTAGTTCAGTAGCTGACTCCTGTGTTGGTTTCATCAGGATGGCATGATTTAAACTTATACCTCTGCAAAATGATGGAGTTTCCATGTGATGGAGCTTCAGGGTTGTTCTTGAATAAATGAAATCTAAAATATTAAATTCCAAATGTCAACTATCTGCTCAGTTAAACTTTAAGGTTTGGGCCTAAGGAGAAATAGTAGCCTGAGCAAGTAAGCCTGTAAGAGGCAAATTCTTATCACTATGGAAATAGCCCCATGACTTTTCAGAGGAAAGAAGCTCACATGGCATTTGGTCAGGACTATCATTAGATTTTAGTTTTATTGGAAATAGCAGAGCATGGTGAGAGGGAGAGATCACTGAGCAGAAGGGAGAAAGACTTAGGCCTTCTTGACTTAAGTGTTCCTTCCTTTGTTTTATTCTTTCCCATTTATGATCACAGATCCTCTTACAAGTAGTAATGTTGTTCTATTAATGGAAACTTCAGACTGATAAACCAGCACTTTTCATAGATAGCAATTTTTTAAAACATCTCATTTATCATAGCACCAGTAAGAAAAACTATTGTGTGAATTTTCCCTGGTATAATTTAGAAGCTGGTTAATAAAGTAGTTCAAATGCATTTACAGTTTGCCAGGTATATTCTAAGCACTTTAGATGTAAAAACTCACTTGTTTACTCCTTTCAGTAACTCTATGAGTTGGGTGTTCCCATTATCCCTATTTTAGAAAAATAACTTGCCCAAATCACATAATTAATAGATACTGAACACAGGCTTTGTAATAAAAGCATCAACTCCAGACTGTATCTCTTAGCAGGGGGCTAAATGAGATAATTACGTTAGTGGTGACTGAAGTTGCACCACTTACAATTTCTTTAATCGGAACCTATATGAGTGACACAGGAAAGAGTTTATTATCAGAAAATTATGTAAAATTGATTCATGTTCTGATTATAAACCACCCTGCTCCTTCCTACCTTGTAATCTCATTTTCTTCTCCTGCGTTGATATAAATCATTGAAATTCTCTGAATCCTGTAAAAAGTGCTTGGAAAATGCATCTTTATGATCGTCACTCTTCCCAGTAAATTGTGCATGGTAGATATAAAATTTGGTGCTACGTTTGGATATGCTTAGCAAAAGCTTTGCTTATTGTTATGCTTGCAGAAGTTCTAGCAAGGGTATGAAACTCAAGGCAAGCTTATAAAAAATAAAACAAGTTCAAATATGTAAGGTCTGGGATATGGACCAATCAATAAAATTGGGCTATTTAGGCAGCTGACAAAAGCTATTAAGAGGTACTCATCTTGTAAGCAGAATAAGAGTCACATGCATACAGAATTGGTATACATTTATTTTTCTAACCGACATCATTCCCTTCCAAGAAATGATGTCTGAAAATAACTGTTATCTTTCCAAATGAGATGAAGGCAGTTTTCTAAGACTAATTTTTCAAGCAGATCAAATATGAGAATTAAATCATTTATGTATTTATTTTTTACCTTTGTAGTACTAATGGCTGTGGTTATTTTCTCTCTGAATTCCCTTCAATGCATAGTAGTAGGAAATAGGATTTTTCCTTCTATTTCATCGGTTTCTAAAACCAAAGGCTTTCTAGCCAGCTTAGTTTCATCCAAAAATTCAAACCATTAAGTCATAACTCTGCTTATTATAAAATATTAAAAATTTGTTTCTGAATTGTGAGTCCCCTAATTCTTGGAAAAGGACCATAACAAATGTGTTGAGCCTTTTTTTTTTACTTAAGGTTATGGAAAAATAATTAACATCCTCAAGCCTAATCATTCCAACTTGTATGGAGCATAAAACCATAAGAACTATGTGAATCAAATTTCCCCTTTTTGTTTGGGTTTAAATCTCTGTATTATGTTAAAAGGTATTTAATGCTTGAAAGCTTTGACCTTGCCTGGGATAGGAGCCAGTTCAATCTTTTCTTGGATAGAGTTAAGCCCAAGTCATATGATCAATAAATGCAACAGGCATAGTAAATGTAGCGGGGCTCTTGTCTCCAGGAAGGCACCACCAGATAGCACAGACCACACAATATTGGCGAATGAACTTTTCAAGTCCTTTCATGTCTCAAATCTTTTGAAACCAGCCACCTATTTTCTTAAACTTCCTTCATCTGTTAAGCATAGGCTTTTTTATTTTTCTTCTGACTAGAAATAACATGTTTTTTGGGTTGTTTTTTTTTTTTGGCTAGAGTGAATTCAACTTCTTAGATAGATATGTAATAAAAAGAGGCGTGCTCAGAGATTAACGATGTCAATATTATTATATTTATATTATATATTATATTACTATATTAATCAAAAATATAGAAAATACATATTATATAAAATATAAATTATATAAAATACATTAATACATATTAAGCTGGTGATCTTAAGGACAATTTATTGAACTATTACATGTTTTGATTTCATACATTCCATATTATTCTTATTATAAACAATAAATTATATGCAATGGTATATATAATAGTAAACTATGCTACAATATGTAAGATATGCAGAGTATATAATGCATAATGTAAATATATACTATCTCATATGTAAAATACATCTAAGAAATGAGGGTCATGGCAAAGCCTATTATGTATCAAGCACTATTCTAAAAATTCTACATGCATTGACTCATTTAGTCCTTGCAAAAACCTAAGTGATAAAGAGAACAGAGTTGGGATTTGAACACAGGTAATTTGGTACCCAAGTTCATGCCCCTAACCAATATGCCCTTCAGCTCTATTGTGACCATATTCCACAATGGCAGCTATTATTATTACTGCTGTTATTGAGTCATAATAAGAACTGTGGAGCAAATGTCCAACATCTTACCTTCTCTGCACCTCAGCTTCTAACACAATAATCCTGCTGGGGAACTTCTGCCTCCCCATGTAGCTCCGACTCTCTCTGGGCTTTTATCTAAGAAGTACTCTTAGCACATCTTAACATTCTCAAGTCACTGAATATGTTTGTTTAAAAGGAAATTGGTCTTTTTCTAAAATTTGTGAATAATTTTAAAACTTTAAGTGCATAGAATTCTAATAACATAGATAATAGTAATAACAAAACTGTGAAGAATAGTTTCCTCTGCACATTACATATTCATAAATGTAGTTATTCCTTTCCCTGAGTAAGTAAGTGGACTTTATAGCTTTGCAAACACAGGTTAGCAAAGTTCCAGGCAATTAGTGTCCATTTAGAAGAAAAATCTGGAAAAAAAATTCTGGGTTAACCAGTTAAGGCAGGGTAAAAATTTAATTAAGAATCAAGTGGCACTAGTTACCTCTAGCAAAATGTTTCCTTGACATTTTCACTGACTCTTATTTAAGTATCTCCAGTAAAGTTCCACCTTGGTCACTTGTCTTGGATCACCACCTATGCCCTCTTTAAACTGTGCCCTCTGGGTTTTATTCTTATGGGAATCCTGCAGTCTGTCTCCTCAAGGTCACTAATGACTCCTTCATTTCAAATTTAAGTGTGTATTTTCCTCATCTTGATTTGTCTTGACTTCTCTGGAATATTTGATTAAGTCGATCACTTCCCCAAGTCAAAATCCATCCTCAGCTTTCATTGCGTTAATCAGGTTTTCCTATTTTATCTTTCCTTCTTGCTTCTCTGTTTATTCAACAAATATTCATTTAGTACCCAGTATAGGCTAGGCACTGTTCTAGGCACTGGGCACAGTGACAAATGCCTACCTAAAGGTTATTGATGTATTTTACCTCCATCAGTTCACCAAAGCCCATTTTTGGATCCTCCTCCTTCCTGCACATATACATCTCTTTCCATTTTTTCTTTACTTCTTTAAATAATCCATTTTCATGTTATCAGCTATTGCTCTCAAGCAGATTACTCCCAATACAGTTTTGAATTAGATAAAAAAATAAGTGAATGAATCAATTAGAATTGAGGAGGAGGAAAGACTAGCTAGAGGTTGTGTTGAAGACAAAGAGTGGGTACCGAATAGTTAAGGGATTAGTCGAGGGGGAACGTTGGGACAGAGAGTAGAATTTCAATTTATAATCTTGAAGGTGAGTCAATTCCTAGGGACAGTAAAGATATACTGATGGGTGACTGTTGTCAAAATAGAGGAAGAGCCCTCTAGAGAGCAGTTTGCCTAATTTATATGCTCACAAATAGTCATGGATCTCTTAGTTCCTTTCACTCTGAGGAAGTACAAGGACAATTTGTCCTCTGAATGACAGTTGTTGCCACTGTTTTCATACCCGTTAGCTATTTGTGCTCCAAATTGAGGGCTTCAGGGAAAACGCTTGAGGTTTTGCCCTTAATCATAGCTGAGCTCTCTGCCCGCCTAGCCTGTCTGCCTCTGTTGCATCATATCTACACCTTTAGCCAGCCTCCAAAATGCCTTAGTCATCAATTGCCTGGGGAATGGTGTTCTCCATAGCTGGGACCTTGAATAATCAAACTGCCACATCCATGCTACGTCAATTACAGTGATTACTCTCTAAAGATAATCCCATTACAGATATGTTTCTCTCCTTGGGTAGACTCGGGGGAAATGAATCGATTTCTAAATAAATACTATTGTTTTAGAATAATTGAAATGAGCATAAGTCTTTGAAAGTGTTGGATAACTTTCCACATGGGGAAGAAATGCTTGTCGCAGTCAAAAATACAGTATGTCATATTCTCCTGTTATTGTTCATGACGAAAATTCAAGCAAATAATATGTTCTCCATATGCTGTGGACCAAATTTTGCCTCTAATGTAATACTGAGCCATCAAGAATAATTATTGTAGTATGTAACTGTATAGGACTTAATGTGCAATGAAATATGTAATAGCTAAATATATATGATTTTTTAAAAATTATTTTTCCAAAATCTTTATTATTATTATTATTATATAACCATTTCAATTAATTAAAAACTTAAGAATTCTGAGTCTTATGTTTTGGCAATAAAATGGTCTGTAATTTTAGAAACCTAGATAGCATTTTTAAAAATCGAACATACCTAAGTGCCTATTACTATTTAAGACAGAGATTTTTAAAAATAATTTTTATAATCTGAGACTAAGACAGTTTTCAGCTGACTGATTTAAATTTTTACAAGTAATTTAAGTTATATGATGGAATTTAATCGAAACAATTCTCATGTAAAACAAAATAACTGATAAGATATCTAAGTTAACATTTTTCAACATAGTAATTTTTATTCAATTTATCTATAGGCCTACCCATCCTATTTCTGTTTCGAGACATATCTGATACTTATCTCTTTAAAACAGACATAATTTTCACTTGACTTTATTTTCCCTGCGTCTATCAGGTATTTTGCAATATGGATCTTAATGGAGGAGGTTGGACTGTAATACAACGTCGTGAAGATGGAAGTCTAGATTTCCAAAGAGGTTGGAAAGAATATAAAATGGTAAGATGGAAGAGTTTACATAGTTTCTGATGTTTTACCATGAGGTTATCTTCACCATACTATGTGATAAGCCCTTGTATTTTTAGGTGTTTTTCAGCTATTTTAAAAATAAAATGATACATTAGTCACATTATTTTTATTAAACACAACACACTCATAAATCATTTTCAGTAAATGATTTCCATATGTGCATCAGAAAGAAAAATATATTACCGAAATTATTTGGTGAACTGTTATGTATTATCTGGATTTGTTCCTGGTTGAATGAGGGTGGGGGAAGCTAGGACCCAGACCCAGGCTGGGTACATGAACCAGGACAAGGGAGGTGTGCTGGGCTGTGGATTATGGAGAGGTACTAATGGTGGCCTCACGCACATAGCTGGCAAGTTGTTGCTGGGTGTTGACTAAGAGCTCCTCCATGTGGCTGGGTTGGGCTTCTCTCAGTATGGTGATTCAGGGTCATCAGACTTCTTATCTGGCAGTTGAGATCCCTCACGCACAAAAATCGAAGCTTCCACACCTTTTTAAGGTCTATTAGACCCAGAAATTGCACTGTATCACTTCCACTGCTTTCTTTGGTTAAAGTTACTGACAGGGCCAGTCCACATTCAAGATGATAGGAATACACAAGGGTGTGAACTGTGAGGAATGGTTCCTTAGGGGTCTCCAAAATAATAGCAGACATCATGGTCACCGTCACTGTCATCATAGCTAAAGTTTCCAATGGTTAATATGAGCCAGCCCTGTACATAAATTCTTACTCATTTTTTTTTATATCAAACCTATTAGCTGTCTCCATTTTAAGAGGAAAGTGAGCAAGTTGGGAGATCAGCTTTTCCAAGATAATATAGTAGAGGGTTTAAATAATGCATAATACAATAATCATATAGTCAATGCCTACAATATTAACTATTAAAATCAGCTGACAGAATGTCAAGATACAATAATGGAAGAGGCTTCCATTTATGGATTTATTGTCATATTTTACATCTAATTGTTCTGGATAATTCTTGTCTTGACCAATTTTTGACAAATTCCCCTCTCAGAAGGTAAAGAAAAAGGTGAAGAGGCATGTTGTACAGTCTAAGTTCTGTCTTGATATTCTTTTAGAAAATGTGTAAAAATTGTAGTTAATCAGCATCACAGTTTATACACTAGTAAGCTCATAGTTGGCCAAATGACAGTTAAAATGATTTTAATAAATGAAGAGGGGGTCTCTTGTGGTGTCTCTGTGTCTACAATATTTTTTATCAGATACCCAGTTGAACACTATGAACGTAGGTTAATAAAGTTTGGAGTTATACAAAGTTGGAACCTGATGTCTTCAATAAACCATAAAATTCCGTGTGGAAAAGAAGGCTACAGCCAGCAAGATAGAATTCTACAGAGATAAATGTAGTCTTTCACCTAGACCAAAAATACACAAAATTAAGTGAGAATATAGGATAAAAGTGACAAATTAGCTTAAGAACCTGGTATTTGAAAGTCTGGATAGATTTACTTGACTATAAGCTCATTTTGTGTTGTTGGCTACTAACAATTAAGACCAGTGTATTTGGGCTACATTAATAGTTTGTGGTCTCAAGAAATGCAGAACTCATTGGTGTCTGCCATAGTCTGGTTACATCAAGAATATGCTTTAAATTCTGGTGGATTTCTAACAAATGAACTTATCCTATGAGGTACAAACAGGATGAATCAATGGGGCTCTAACTTGTAGAAAAAAAAAGGAATTAGGTATAAACCTGTCTGATGGCTATTTAAATTGACTGGTTCGAGGTAGATGTACTAGAGCTTGCTTCTCACAGTGCAGTCCAGAAACCAGCAGCACTAGCTTTGTCTGGGAGCTTATGAGAAATGCAGCATCTCAAGCTCCATCCTAGACTTCCTGAATTAGAATCTGCATTTTAACACTTCTTTAAAGAGGGAAGCTCCATAATGAATGGAAGAACATTCTAGGGAGGCAAAATTGACTGCTTATGGACAAAACTCTCTTAGGATTCTTTCCAACATGAATGGACTGTCTATTGAGTGGTGAGGACCTCTCTTCCGTGGAAAAACCCCAGTAGAAAGTAAATCACCAGGACTGTTACAGAGAATATTGGTTCTACTCTAAGGTCTCTTTCTGCTTATGTGATTCTAAGAACATATGGGACAAATTTAATCTAAGTTCTAAAAAAGGACATCGCATTATGTCTATATCAGCAGTTTGAGTCTTCACTCTACCGTTTACAAACGGAGTGTTTTTTGGCAAATCATTTAACCTATACCTTAACTTCCTCACTACTTAAAAGGGGGCATTAATGATAATACCTCACCTGCCTTGCAGGGATGTTGTGAGGATTAAATATAAATAAAGCATTTGGCACACTAAATTTTCAGTAACCAGTAGTTATTACCCAAGATTAAGACATCAAAGACTCCAAAATTTTTACTTAACTCTGCCAAAAATATTATTTTGCAAGCTACCTTAACTCACGATTATTTTCATCATTAAAATGGAATGTGAAGAAGTCATCTGAGAATCAGACTATAGATATAGGTTCAGGCAAATCTGAAATACATTATTATTAATATCAATGATAATAGAAAAATTAATATAAAGTTATCATCGTGGTGACTTTCCAAAATGCTGCGTTATTATCTGCTGCCTTGGCAAACTAGGCAGATTAAGTAAGACAGACTAACATATGACGTACAGCATTGATTCATGTCTTGTAAGTATTTACCAGATATATATGTATTTTAAGCAATATTTTTTCATCATTTGACTGAGGCTGAATTATTCTTTAATTATAGTTTTTGGGGAGTTTACCCCGCTCCCTTTTATAAAAAATTAGAAAGACTATCTTATTTCATTCAAACTAGAACAGTTTATCAGCTGAGTGTCCATTTTACATGGTCAGAAAATTGAGATAAGCTCCAGAAATCTGAAATATTTTGGCAAAAATGAGTCTGACTGCTTTTTTTTTAATTAAGAGAATTCATCGCATGTCACAACTTGGTTGACTTTCACCAAAACACATGGTAGAAAGTGTTTCCGTTGTTTTCCTCCAGAGCTTTTTACCTAAAGACCAAATAACCTGAGTCCAAAAAGAATGTAGGCTCCTTTATGCTCATTCTTATCAGTCACTCCCACTTCTGTTCCCTGCTTCAGAACTGGCTGTTAAGGTGCGCATCCTTCGGGAAAGCACGAACTTCTTGGCAGGCACCATTTCCTCCCCAATCTTCACTCATCTACTGGTGCACACGAAGATGCTTCACCTCTTTCTTGAGCCCTGAGTCCAGAAATAAAATTTCACCCCTCCTTCCTTTCTGCCTTTCCTCTCTCCTTCTCTTCATTCCGGTTGATATCTATGGGCTGCCTCTTTCCTCATAAGGTTTCCAGAACAGTATGTTAAGATTATCAACACATGAATTACAAATACATATTGTAATTTATTATGTTTAAATCTCTCTGAACATGGAAGATTTGCAATGTATTTGGTTCTTAACATTGGCTTTAAGCCTACAAAAGTCTTTTACCTGAGCTTTGTTTTCACTTAACCTTCCTTAAGAGGGGATTCAGCAAAATCTGGTTTATGGATTTGTAAAGATGTTTGCAGAGGGAAGTCTGCAGTGGGCCTTTTTAATGAGGCACTTAGGGAACCATATTAACTCTTTCCAGCCATGAGGATACCATTTAGTGGCTTCCAGCAATAACACTTATCAGCAGTACTTTTGCATATATGAAGCCAAATCCAGTTAGAAGTTCCAAATAGTACCCTAGTGGCGTAACTTTATAGAAGGTGGTGACTAATACCCTGGAGACAACCTGACTTTGTATTGAAAACAGTTACCCCCATAAACAGAGCTTCCTATTGACACAAATATTTCGGTCTGAGCACCATACCTTCTGGGAGTTCTTAGTTTCTGGAAAGAAATTGAGAGCATATTTTGAACTGCTTTTTAACATCTTCACATTAAAAAGAGAAAAATATATAAGAAATTTAAAATGTTGAAATAAATCACCCTTTTAATCTTTCTTGGGCTGAGTGTCTCAGCAGTTAGAGGAGATACATGATTCAGTTGTGTATTAAAGCACCTCTGAAAAGCCACAGATCAGTAACCCTGCTTCATATCTGTTTTCTCTAATCGTTTATATGAAAAAAGATGAAACCCATAGAATACATTAACTGTGTCTGGTTTCAATTGTGTTTCAGCTATAGAAAGTCAACACTTCCTATGAGTATTATCAGACCAAAAATAATAATAATAATAATAATAAAGCAACAAAGTATCAGAGACAATTACCTTATTAACTTGGAAACATACAACCAAAACTGAATATTTCTGCAGGTCTTGGCAAAAACTAATGACTATCGATCTTTCTTCTGTGTGCATTTTTTATTAATAATATATGGGTTTTAGGGCCAACTTTAAGTCAGCATTAGTCTAGGTTAAGTTCCAGTGTCTTTTTTTGCCTTTTATTAAAGAGCTAAAGGAGAAGATTACCAATCTGTCTGAATTATGGTATCAAAATTTTGCATATGATTGTGATTGAAGTAACTAATTATAATAGTTTTCATGGAAGGATATGACCTAGCATCGTTGGATTTTTTTATAGAAAAGAAGAAATTCTAGTTTTATTACTATTTTTTATCATTTTGGTAGACACTTGCTGCTTTTTTAGCATCACCACTGAATTTTGTATAAGCTTTTATTTTTATTCATGTAGATATTACAGGCCTTTTGGAATAAAATATAGACCTATGGTAAGCTGTTATGTGTGCAGTAAGGTATGACCTGTTTTTTTTAGGGGATGTGGCCATCTCTGCATTTCAGGCATCAATATACATTTTTTTCAAGGACAGTCCCATAATACATAATCAAAACGTGTCTATTAATATGGAGCTTCATATGAAGATAAGGTTTTATGCTTCTCTCTTTCCTGTGCGCCACTCAGATAATTTGATCTGGTTTATATATTTTTCCTTATTTGCACGCAGAATAGCTGTTCTGCATCATAATTATATGATTCTTCACCTGTGGTACACAGCACACTCACCCATGGAACCTTTCAAATGTATATATCTTTAAGCGCACCCCAGACATACGGAGCCAAACCTCCGTGTGGGAACCAAGTCATCTATATTTTTAAAAAGCTCCACAGCTGTTTCTGATATGCAGTCCTGGTTGAAAGCAAATGTCAAAACTATCAATTTATTGGCATGCGTGTAAGATCTCAAAAATTACCTCTTTTGTAGATCTAAAACTTATGAGATATAGAGAGAAAGAGATTAAAAGAAATAGGACCAAGGGAGAGTTGGAGGACACAGCTTCTCCCTGGCCTTAGGAAGCAGAAGCAAGAATAAAAAGTAGTCTATGCATTGGTTTATGGCACAGTTTAGCCCCCGTGTCAACCAGTTGATTTTAATTTGTTATTTAATAATTAACTTCTTGGATTAAAATGACAGTGCTCATTTATGTAAACCAACACTCAGCTTGTCATAAGAATACATTAGTTCCTAGCATCTGAAAGCCTTTTAAATAATTGTTTCAGTATCCCCTTACTAATTTTCAGGCTAAGACATGATCCTGGACTATTTTTGTTCCCTTTCTCATACAGAGTAGAAAGAAACCTACTTCTCCTCAAATAGCTCACAGTCTGGTGGGAGAGAGGCAAGTAAACAGAAAATTACTATGTATTTGTGATACATCCTTTAACTATAATAACAACGAGAATTTTGTTGTTCTCCTGTATCAGCATTGAGCTAAACACTTTAGGTATCTTATTTCTTTCTCACAACACTATATATGGAAATGACATTTTTAATCCCTGTTTTGCAGATAAGGAAACTGAGGCTAAGAAGTAGTATCGGAGGTTCCACAGCAAATATGGGGCAGAGCAAGGCTTCAAGTTGGAGCAGAGATAGGGAGTAGAAGTTATTTAATCAAAGCTAAGCCTTTGTTCCTAGGCATCGCATTGGTAGTGTGCCTGATAAGCTATCCAAGAGACAGTTTACTAATGTGGGAACCCATTTTCCCTTCTTTGACTTATTTTTCATCTCTGTGATAAAACAGTTGTTTCTGCATGGCTGCACTTAGCTTTTAGAAAGCTTCCTCTACCCTGTCTCTCTAACAGCCATTTCAATTCATTGTAGCCCAACATTTTGTTCCCACAATAGAGCATGTTTAGACAGTTTTTCTGGGAAGGTGCATGAAATAGAATTTTTATTTCTAAAATCAAATTTTGTTGCTCTCTTTTCAGTTGCTCCCTCCTCTCTTTTCACTCAGAAAAAACAAACTGTTTAGGAAGGGATGTTACTCTCCGCATAGAGGGAGGTAGAAGCCTGCATGCCAAGCTGGGGACCGAGGCTCCCATAGGAAGGACACGAAGGCTTTTATCCATTTCTGAGGCTCACTGGAGATCACTGCCCTTGTCCCTGGGGAAGCTGGACAGTTTTATCCATGCAGAGCTTTCAGCAGCACGGAAATAATGTGGCCTAGAACTTAACACTTCATCATTCCCAGCTTCCTTATTCACATTTAGTATGGTTGCTGACTCCCTTCTAACTACGCACAAGAGGGAATCCTCCAGTGGCTAGAGGGAGAGTTTGACACGTCTGAGCTGAGAAGAAAATGCAAGGAAAATCCCAACAGTCTTCTTTTTCTTCCCAGTGGCTGCTGCAACTGAGAATGTGCTAATTCTTTGACTTTCAGTGCCCTGTAACTTTCTGTTTTGCTTATTCATTGGAGAAGGTAAGCTTCAGTCTTCTTCCTGGTATGTAGCACCGCTGCCACGAAAATGTGTAAAATTCTTAGCACATCCTAAGTTGCTCTAATATTCCCTGCCACTGTGGAACTTTGGCAAAGTATGACTTGTGCATCTTAGGAACAGAGAAGCAAGGGAACACTGGAACACTGACTTCTATGGATCCCATATCTTTGAACTACAGGTAGATGGTCTTGAGGGGAGCATATGCCTAATGCAATCTGAATGAAGCGTTTGAGTTAATTAAAAACTAAGTTAAACTGGGGAATAACATTAAAAGTGTGCTTACATATGCTAATGCATTTCATTTTAACTTTAAGTGTACAATTATATCTTCATTTACCTATTTTTTAAAATGTAGGGCCAAAGCCTGGAATTCTGGGTCAGTGGTTCTTTCCTAGAACTTTCCCATAATTAAATGCATCAAATTTCTACCTTCTGTTGTTGTTTTTTTTAAACTAGAGCAAGTAAGACACACGCAAAGCAATGTAAGTTAAAATCCTCTAATGTTTTATTATTTTTCTAGTCTTTTAGAGTTGCTGCAACAAACATAATTCAAAAGCATTTTTTTAGTGATTTGCTTTTATTGAGCAAACCTAATGTTTAAGTTTTATCAAAACAAAACAGAACAAAACAAATGACTCTTTTTCCCACTAATATTTAAATGATTTACATAAAACTGTGAGTCTTACCATTACAATAACAGAACTGGTGTAAACGGTTTGGGGACCCAAAACAATGGACATTTAGTAAGTAACTCAGTTGGCAGAGACAGTAGTATACAAATGTATTAAATGCATTTAATTTACTTTGGGCATCAATATATTTTATTTTATTTTTTTTTTAAGATTTTTTATTTATTTGACAGAGAGAGAGCACAAGCAGGGGGAGCGGCAGGCAGAGGGAGAGGGAGAAGCAGGCTCCTGCTGAGCAGGGAACCTGATGTGGGGCTCGATCCCAGGACCCTGGGATCATGACCCAAGCTGAAGGCAGTTGCTTAACCAACTGAGCCATCCAGGCCCCCCATCATCAATATATTTTAAAGAAGGAGTGGAGAACACTGTTTCATGTGTTAGGTTTGTTAAAGGGGAAAGCAGTTGAGAATACTTCTACTGTAGGGGCACCTGGGTGGCTTAGTCGGTTACGTATCTGACTCTTGGTTTTGGCTCAGGTCAGGATCTCAGGGTCCTGGGATCGAACCCCTCACTGGGCTCCATGCTGATCATGGAATTTGCTTGAGATTCTCTCCCTTGTCTTCTGCCCCTCCCCTCGTTCTCTCTCTCTAAAATTAAATAAATGAAATCTTTTTAAAAAAGAATACTCCTACTGTGGTTATAATTCTGTAAAGTTGATATACATTAAATTAAAAAAATAGTTTCTAAATTCCATCATCTGTGTTGAGAAAAGGAGGATTGCTTTGGCTATCTTAGTACTACCCCCATACTTCCTAATATGGATAAAGTAAAACCTTTATAAATGAATACCTCGATTAACAGAATCAGTTTCTTTCTGAAATGTCAGAGTATCTCCTGCGGCGCTGGAGGTTTGCCTTCCAAACACTAATGTACACAGGGACAAACAGGGAGCTTGTTTGGATGCAATGGAGCTGGTTCTCAAATATTTTGATTCAGTGTGGAGCCAGGATTTTTCTTTTTTCAACCAGAGCTCCAGTGATTATGATTCAGTGGGCACCTTAAAAAACACCTCCCTGAGACTCAGCCAAATTACTTATGACACGAATTATGTTTTAAGGTTACTGCTCTGAATGTCATTAAAGTGCTATAGTATTTTCCTTCCTCCCTTCCTTCCTCCCTTTCTTCCTTTGAACGTCAGTGAAGCATATGGAGTACCAATGCATGCCAACATTCCACTAGTCACAAATACAGCACAGCTTCTGTCCTCAAGGAGCTCACAGTTTGGTCAGTAAGACAAACATGTAGTTCAAGAATTATACTCAACTTCAAGCATTACCAAGGAATACTTTTGGGGATTCAGAAACTGAATACCCAAATCTAGAATGCCAGCAGTTTCTTAGCGTTCCTTATTTTCCTATCACTAACATAACCAACATTAAGAGTTGGTTTTCCTTTGGGGACCACTTCCCCCCCCCCGCAAAGAAACAGTTTTTGAACACTTTTTTTTTTTTTAAAGATTTTATTTATTTATTTGAGAGAGAGAGAGAGTGAGAGAGAGAGCGCAAGAGGGGGTAGGGTTAGAGGGAGAAGAAGACTCCCCGCCAAGCAGGGAGCCCGATGTGGGACTCGATCCCGGGACTCTGGGATCATGACCTGAGCCGAAGGCAGTGGCTTAACCGACTGAGCCACCCAGGTGCCCCCAGTTTTTGAACACTTAACAACCATGATTGGGCTTCCCCTGCAGAGAACAAGAGCCACGTTAAGATTCAGGTGCAGAGAAGTCAGCGAGGTTCACTCACTAGCTCTTATGTGTCAACCTGCCTCAAAACCCAAATCCATGCCAGTGAAACATTTAAGTGACTCTAGTCCTGGATTTACAGGTTTGCTTATTAATATTTAAAAATGAAAATATTAAAGTTAGAAAAGTCAAGGGTCTAGTAATATGTTTAAGTTATTATCTAAGCATAATTTGACTCCCAAATAATAATAGTAATAGCAACAACAGAAACAATAATATTGTTAAATAATTTATCTGATAATATTCATTGAAAATGTTTAAATTATGTTTAAAATATTCTGTTAACTAGTATTTTAGAAACATTTTCAAAAGCAAGCTGTGACTAAGTGTTTACTGGTCAAACCTATTAACCGGATTCATTTAATCTGAAATCATCTTACCTACACAGATTTGAATATCAGCCTTTTACTGTAATAAGAATTCGACGCAGGGCCCAATGGAGGGAAACATAGCAGAAAAGTATTGAGTCAGTAATTGGAAAAAAGTGTGTAAAAATGTGAAAAATGACCTTTACTATTAAAGAAGTTTTTCTTATTATTTAGAACGTAGTTAATACTGAACCTGATAAGAGGTTTTCTCTGAAATAACAACCGCATCTCTATCTCCTTTTGTAGGGGTTTGGAAATCCCTCTGGCGAATATTGGCTGGGGAATGAGTTTATTTTTGCCATAACCAGTCAGAGGCAGTACACACTAAGAATCGAGTTAATGGACTGGGAAGGAAACCGAGCCTATTCACAATATGACAGATTCCACATAGGAAACGAAAAGCAGAACTACAGGTAAGTCCTCCTTCCATGTAGGGCTCAACTGCCTTGGGCCTTGCCACCTACTAGTTACAGTGGAAAAGTGTGAAAGACAAAAATGATGCGAATCATGCTTCAAAATGAAAATTAGGTTGTCTAGGCCTATGGTAGTTATAATAAAAAAACTCAGTAAATACTTAACAGCGTTAAATTTCAGTTTTCACAGATGGATTGTTTTGATGTTGGCTGAGATTCTAGAGGATGAGGAATTGAGTCCAGCACAGTATTATCGTTGTCATAGTTCTTACTGTTGTTACTGTGATGAGATCAGTGCCGTGAATTCATACGTACAAAATTGATGACAGAGAATTGACTCAGACTCAGTGGCTTGAAATAAGTACACTTCTATCAAAAGATTTCCTACTTACACTTTATTTACCTTTATTAAATTATTATTTTTTCACATTATTTATAAAAGTGACAAAGGAGAGGTAAAATGTTATGTTTTTATATGACTTACATAAAAGATAAGGTGGGGCATAATTTAGAAATTTTTGGCAAATAATGTGAAAGCAAAAATAAATTCAAATAATGGTATCAATATACACAATACATCATTGTAGATGTACAAACAGACAACTATACACTTTCCTATTAACATCTCTGATTTTTTTTTTCAATAAACAGCTTGTACACTAGAAAAAAACTAAGCAAATAATGCAGTATCGTAAATTCATTCCCCAAACCCTTATTGTGTTACTTCTGTGTTCCAGGAACCCTACTAGGCACTGCTAATTTTCCAGTGGGTGATGAGATCTCTAGTCTCCCAGACCGCACAGTACAGCTTTGTAACTAACTAGGTCACTAAATACTGGCTGGCATTCCTTGAGAACACGGAATATATTTCCATTACTTTGATATCACTACCCATTAATGCAATACTTGGTACATAGCAGGTCCTTAATAATTGTGTGTGACTGAGTTTCATAATCAGTAAATTAATGTTGCAATGATTTCTAACTCTCCGTATTGTAACTACTCTACATAAGTTTTGGATTGTGTACATTAAAGCATTGGTACATAGCTTCAAGCAAAATGCAGTGACAGCAACCAAAGCCTTCTATTCTTTTTCCAACCTGTGTGGACATCTTGTAGCTCAACGATTTCTGCTGCTTATATCTTTTTGAGACATACTATTCTTGTAGAGTTTGAATCTACAACTTTTTCATGAACACATCTCATTTTAATGGATTATGCATGGGATTGGATCCTTGGAGACATATCTTGACAAACAGTGATGATGTCACCACAACAGAGGGATGAGAAATGGATCCAAAGGGTTTTCATCGCCTCGTGAGAGGGTAGTGAGGGTGTACATAATGGCAACTCAAGAAACCAAAGAAGAGACATTTATAACATGCAATGGAGTGTAAGAAGAAGTATTTCCAAGGAGGTCAATATTTGGGGAGTTTTATAACAAGAGAAACCACTGTAAAACATCAGGGGTACTCTTATGTAAATGTTTTAACCTGAAACTTGAAACTCTATGAAACTTGGCTAATGTCAGACAGCCTGACAATAGGACTAGCAAATAATTAGTCTAGTCTTTTTCTAGGCTCCTGAAGAATTTGCTTTGGTTCTTTTCCAAAATCTCTCTCAGTTCTTAGTAGGTAGATAGGTGTGTGTGTCTGTGTGTGCCTGAGTGTGCACATGCATATGTGTTTGTGAGGCTGGGGTGGTATGAAGACAAAGAGTGCACGGACTGGTTTAGGAAGATTGTCAGAATCCAAAGTAGGCTTTAGGGTGCGTGGTGTGAATGTCATTCTGGCATCTGCTTGAGGAAGGAGCACTTACTTCCTCTTAGAATGCCCCACTGCCCACATTGAGCATTTCCCATTCCTTCGCTGTATGATTCTGACCTTCACCCACCTAATGCAGATCTATGATTGAAAAGCAAGTCTTCCCAGATAGAGTGAGGCACACACTCTGGGATCCCCATTTTTCTTTCTTGAGACAACTATAAACCTAGAGACTCAGGATTGTAAATCCAGAAGGCACTTAATACTTTAATTTCCAATCCTCTGGGTTGTCAAGAATTAAGAAAGCTGAGATCCAGAAATATGCAACATTGTTCCCAAGGAAGGAGAAAGACTTAAATAGGGAATGTTTGACTCCTACCTAGTTTGGTGTGGTTTCTACTCTGCTGCTGTAATAAAGTTGATAGCTCTGGCCCTGTCTCCTGCCAGGACCCAGCAGAAAATAGGTGTGTAATCATCACCTTCTCATGCAATTAAGTGTAAGATTCATGTTGGCATCAAATGGGAAGTTAGAACTCATTTAAACATAATGTCTATTCTGGTGAGAGCTTACTGAAAATAAGCACACTGTAAAATGGTCTTATTTACTCTTTCAAAGAAAATCAAACAGAAGCTTGAAAAGGGTGTTTACCCTTGTGACTTCCCTCTCCACCTGTATCATCACTCACTCAAGCCAGGAACACCAAGCATGGCCTGAGTTAGAGCTCCAGATGTCCAACTTTGCTGCTGCTTTCCCCCCACTTATTTCTCTTCCTTCTGAATTAGGAAGGAATGTCTCATTGTGATAATTCGTTAAAAGGATTAGTACTAGCATTTGTATAGTGTCTTATAATTTATGAAATGGTTTTTAACACTTTAGGCATTCAGTCTTCACAATGAATTTTTGAGGTAGGTATTACTAGACACATTTAAAGAAACTGAGGCTTTGGTTAACTCACCTGCTCAAACTCAAGTAAATTTCAACTAAAAACGGAGCTATGGAATTCATGTTAGATTTTAGGTTTTTGCTTTATGTTTTTAAATTTTCTATATTTTCTCCTCTCCCAAATTAAATTCAGATGGTTTTTTGAGAGTTTTTTTTTTAAGTATTCTGTCTTAACAGAAATTTTATTTTGGAAACCCTTATAATAGCTGTGATCAAAATGTATAAATCTAATTTTAAAAAATCTTTCTCATGCTCTGGACACATACTGATAAAAGTAAGTGTTGTTGAATGGATAGAGTGTGCACATGCGTATGTGTTTGTGAGGCTGGGAGCCTTTGTGAGCTTACACTGTAAGCTTACAATGTACATAGAATACACATATTTTCCTTTTATCCTCTAAGGAAACCCCAAATGATCTTCTCAGAAAATAGAATCTATGGAACCCAGGAGAATATAAATAAGAAAAAAAAATAATGTGAGAGTGTCATGATAAAAACATCATGTAAAATAACACAAATTTAATGTGAAATTATTAAATACTTCCTCTAGAGAGGTAGTATTATTCAGGTCTTCATCATCTAACACCCAAACTATTGTACAGCTTTCCTGCCTCCAGTCTTGATGATCTCAAATATATCACCCACACTGTTGTTGGGATGGTTTTTCTAAAAGATAATCTGACTTTGGTCTCCGCCCTCATTCATATATTTCAACAATGTTCAAATATCTATAGGTTAGGGGAGCCTCGGTGGCTCAGTCAGTTAAGCATCCAACTCTTGATTTTGGCTCAGGTCATGATCTCAGGGTCATGAGATTGAGCCCCGCGTGCGTGTGGAGCCTGCTTAAGATTCTCTCTCTCCCTCTCCCTCTCCCTCTGGCCCTCCTCCCCAAATCACACTCTCTGGCTCTTAAAAAAAAAAAAAAAATCTATAGATTAAAGTCTGTCACTTTAAAGTCTTTATGACCTGGCCCTACTTACTTGTTCAGATATCACTAATATACTCTCCCACAACCTCACCTAACCAGATACCTCCTTATCATTATGTTCTAGAAACTACTTGCAGTTTCTCTAAACCTTCTGTATCTTTGTTTATGTTATATCTGTACCCCTGCACATAAACTCAACTTTGGATACATCTTCTAAATCTTTAAGATTTTCCTTTACTCCAGGAAGTTTTCCCCAATACCTATTATGGTATGTGTTGTGATGTCACATAAACTCACCCACAGTGTCCCTTCAGAACAATAGCCCTCCTTCTCTCACCTTCTGGGAATGTTGCTGGTTTACAGTTTGTAGCCAGGGTCCCCTGCCTGAGCATTGCCTGTGGCTGAAGAAAGTCACATCACCCAAGATCATTCTTCCTTCCTGCAGACAGATTGTATCCAATGACTAGTCAATATAGGAGTGTATAAAGGACCCCTTGCCTCAGTTTGGGACAATTCTGAAGGGCCATCCCAGGTCCAGAATTCAACTTGGTATTAGCTGAGTTCTTAACCGTAACTGTGTGTGAATCCATCCTCTCTCTGTTCAGTACTGCTCTCATCACTCTGCCACGGGGATTGATCCTGAGAGCCCTCCCCTATAAATCTCTCTATACTGATTTCCCAGAGAAAAGCATCACCCTCACTCTCAGGCTGGTTTGGATGTTTTATGCTCCCATAGATCCATAACAGTCTGTGGATAACTATCCAGTATTCACATTCTAAGTCATTAATAAGTATTTATTAAATAACTGTGTGTGTTGCCCTTTTCTGCTATTTCTAAGCTTCTCAAGTATATGAACCATTTTTTATCAAAACTCAAGATATATACCTAAGTTAGCCAAAATATTAAGTAATAGTTAATAGCTAATACTCAGTGAGCACATGTATGCACCAGATACCTTGTTTTCACATGAGAAAACAGGCATGGTACAAGGTCACAGGTACTAATATGAGTAGAAGTTATTTGAGCTTTGATCTCATAACTGCCCATCATACGACCATCCCTCAATAAAGGGAAATCCAGAAGTTACTTTCTAGAATTAAATACACTCAAAGCACATATTCTAACAAATAAAATTTGTTTCTTCTGATCCTATTTCTGTCTTTAATAATTTGAATGTCCATGGGCATTATCTTATCTCTCTTGTTCTCAATTTTCTGTCCTATAAATTAAGTATTTGTAAAGTTCCTTACAGATCAAAAATTATTTTCTAGAATAGAATTACCTTTATGTATATATTCCTTTTTATTTAATGCCCCTTTGTTTCTTTGATAAGTGATTAAATTTTGATCTCTCTAATAAACACTTCAGTAAGAGGAAATATCAATCCCCTGGGAACATCAGTTTAGGGCTTACAGTGACCTTTTACTTCTCATGAAAACTTTGGGGGTCCCAATACTCAGAGTTAAAAAGCAAATACACAACCACCACCACCTCAACAAATGCTTTAAAAATAACAGATTAGGGCGCCTGGGTGGCTCAGTTGGTTGAGCGACTGCCTTCGGCTCAGGTCATGATCCTGGAGTCCCAGGATCGAGTCCCGCGTCGGGCTCCCTGCTCAGCGGGGAGTCTGCTTCTCCCTCTGACCCTCCCCCCTCTCGTGCTCTCTCTCCCGTTCTCTCTCTCAAATGAATAAATAAAATCTTTAAAAAAAAAAAAACAGATTAATTGTGGGTTTGAGGAGATGCTATGATCTACTGGAAAGTGCTTTGGAATAGGAATCCGAAGCTATTAAATAGTAGTGTGTCTTCAATATCCATAAAACCAAGTTGGTTGTATCAGTGTTCAGAAAAACAGAGCCATGATCAGCACTATGGAAATAAGACATTTGTTATACAGATTACACCTTACACAAGTGTGAGATGAACTGGGGAAGTAAAGGTCTGGAAGGTGAAGGTAGAAAATCAAAAGAAGGTGGAAAATCAACCACCATGCTTGAAACCCAGCATGGTGGTAGACCAGTGGGAGCTTGCAGGGAAATCCAAGAAACCAAGCTTGTCCAGCCACCAGAGGAGGACCACGAAGTGGGGGACCTAAGGAAAGATGTTACTTCAGTGTAGCTATGTTACCAATCAAGCATCTGGTGGTGGGTCTGGAGCCATTGACAGCATGGGAAGGCAAGCTGGATGCAGAGTGGAAAAGGACAAGCTGGGAACTGCCATGTCTACTGATGGTCTGAGTCGGGCCACTGCTTCACTTCCACCTTCCAGATCTCACACAAAGTCCTCTTTTGACCAACTCTAACTTGGAACCATATAAGGAAGGAAATTCTGGGGAACATAGTTCCCAGATTAACCAAGTTGACAGTAGCACAATCTAGCTATACCTTGGGCAAATCACCTATTACTTTTTTTTTTAATTTTTTAAATTTTTATTTTATTATGTTATGTTAGTCACCATACATTACATCATTAGTTTTTTACGTAGTGTTCCATGATTCCTTGTTTGTGTATAACACCCAGTGCTCCATTCAATACGTGCCCTTCTTAATGCCCATCACCGGGCTAACCCATTCCCCCACATTTCTCCCCTCTAAAACCCTCAGTTTGTTTCCCAGAGTCCATAGTCTCTCATGGTTTGTCTCCTCCTCCGATTTCCCCCCTTCATTTTTCCCTTCCTACCTATTACTTTTATACCTCAGTTTTCTCATCTTTAAGTGGGAATAATGCCCTCTCTTCTATTATCCTCACCATTTAGTTATAAGGATCCATTCAGAAAGAGTATGTAAACATACTTTGTATTGGATAAATTTAAATACCACGCAACTATGAAAAATATTTACTTACTTATTTATTTATTTATTTATTATGTTATGTTAGTCACCGTACAGTATGTCATTAGTTTTTGATGTAGTGTTCCATGATTCATTGTTTGCGTATAACACCCAGTACTCCATGCAATACGTGCCAGACTAACCTATCCCCCCTCTAAAACCCTGTTTGTTTCTCAGAGTCCATAGACTCTCATGGTTCATCTCACCCTCTGATTTCCCCCCTTCATTTTTCCCTTCCTTCTCCTAATGCCCTCCATGCTATTCCTTATGTTCCACAAATAAGTGAAACCATATGATAATTGACTTTCTCTGCTTGACTTATTTCACTTAGCATAATCTCCTCTAGTCCCATCCATGTTGATTCAAAAGTTGGGTATTCATCCTTTCTGATGGCTGAGTAATATTCCATTGTATATATGGACCACATCTTCTTTATCCATTCAATTGAGATACCACCTTACACCAGTTAGAATGGCAAAAATTGACAAGGCAAGAAACAACAAATGTTGGAGAGGGTGTGGAGAAAGGGGAACCCTCTTACACTGTTGGTGGGAATGCAAGTTGGTACAGCCACTTTGGAAAACAGTGTGGAGGTTCCTCAAAAAGTTAAAAATAGAGCTACCCTGTGACCCAGAAATTGCACTACTGGGTATTAGCCCCAAAGATACAGATGTAGTGAAAAGAAGGCCACATGCACCCCAATGTTCATAGCAGCAATGTCCACAATAGCCAAACTGTGGAAAGAGCCGAGATGCCCTTCAACAGACGAGTGGATAGAAGACATACAAATGGCTAACAGACACATGAAAAAATGTTCATCATCATTAACCATCAGGGAAATTCAAATCAAAACCACATTGAGATATTCACGTATTTTTAATTCAATTTTCGTCACACCCAAGAAATTTTTTAGTGGTTTCAATAAAACATTTTAATTATATTTCTATATTGAAATTGTAACCCATTGTTTTACTGATTGGTATTTTTGTCTGTTTATTAATTTGGCTTCAGGACCCAGTCCAGCATTACATCTGTGTTCTCTTTAGTCACCTTTTACCTAGAATAGTCTACCACATACCTACCACAAATATTTTTAAACAATCCAGGTCAATTTTCCTCAAAAATGTCCCTTTCTCAATCTATCTTATTATTCCTTCCTGATGAGATTCAAATAAAATGTTTTTGATAAGAATGCTGTAGAAATGGTATTGTACTTGCCATTTTATCACATCCAAAGGCACAAAGAGTCAGTTTGTCCCATTATTGATTGGGCTAAGTTTAATTCACTGTAAGCTGAATTTTGTTTTTGTTTTTGCAATGGAATATGTATGCTTGCAAAGAAAATTCTTACAAAATATCATAATGTATAAAACCCATAAAGCTTATCTATTTTGGTTGAAGTGGTTTTGGGGACCTACTACACTATCTCTTTGGCCCTTTCCTTGCTAGTACCTCAGACACTTGTGGGCACAGTTTAAGAAACGTATTGTATCATTATAGCTAAAAGAATAGATTCACCAATTGGAGGATATTTAGTTGTACTGCTTTAAAGTGTAAAAATAAAAATAAAAATATATAAAAAAATTTTCTTAAAGAGGGCATGTATTGAATGGAGCACTGGGTGTTATATGCAAACAATGAATCATGGAACACTACATCAAAAACTAATGATGTAATGTATGGTGATTAACATAACATAATAAGATAAAATTTAAAAAAAAATTTCAGACTCATTAGAAAGGCATAGTTTATTGAATGGACATGTTTTATTAGGTAGGGGATTTTGCATGTTAATCTTTTTCTTTTTTTCCCTTTTCCATGTTAATTTTTTTCTATTCTTGATTATACTTTGTTCCCTAGAGTTAATTCTTTTATTTTTTATTGTATTAACTAGATTAGTAAATCCTTTATCACAGATAGTATAATAACAAGCTTAAAGGTAGTCCCTCTTTGAACCAACAAAAAATCTCTATTAGTAAAGTATGAATGATAACATTTAACTATTTATAATGTACATCTTATCATTATAATCTTACTACAATATTGATGCACAGTTTGGGAATATTCTTCATATTTTATTATCTCCATATTATTTGTTGGAGATGAATGATACCTTCAGGGTAAAACTGACTTATAGCTGTGTTAAAGTCTTGTTCTGGAAGAGATTCTACATGAAGACATGAATGCAATGTTTGAATCAAAATTTTAAAAATTGAAAATAATTTAGCTGTTAAATATATTTTTACACAAAATTTACTTTTGGCCAACATATTTATTGGGAAAGAGTTTGATGTAATGGGTAAAACCTTGTATTGGGAATCAAGAGCCATGAATTCTAGACTTGGATCTGTAGTTATTTTCTGAATGACCTTGGACAAGTTACTTCACTTTTCCAAGTCTCAGGTCCTCAGAAGTAAAATGAGAAAGTAAGGATGAACTCTTTCCAATTCCAAAACCTTTTTTTATTTGTTTTCTTAATCATTAAAGTACTCCCGTATTATGTATGCATTTCAAGGACAAAGCAAATTAGTGTAGATTGAAAAGAATTCTCTCGGGTCTCCCACATAAATTTAAGCCCTGCATTTTTGTAATTATTGCAAAACTTGTTTTACTCTTCTTAGTGAAATGTTTTTCATTTCTCCGATCCTCTGGGCTACGTGGTCCTGGCTAGAACCAGTAGCAGATGTGTTGAAATACTAAGAGGAAAGTTATTTTTTATAGCAGTTCTGGACTGACCAAAGTAGAAAAAAATATATATAGGGAATCACCTGGCAGTTTCTACCCTCTTGAATTCTTAGCCTAGATTGCAAACTCAAGGTTTTAAGTAGTTTTGTTTGTATTTTCAAAAAATTTCTCCAATGTGGGAGTTATATACTTTATTTAGACTATGATTTTTGTTGAGTCCTTTAGTTTTTTGGATTGTTGGTTGGATGAGATTCATCTCCCTGATCTATTCAACTCCAAGCTCTTCTGGTTTTTTTTTTCTTTACCTGCAAATGATATGCAAGAATTTCTGTATTGTACAATACCAAGCAAATGAAATAAAATATTAATAAAATAGACAACATACCTTGTTCCCTAGGCCAACTGATCTTGGAAAAGGATGCTATGTTGTTGTCACTAATCAGTAGTCTGTGCACAGGCTACAAGAACTAGTTTCTCTGCCTACAGTTTTGATAACTGCCACTAGGTGACAGACCGTAAACCTTGATTTTATGGAACTCATCTTGGATGAATAACTGAGGGCTTAGTGAATATTACAAGATTTAGTTAATTATACTTTTTGAGTAGAAATTTCAAAATTGTCACAATGACAATATAAAATATTTATTACCCTCTAATTTATACAAAAGTTTTTCTCTCTAGATGATTTATTTCCTTTACAAGAGCCTTTACCCATTTCAACCATAAACATCTTAAAACCATTTTAAATAATTATGCCAAGTATCAATAAGTAACAACATTAAATGCATCAGCTATAAATCCCATGTTAGTAGTACCATCATAACATTCAACTTTAATATTAAATAAAATATTTAGCCACATATTTAAAATATTTACAAAGTGCTTAGATATGCTTCTTGGTGCTAACATCACAAATGCCAGTTTGATGCTGGTCTGCTTATTCTAGTGAAAGAATCAAAAGTACTTTTTTCTTATGTAGTTCAGTTAGGAGTTCAACTAAACAGCTGTATAAAGAAAGAATGATTTTAGCTTTATTCATTGTTAGGCTGTCAATGAAAAACAACTTCCTTTCCCTTGCATACCCTTATAATCAATGGTAGAGAGAATTTTCTAAATATGAAGATCAGAGGTTATTATATAAAAATTTGGAGGTCACATTATTGTTATAAAATAATTATTTTTAATGAACTCTGCTTTAAAATAATAGATGTGATTAAAGATCCAATGAATAGTTTGTACCTATTTATAACCTGATTCTTAAAGTACACCTTGTGTTCTTAGCAGAAGAATTACATCTGAAGAGTGTATGCTTCTTTGACATTTCCTAATCTAGAGATATGCTGATTATAAGAAACGTTAAGTCAGTATTTCCTTGGCTTGTTAAAAAACAGTAATTTTAGGGGCACCTGGGTGGCTCAGTCAGATGCATCCAACTCTTGGTTTTGGCTCAGGTCATTATCTCAGGGTCCTGGAATCAAGCCCCACATCAGGATCCATGCTCAGCACAGAGTCTGCTTGGGATTATCTCTCTGGCCCTCCCACTGCTCTCTCTCTCTCTCAAATAAATAAAATCTTTTGAAAAAATAAAAATAAAATAATTTTAAACATGCAGTTGTCTAATATCCATAATTATTTTATTTCTTAACTAGATATAGTTTTGCTATAACCTACATAGCTTCACTAAAACTACTCTCTTAAAAGTTGTTATAATTATTTTGAAATCAGGGTCTGCATTCGTTTGTTTGTCCAGCCAGCTAGTCATCAAACATTTATCATGTTGCTAATATTTCCCTGATACTATTCAGTTGTTTCCAAACTTCAGTGTGCATATAGTCAACTAGGGTGTTTGTTTAAAGTGCAGATTTCTAGGTTCCATATCCAGAGATTCTGATCTTAGGATAGGACCTAGATTTCAGTTCTACCAACTACACCCAGGTGATGTTGATGCAGAACTAACACTTTCATGACTCTAAAAGGAGACACCATGCTTTCTGGTTTTGTGGTGCTAATAGTTTAGAAGACAGAAGAAAACATGATATAGTTGACTTAAAAGTTGCAGCTTTGGTATGTTTTAGCATGTGTTTGTTTTTTTTTTTGTTTTGTTTTGTTTTTAATCAAAGAGTTGTGGACCTTTAAAAAAAAAATGATGGCGCTATGGATCCTCTCCCCAGAATAACTGAAAAAAACTAAATTTTGCTTATATATCTGTGTGATTCAGCTCCACACTCAAAGTCCTTGGATAAGAACACTTGGAATTAGGCTCTAGTTGGACAGTAAAGAAAAGTGGTCTATTTAGCTGGGGTTGAGGATGGATGGGATACATTGGAGGAGATTGAAGGGGAACAGGAAAGGCTTCATAGAGGAAATCCTTGAGGATTGTGAAATATGACTAGGTGCTCATGAGGCAAGTACAGAGGATGATGGCAGAAGGAGAAAGGTCTTGAGATTTCAGCCAGAGGAGCAATGTGGATAAAGACCCAGAAGTGGAAGAAGGAAGTGCCTTATTAGACAATAGTAAGTAAATTGTATGTGGGAGTTCACTGTGCTACAGAAAATGAAGGGCCGTGTTCCTTGATAAGGAGCTTGGACACTGTCTTATACTAATTTTGAAGAGAAATAAGCACACTGATGATTTTGGTCAACAGAAGAATCTGCTCATGCACACTAGAGCCTTATTTGCAGAACTTATAGCAACACATTATCCAAGTACAACAAGAGAAAGTATTTCCTTTTTGCAAAACAACCTCAGACAATGCCTCTCAATGGTTTTCAACATTCTACTCACCCTTTCCCCTCTCTCTGTCTTCCCCTAGGGGATGCTGGAAAGAAAGTTTCTTGCTGCTCTTTAAACAGAAATTAAAATGAGAACAAACCTACCTCCCTTGAACTTGCTTATACTAAAAAAAATCACCAATTTCAATCACAAGTTTAACAAGGTCTTGACTTAATTTTTGGTAAAAAAGCAAACCCATAAACTCTCTGAGATGGGTGTAGGCCTGGTCTTTTAGGCACCAGAATGGTGTCCAGTCACTGAGCCACTCACTTGGAGCTGACTCTGTCAGCCACACGGGACACCAAGGGAATTAAAATATGTTTAAGGGACTGTTTGTATTTTTTACAGAGGTCTTGGTGCCATGTAATTCATTTTGGCACTCATTTTTTTAATGTATTCTTAGAAAAGGGGAGGAATACTGGAAGACTTTATTTTATTTAGAACTAAAACTAGGGTATTAGTACAGTGTGTATTTCTAAACTTTGGGAAGTATGGTTTCATTGTCACAGATTTCATGAAAATTATTTTTACATGTACAGAATAGAGTGTACTCTCTCAGCGCTGTGCAAAGGCACAGAAATAACAGTATGTGAATTCTGTTTTCTTTAGAGGAAGAATTTCTCATGAGTTTTGAACACAGGCAATCTTCATGTCATTGAGAAACACTGAAAACTGTATTTTACTTGAGTTTGAAACAGGGATAGCTGGTAGCAGTGTTTCCATTGTCAAGAGCTTGAGACCTGGGTGGTTGATAAACTCAATTTTACAAAGTCCTACATTATATTAATATTTCTAAATCAAGGGAGAGACATTAAAATGTATACTGTCAAAACAAACAGATGGAAAATTACCATGCAATCTATGCACATATAATGAAAATCAATATATAAAACAATCAGAATCACAAAATAAATAAAACTGGATTTTCTCAAGTTTCTCATTATTTGAGCTGAGTTTTCTGTAACTGGAAATTTATCTTTCTTAATCAGCACAGATTCCCATGACCATCACTATCTCAAGTATTTTTCACACTTGCACATCATCCACTAAACATGTTCAAAAATGAATAATATATCTACCTCAGGGCATCTGAGGCTTAAAAAGCAAATAAGATAATGCACTCCTTCTTAGCATAATGGCTAGTTTAATATACAGAAATTCTGCTGATTCCTCAATGATCCAATTCGATCTGAGAACAAATGACACCAATTCAGGAAGATTGAACGTGATGAAGAAACTTTTGGGAGGAAGGATGGGAATTACAGGATGAGTTGCCTTGGGTGATGTTTTCAAGGATTTTTCCCAGTATCAATTATGGATAAAGAAAGGGAAAAAAGATCACATGCTGGATTCAGCCAATAAAGTACCCTGATATATGGCAAGAGAAACATAGGATTCTCAAAGATTGGAATTTTAATTTATAAGAATAAACATTTGAAATAAAAGACCATTATTCAGGCATCTGGGTTCAAAATAAGGTAGACCTTTCTGATTTCAAATCAGAAAATTCATGTCCATGGGGCTTTAATCGTAAAACATAATGATAGAGTTAAAATGGTACTACATATAAGCCATCTCTTGAAATGAGTAAAACTTAAATTCTGAACAATTTTAACTCTTAGTTCATAATTGACTCAATAAATATTTATTGAATGTCTGTTATGTATATGATATATGGAGTTTACAAAGATGACTGAAATATGAATACTTATTAGGAGCTGACAATATGCTAAGGAAAGAAAAGCATATATATAAATAATAATAAGAAAAGCACATATATAAATAATAATAATAATACATATATAAATAATAATAGGAAAACTGAGATGTGCCACAAGAGAAGCAATTTATCTGTGCAATGACAAGTTAGAGGAGAAAGGAGAGGAGGCTTCCGGTGTAACATTTGGGCTTGCCTTGAAAGATGGTTCATTTTGGACTTGTGAAGAGAGGGAGAAAGGGACCAAATCAGTAAAGCTCTATTCATTTGAAAGAACAAGATACACTTGGACAATCCTGAACTAGAGAGAATAAAATGTTTGCATCAAAGATGTTACTCTGAAAAAAAATAGAAAATATTATTTAGCTAAAGATAATTTTACTATATTAGCAAAGTCCAATATAGGACTGAAGTTTCCCCTAACATAAATTTATATTCTTTCCTTTATCTCAAGGCTTCCAGTCTTAGTAGTTTCCACCAGAACTCTGCACACTTAACAAACAGGACATTTTAAATGTAAAGAATTTCAGCTTCAAATACTAATACAATAAAAGAACTAAAATCTGTCTTAAATGCCCAGTATCAAAATAAGTTCATTGCCTGCCTTTTCACTTGACATTCCCAGAACATTCAAATGACTGATGGAAACCTTTTTCTTTCTTATCTGTTTTCTTTTTTATGTTAGATAACCTCAAAACTTAATTGTGCTATGGATTTCACAACTCTTTTATTGAAAATATCCTCTTCGTCCCTCTCCAAAAGTCCATGTCCTCCACAGCCTCCAAAGCTAACCTCTTCCGATAAATTTTTTGAGCAGTTTAGCATCTCCTGAATTTTTCTCTTACCCTCTTTCCAACAATACTAATTATTTGTATACTTCCCAATGATGCCTTTATAGCACCAAACAAATGCTTAGTTTTGCTAAAAGTCTAAACACTCTTTTTTCTATATGTGTTTTGACAAAAGAAAATTGTCTTTGTTTTCAGCAGAAGATGCCACCTGTATCATTTAAACTCAGTTCTAAAAGACATGTTCTGCTAGCCCTCTTTGCTGATGGTGCCCAGCTCTTTTGGTAAAGAAGGGAGGGTGGTTAGAGCAGAGTCAACCCTGAGCAGCAGCAACCAAGAGACAGCCGTGTGGGGAAACTCTGTCAGATTGAGTCATTGCTACCAGGCTTTGAAAGAAAACCATGGGGGTCATTTTGTATTTTCTTCAATTGATTGTGAGAAAGACAAACTAGTTCCATATGGCGGCAGGGAGAGAGCGCAGAGCCAGAATGGAAAGCTGCTGCAGGAGATCTCCTCAGCTTGTCAGTCTGAAAGACCTTAAAGTTCAGATATCTGAGTCTTTCTACTGTTTAAAAGAGTCAAGGCCAAACTTCAATTTGTCATACATACAACTCCCACTGCCTTGGGTAATGAAAGAGACTCTTGCTTCCCTGAATACAGTAAAGATGTAAAAATGGTGGGAAGTATGGCAGTCTCTTAAGGAGACAAAACTAATGAAAAACCAGACTCATGACCCTGGACTGCCTATTTTAGAGAAGCTACAGAATCACTTGTGATGATTCATAGGTATATTTTGAAGGCTGTTCTTTCATAATAGAACTCACAATTGCCCTACATTTATTAAGAAATATGATTTAGCCTTTCTGGTTATACGAATTTCTTTAAATCAAAGAAAAGGCATAACTGTATTTTCATTGAGGATGACTAGGGAATCATGACCAATTTCAACATGCACTTGTCTGTTTCATTTTTCCTAAAGATGCTAATTGAAAAAATCATAATGGCTGACATTCTTTACAGCCAATGACCAAATCATGTAAGAAATATGGGGTTTTTATCCTCATTAATTAGGAAAAATGGGTTTAAAAGGATGAATACCATGATTTTACTTTGTGGCTGCCTTTTTGATCACATCTTCTTTGGAGTTTTTGTCTTATTTGGGGGTTTTTTTGTTTGTTTTTTTCTTTCTTTTTTTTTAAATCTTCCATATTTCTGTCCCTAAGCCAAATGCTTTACTCTGGAATAACGTTTGGTTTTTATCTCCTAACACGTCATCCTTCATGCAAGCCACATCTATACTGGCTGAACAAAAGAAATAGATGTCCAGGATTCCCATGGTGTTATTTTATGGAAGTATTCTCTCTAATGACTCACACTTTAAATTTTCTTTCACCATATTCAGATGCAAGGCCAACTTTCACCCTTCTGTATATCAACTTTTCTTTTGTAAAGTGAAGTTTCATTAGCAGAATGGAGAAATCCATAGATAATTAATTAAAATAAAGACATTAGAAATTAGCCAGAACCACTGTTTAAAAGAACCACCTAAATATTCCATTTGAGCCTCAATTCAAATAAATCTTATCTAATTAGAAAAAATACTTGGCATTAGTGAATGGCCAGCTCTTAGTTTGCCTTTATCAAATAACCAGCTAGAATTGTTGGCTTTGGGTCAATAATTGCTCCTCTGTACTAGCTAAATAGCTGCTAAGAAAGAATGAGCCCCTTAACTGTTCAGATGACCTATCCTTGACTACACAGTTGCTCCCAAAATCCTTGTGCGATTCCACAGAAGCATAGTTGTCCTCATTTATAAATTTCTTAAAATAGTGGTGAGAAAAATTATTTTTTATGCACCATCTCTATTTCCCAGTGTAAGAAAATGACTGTCCATGGGTGCCTCTTCCCTAGAAGAGCATAATCAGCTCCCCTGTGACACACTAAGGATATAGACTCAGGGGAAATGAATACTACTATATGTAAATTACAAGTTCTACTCAGTCTTGTACAGTGAAAATCCTCTAAATATTGGTCTTTTCTACTTTTTTCTTTTTCATTGAGATATAATTAACATATAACATTATATTAGTTTCAGGTTTACAACACAGTGGTTTAATATATGTATATATTGCACAATGGGCCTTCTAGGAATGGGGACAGCACATGCAGATATACAGAGAAATGAGAATGTATTGCTTTGAGGGAACAAGTAATTGATAAGCCTGGAGTATTATATACATGGACAGGAAATAAGCAATGAGAGGTGTGGGGGGTTGGGTGGTGTGGGAAAAGTAGAGGAGGGCAAGATCTTCAAAGTCCTTGTAAACCACAATAAGGAATTTGGGCTTTATCTCTCATGTGTTGGGAGAACAGCTGAGGGATTTTAACCAGAGTGGAGGAATAATGAGATACAGGTTTTTGAATGAGCCACTTGGAGCATGGATTTTAGGGCAAGGGGGAAGGAGCAAGACTCAAGGCAGTGAGACTAGTTGTTAGGCTTCTGTAATAATCCAGAGAAGAGCTGCCAGAACTAGAAGACTTACCTTCTAAAGTTGATTAAAAGGATCTGGAAAAATGTCTCTTTTTACTTACAGACTCTAACATATAGCAATAATGAAGTCCATAGAGGTAAAGGTCAGGAAAAGACATTGTTGATGTTTATGCTACACTTCTTTCTACATGCTTCCATACATACTTGGAGATATATGAAGGCATCCTTAAACTTGTAACAATTTTGGGGATAGTCATACAATAGCTTCCAAATGATGTTGGAGAAGAATAAGAAATGGCATGAAAAAAATGGTCATACAATTATGTATGGAAGCATGGTATAAAGAAATCTGTAGAGTATGATTTTATTTTCATTTGTATTTATACATGAAGACAAACTGTTTTGAAAGATGCAAAACTAATGTAAGTGATTACTTCTAAAGAGATAGATGAGATAGGTCTGTGGGCAACTTTATGTGCATTGTTCAAAATTTTTATAAGAATATGATCAGATATTACATATATACTTAAAATAGATAATATTAGATAATATTTTCAATTTGGAGGGGGGAAAACAAGGACAAGACTAAATGCATATAAACCATGACACCAAGAATAGTTATATTCAGAGATGAGATTTGGGTTGCTTTTTATTTTCTTCTTTTTGCTTTTCTCTACTTCCTAAATTTATAATTGGGCATTCCAATTGCCATGGTAACACAAAGAAACCATTATAAACTATAAGTCTTAAAATATAACCCTCTTGTGAAAGGATAAAAGTATGAAATATATCCAGCACATAGCAGTCACTCACGTAATATCAACTGAACATTTGTGCTGAATTACCTGAAAATGAAGGTGTAGAAAACATTGTGTTCTGGAATCTCTATCCCCATCAGTGAGCTTAAAGCTACTTACAGGGATAATGGTATTGACTTACCTTTTGAAAAAAAGAAGGAAAGTCATCACAAATCATAGAGAAGCCAAGAATCAGAGATGGAATTAGCATGGCTCATCCAAGAACACCTGTGGGCTAACCTCAGCCAGTCCCAGTGGAGCAGGAGATTTCAAGCCTGCAGAGTCACAGCTATTTAATTTTTGAATCATTCATCTTCCCCCAACTGATTCTGTGTTCACCAAACAAGCAACTTTCCAATTATAACTTGGCTTTCTGGTGAAACTCTCTCTAAGAAGACCATGAACCTAGACCCCACAATGTCCCAGTTTTGACTGTAAATGGAGAACTTACAAAAAGTCTCCCTTAGCTTTGTGACTGTGTGTCTATCTCTGAAAGGCTGAGAAAGTGATCAAATCTGGAAGGTTGTAAATTCACCCAGGTAACTTGTTCCAGGCTCCCATTGGTGACCTCTCATCTTTCTTTCCCCTGATGAAACCCACCCACCCGTGGGCTGCCTGCAACCTGAAATGTAAATCCATGCTTCAAAAATTCGACAATTCTCTATCACCGGTGACTTTTAGCCTGCCTCTCAGAGTTTTGAAATACAAGCTTGTGCATGATAATTTAGCTTTGGAAGCTGCCTTCAACTTACCGTTAACCACAGGTTCTATTAATCATTGAAAACAACAAAACCTGAGTAGGGCTTAATTGTATATTTTGTTCTGACTAAAAAATCTCTGCAGAATATCTGTAAAATGTTTTGGCACAAGCATACAATAGTACTGTTATTTGCTAAAACTAATATCAACTTCACAAAATAATAGGGGGACCTTTACATATACTTATGTACAAACACAAGTCAAATATATACGTGAAAAAATAAAAATCCAAATATTAATTGACCTATATTATTTCTATTTAATAATAATGTAAAATTTGTTCAGAGCTGGCCCAGGTCCTAGTAGTGTCTCCCTCATACAAAGATATTAACTATTTTGTGGGTGGATAAGATTCATAAATAAGACTCAGGTACAGAAGTGGTAATATACATGGATATGAAAGGAATATTGCTAGATGATTTTGATAAATGAGAACAGATGAACCATATTAGGTAGAATTAGAAAGAAAGGTAGAGTCTCAACCAGAGAAGACCTTGTATCAGAGTGACACTTCTGACAACCTTAGTTTAGTTATTCTGACCCCCAAGGAACGCTGAAGGACCTGAGCAAGTTTGCATTTGTTCAAAGTACCCAGGTGGATATGGAAACAAAGTATAGGATCAGTAGGAAACGACCAGACATCAGTGAACTACATTAGGCATTGATGGTGATTTGTCCACTAGTTTTGAAATTCTAGACCAGAATTCTTCAATCCGCAAAGAGTAATATGAGATACTAATTGAGAATATAAATTCCTACGCCTAGTGAAAAGGCCTTTTCCCCAAATAACCAGATGATTATCTATATGTGCAACTGTTGGAGAGCCCCTGATCTAGGTTAATGTAAATTTCATATAAGAAATGTTTCTAGAGAGTAAAGTAGGTTAGGTTCTTTGAAGAATGCCATATTTGAGGTTAAACAGTTGGCATTTTGAACTTAATTTTAGGGATACTACTAGAATGTAAGCTCCTTATGGGCATGGCCCTTTGATGTAGCTTAAGTACTTAGAACAATTTCTGTTATATAGTATGTGCTCAACAAATATTTGTTCAGAGAATGTATAATGATTAAGAACTTGAATTTTAAAGTCAAACACAGCCAAATTCCAGCTTATTTATCTTCTCTAAATCTTAGCATAAAAAATTAGTATATTGATGCCTAGATCACAAATTTAATATAAAATTAAATTAAATAATAACTGGAAAGCATTTAGCGGAGTGGCACAGAGCAAGTCCTCAATCAATGAGAATTATTATTAGTATTGCTATTAAGAATAATGTTTATCACATCATTACTATTCAATATTAACATAATTATATGCTGTAATGACACTCTACAAGGTATTTTTTCTTTGGAGATTAATACTTGTGGTAATAAAATAAACCCATTTTCCTTTTGTAGATCATGCACTATCAGAGAACCATATGAGTTTGAATATGCATTGTGAAATAAACATGAAGCATACAAGCCATAGAGAATTTTACTGTGATTTAGTCTTTTCTTTCTTTCTGTCTTTCTTTCTTTTTCTTTCTTTCTTTCTTTCTTTCTTTCTTTCTTTCTTTCTTTCTTTCTTTCTTTCTTTCTTTCTTTCTAGCTTGGGTCTTATACTAGTTTGTTAGAAGGGCTGAGTACAAAGAAGGGAGAAAATGATGAAAAAGGCAAACATTCAACAAACTGGTCTTCTGGGTTCTGTTATTCTGTTGAATGGCTTATCTTTTCATTTTTTTTTAAACTTCAGGTTGTATTTAAAGGGTCACACTGGGACAGCAGGAAAACAGAGCAGCCTGATCTTACATGGTGCTGATTTCAGCACTAAAGATGCAGATAATGACAACTGTATGTGCAAATGTGCCCTCATGCTAACAGGAGGTAAGTCCTATGGGGCCATTCTCTAAGGTATGTTTCATTGGTTTGAGGCTTGAATTTTCTTATCTGTGAGAAAGGACTGTGATCTTCTGGTCAGGAAACTTAAGAGCAAGTCCCTAGAGATCATTTTGTTCCGCCCACTAATCTACCATGTGTTCTTGTGCAAGATGTTGCTAGCATATTTATAAGTTTGCCTCCCCCCACAGTGTCTATAAAAGGTGCATGCTAGGCTTAATTCTGAATACATTCTTTAGCTTCTTGAAGTGCCAGTTATTCTGCCTTCTAAGTAATCATAATGATACCCATTGTGGAATGAACAACAATTTGGGAATTCAGCCTCGGGGTGGAGGGGGAATCCTCCTTACAAAGTGTTTTGCAACCGTGTAGTAGAGTTCATTGGTCATTCTGTTGAAATGGAATAAGAAGAATAAAGAGGTATAGTTAGATATAGTTAGATCTAAAGATCTAAAGACCAGCTACACTAGGGCTTTGCATTATATGGTATTGACTTCTGCAAGACATTTGAGCTAGTATAAGAAATTCCATTAAATAATATTGTATCACTGAGTAAGAAAGTTAATCCCCTTTGAACTTTTTAGTATCTTTCCAGCTTTCTGATTGTGTCAAAGAGAAGTTCTCAGTTTGGTGCTAGCGTATCTGTAACACTTCTTCAGCACTTACTCAATAATCACTCAATAACCTTCATAGTGAAGAAGGAGCAAACTCTTTGGCCTCAGGCTCAGGGCCTTGGTTAGACAATGGAACCTACCTAGAATTAAATAAAGTGATTTTGTTTTAATTTTATTGGGTTTTATATCTACCTTTTATTATAGTAAGTGGTACTGGTCTTTAAAGGAATTATATAATCTTTGCATTTTTAAAGTATTCACAATATTTGATATATAACACATTACTGATTTAAAGAAAAATATTAATTAAATATTAATAAAGTTATAAATGGATAATAGGAAAAATCTGTGAAGTTGATACACGACTAACTGGGGTTTGAGAAACACTAAGCTAGAACCCAGTGGCAAGCAGTGTAGCTCAAGTACGTTATAGGCTCTGGCAGGGAAGGAGTTGGCACCAAACAAAATTGTAAAGGTAACTTTCTTTCCAGTGTTTCTGCTCTCACAGTTTCAGAGTTTTTTCCCTCTCTTAATGGAATAGCAATCACTCCCTGCCCCATCAGCTGTTCTGATTCTCCTTCTGTATTAATCTACAACAGAACATGTTTTCATGGCAGTAAGGAAAAATTGAAGTATTTTCCTTCCCAAATATGATATTACTACCATTATTATTATGTATTTTTATATGTTATTGCATAGGTCATACTATCTTACTCAAGCTCCAAAAAGTTCTGTGAGATAAGCAGGGAGAGAAACTCTAATCTCCACTTTGTACATAAGGAAAATAAAAGCAAATTAATGCTCACCGTTTTGTATTTAACATCTAGCCCAGTAGATGCAGAACATAGGAACTCAATTAAAACTATGGTGCATGAATGAATGAGTAACCATCTTGTAACCCTTGAAATCACTTTCAAATTTTGAAGCCAATGAAATGTATCATTAGGTTGACATTTTCTCATCAGTTAACAGAGCATGGAAGAATATGGAGAGGTGATTTTGAAGAAATCTTTCCACCTTCATCCCCATCCCCATGTCCTCCATTTTTACCACCACCAAATCACTTCCCATTGACCACCACACTTACATCAATATCTTTTCAACATGAGACCAGCCCTAGCATAATCAAAGCCAATCTGTTATGATTCTTCTTCTATCATATCCTTCTCCCTATACTTAAAAATGGTATTTTGACATCACATACAACCTAATCAAATAGGTAAAAGTCCTCTATATGTAACTTTATGACCCCCTCTCTGCAACACAGTTGTTACAAATTTAGAATGTTTTCCAAAAATAGTACCCATAGGTTAGGTTTTAAACTTTTCTCCTGAAAGAAAATTCTTCTTCTCATTACTTCCCTGATCCCATAAATGGGATTGTCAGCAAATTTATACAGAGACAAAAGGATTTTGATTGTCTAGTTTCTTGCTCATTTTAATATTGAAATATGCTTCAATTTCTCCACATCTATTTTTACAGATAATTTTTCTTACCAAATAAATGCAATTCATGAAAGACCAACAGTAAAATCTTTCAAATGTTGCCTTAGAAGAGCATTCCAATATGTTCATATTTCTGTCATAATAAAATATAGAACAAAGCAAAGCAACAACCTCTTGGTTGTTGATGAGAAAACTTCATTGTTCAGATTTATGATTTTATTTCTGCTTCAGATGATTGAACTTTGTCATGTTCTTTCATCCATAATCATTTTTGGACCTGCTTCTTACTCACCAATAAATACATATGTTGGGGAGAGAAAATTTCCACTTATTGCTTGGGCTGGAATAGTCTAAGTCAATGTGTTTTTGTAATAAACGCCATTACCCTATCAAATATCCTTTTGAAAGAATCCAGGCCTTGCAAATCTGTTCACTCTGCAAAGCTAAAATGTGGAATTTAGATAGCTAAGAACTGGAGAACATAAGGATGAATGTCAGTGACAGTCCAGGTAACTTGAGTATTGCCTGGAACTTATATCCTACTTAGCTACTCCCTACCACCCATACTTATTCTGTCATATTTTCCCTTAGAACCATTTTCTTCATCTAATGATTTTTCCTTTCTTTTTTTTTTTAAATTTGCATTTGAACTTGCTGCCTGTTTAAAATAGTTTCTTTTAAGCAATAAGATTTCATACTCTGTGAAACTAATAATTCACAGCTTTCTGTCATCATCAATTAAAGCTTTGTTTTATCTTGTTTATTTATATATTTTTTTCCTTTGTTTCTTCTCAAAGAAACTAAGGGTAAAGTAAGATTGAGTGCCTGCTAACTGTCCTAAATAGTTTTGCGCAAGTACCTGGGGGAATTTTGGTTGGAGAATGTGGTATTGTTGCCACCCTTATCTGTCAAAGACTGAACAACAGGAGATGAGCTTAATTGAAAGCAGAAGGTATTTCAGCTAGGCATAAGGTCAAAATATTATTTTGATCTTTCTTTCTTCTTACCTAATATCCTAATTCCTTAACTTCCTTCTATCAATGTAACATATTTTTAATAAGTAACTGTTAAGCATCAACTATTCTTAGAGAAATGAGCAAGACAGAATAGAACTTGCATCTATTGAGGGAGACCATCAACAAAAGAATAAAAAATAAATAACACAATTTCATATCATAACCAGTTTTGGAGACAAAATGTAACATGTGATGGAGTTATTGGAGGATGGGGAAGTGACTTTAGAAGGAGTCTCCAGGGATCAAATGCTGCCAGGGAGGATTGTGCATTTCTAGTTGTGGACATCTTCAAGAAGAGAATATAAAGCTATTTTATCTAAAAGAGCTTACTTACGCATGTTCCTGCAGTTGTAGGTCTAGATAAGAATGTCTGTCACATTTTCTTCTGGTTCTACAACTCTGTTTTCTGTGTATTTATTGTGGCTAAAGTAGGGGAAAACAAGTAATATTATTTTTCAGTGCATGAGATGTAATTCATAGTACATTGTAGAGTGGAAAGGAGGTGTAGGGGGCTGAGAAAGCACATTTGCATCATTAGAAATAGGTACGTTTTACATTTCCTTTCCCAGAAGTATATGTACTTATTCCTACCTTACCAGAAAGCCAGCAATTTTTCCATCCAATTTAAATATTGAATAATTTTCATGTTTTGTTATATATTTCTTCTGAGACCAAAGCATATATTTCAAGGTCAAAATTGCCACATACATCTTCTATACAACTGCCCTTTAATTAATCATTGAATAGAGGTAATTTGTCAGCACAGATTTATAAGCCAGAAATGTCTTTGCTCTGTGATGCCACTGACCTAGGAAAATTTGTAAGTTTTCTCCTTAGGTTTCCCCCTATATGAAGGATATTATGAAAAATCTGTATACTTCAGTAGTGGGAGGGACAAAGTTAAGAGATGATTACAGGAAGTATTTTTAATCCTGTAGGACAGTTCCTATTATGCCCTCCTGAGCCCAAAGAAAGGAATCGGTTTCTTTTAAACATAAAAGTTTTATCTACTATTTAACATTAAGAAAATGAAAATGCAATCTCATTCAATGCGTGCTTTTGTTAATATGGGTTTATTGTCTATTAAAACAAATATGCAAAAAACCTCTGACTCCATAATACTGACAATGAACAACTTTTAGATTCTCACATTCAAAGTGAATGTTACATTCAAAGAAAACATGGTCTTTGGTACTAAATTAGCATTCTTCAAATAAGTATTTCTAAAAGTCTGTTAGAAACTACAATTACTAAAGGTTGCTGGCAAAACAAAACAAAACATGGTATTATTTTACATTCCTTTCCTTACCTTACTTTTCTTTCAACACAATTTCCACATTTAGTGTATAATATAAAAGCTATGTAAAAATGTGACCTAACCTTCTGCAGAAAGAATCTGTTGTGGTAGAAACTTCAATCTCTTTTCCCACGCATAAACTATGTCAGCCGACAGACAAGACTTTGCTAAAGCTAACAAAGGATATTTCTCAGTTCAGCCCTAAAAGACAGGATAAAGCCATACACATAAATTTCTTAGTACACCCTACAACTTACCAGATGCTAACAGCAGAGAGTTGATAAATGCTTGCAGAAGAGGGTTGATATGGCCTGCTATAGAATCTTGAAGAAGACGAAGAAAATGAAAGAACTTAGCAGCTTCTCCAACTAGTGAATGATGCTGAGTGACAGGATCTTTGGGAAAATATGATCATCTTAGAGTTTTTAATAATCCAGGAAGGACGTACTAAACATTGTCCGATAACTCACATTCCCCAGGTTTTAAGGCAAAAATGTTGAGAGAAAAGATCCATATGGATAATTTAAGGTTGACCACAGAAATATACATTGCATTACTTTATTTCAAAGCAATTACTTTTAGTACATAATCCATAAGCCTATTCCTCAAAAATGTATGTTGCAAGGACTTTGTGCTCTCTACTACTATATCCTCAGTGCCCAAGCATGGTGGCTGGCACATGGCATGTGCCCAATAAATACTGGTTGCATGAATGACTATTTTATCACAGACCCTGAAAGGGCATTGCAAAATCACAAAAGATACCAGTGAGAAGACACTGAAGTAAATCAATGTGAGTGTGAATGTAACTGTTGTGTGAATATATATACTTGGAAGCACACACATGAAACAATATGATGAATATGAGGATTGGGACTAAATTTTAAGAATAACTAAACCCCAGAAGACTAAACTCCAGAACTGGAAAAATTTCAGCGTTAGGTTTCTGACTTCCAAACAAATATGAACATGCTAAGTACAAAGTTTAGGTTTACATTCCTATTTTCTGAAGAACATTTTCACTTATTGGAAAAAGAGCAAAGAATATCAGACAATGTCTTTCAAAAGGTAAATTTGGAAAAAAAGAGTGAACCAGAACTGATAGGCCTATAGTACAAGGCTGCCCCCAAAGGTGAATAATTGACAATGGCTGAGAAATAATCACTTAATTGTGTGGTATTTTACTCTAATAATATTACGGCAAATCTTTATTGCAGTTGTACGCACGGGCATTTTTGCATTATCCTAAATGATTTATATTTAATAACTTACATGACATTTTTTTTTAATTTTTTAATTTTTTATTTTTTTTAATTTTTTTATTGTTATGTTAATCCCCATACATTACATCATTAGTTTTTTACATGACATTTCTAAAGACTCTTTGAATTTGGCACCACAAGAATGCTGTTGGCAAGAATTGAGGTACAGAAAAGTTAGATAATTTGCCAAAGTTCCCCGAATTAGCGTCAGGTAAGATTTGAACACAACCTCCAGAGAAGCCATCACTTTATCCACTTTATCTGCTGCCTCTGATAAAATGAATGGCATTCAAAGACAACAGTGAGCTCTGTTTTACTGTTTGCAGCACACATTTGCAAGGATTTCCTCACTTAAATGTTCAAAGTGAAATGCAGTGCAAGGGAGGGAAGAGACAGTAAGAGAATACCTCAAGGTTTTCAGTGAATTCAAGATTCCTGGCCAGGATCAACAACTTTTTCATCTTTGGAACAAAGAGAAGAGAAAGGAAAAAAAGCCAAGTCCTTGGCCTGAAGGGGATATAGTATGAGATGACAGAGGGAGTGCAGACCTCTAAGAAAGGTCTTTCGCCTCCCGCATGCACATCAGACCCTTGCAGCTGCTGCTTGAGGCTAGCTACGGATTTGGCCAGCTTTGTACATGTGAACTCAGGAGGTAATTTTTCATAATGATCCCACTGATAACAGTGGCACCAATCAGTTTTGTTCAGCCTCAGTCTTAGCAAGAAAAGAAGCAAATTTTCTGTGCAAGTTGTTTTGCACATTGCTGATTAGAATGCATGCCTTAGAAAATGAAAGAAATCCATAAAAACAGATATATCTTTTCATTTTGCTGTACTTTTTACCTTAGAAAGGAAGTGTTGAAGGACATTTTGTTTAGGATTAGAAGAATTTGAGAGTTAGGTTTCCTGATTTTCAAATAAATTTGAACTTCCTGAGTACAAAGTTTAGAATCAAATTCCTACTTTCTGGGCAAAGTTTTATTTATTGGTGATAAAATGTGAGTTTTCTGCTTCAAAGATAAATGACTGGAATGACTTTTAAAGGCCTGGATAGCCCGGGATAGTTAGTACAAAACTAAATTTTAATGAGTTAAGTGTAAATGAATTAGAAACATGCATCTCAGATTTCTTATTAAAATATACATGAGGTTACAGGTTATGAAGAAAAATGCTTGGCAACATACATCTTAGCAGTTGCCAATCTTAAAACATTTGAGACATTTTATCAGTTGTCCCAACAGCAGATGGAAGCTGCTGGTTTCTTCCATCCTTTGCTTGCATCGCTGAGTTCTTTTACGGTTAAAGTGCTTTTCCTAGATTAACTTCTTTAGCATGTGGCTCATTTGTTATTCATAGGCACATACAGAACAAAGCACAGAGTTAATATTTCCCCAAGATTGTAGAGGATGTATAATATCTTCAGCTATTTGGTATCTTATCAGAGAGAAACCGCAACCCCAGGCATTCTCTCTGTGTGTTCAAGAAGAACACCTCCATCGCATGCAAACTTATGTATGTACTGATTACCTGTGAGCACATAGGATCATCTGTGAATGCCAAGGAGTCCATATGAGTAACCAGGACCCTGCTATAGTTTTGCCTGCTTTCTATAAATATATTTTAAAACCTTGTCTTTTCAGGATTTATGTTTAAAAGAGCTGGCCATGCTTTTTTTTTTTTTTCAAAGAAAAGTAGAAAGTGGAAATTCCTTTGTTGTTTTACTGCATGTGTCAGAGGAAATGGAATACCTGCTTGCACACAAATAACTGTTTTTGCTACCTTGAAGTTTGGAGTATTTTATAAAGAACACTACAACAAAAATTGTCATGAGAAATAATCACCCTTTCATTTTGTGTTGTGCCATATTAATTCATAGTCTTTATTATCATCAGGTGTTCTGTGATTGTCCATAGTGTGCATGTAAGATAGTCAAACACATTAAGGTCTTTGATTTCCGCATGATGTCAAAACAAATCATTGAAGACAGTTGTTCCAATCATATTAGGTACTTAAGTGCCATTGTCTTTACAATGAAAACATTGATCGACTATACTTATTTGGGTCCAAATTATTGTTGTATTTCTCTAATTAAACCCTGCCAAGCAAATAAGGAGAAATATTCACAATGATGACCTGGTCTTCATTATTAAATCATTATAGTGCCCCCCGCCCCCCAAGATCGAATCCTTGTTGTTCCCACCCTAAATCTTCCATCCCATTTCCTAATAACTTACACTAAGCACTTATTTCAGATTTTACTGGTCTGAATAGTCAGTATGTCATTTTATGTGATCTATACAACCAGGCTGTGAAAATGGCTGATCAGACAATATAAACCACATCATAAGAATGAGGAATCAAATGACTGTGTGACCTTGGAAAATCTCCTTACTCCCTGAGCATCAGTGTCTTTATTACAATACCTGCCACATCAACTAAGATTGTTTGGGGGAAGAAATGAGAGGATGTATATAAATATTGTAGCACAGTTCCTGATGCATATTAACAATTTTATAAGTATCAAATATTATAATAATAATTATTATTGCTGCTCAGGATGTCTTGATTATTAATTGGTGCAATCAACATCAAAGTCTAGGTTTGCTAATTCCTTGTCTGGTGCACTGCAGGCTCTCCATTGCCCACAAGAAAATTTCTAAACATAAAACAAAAACCTCTGTGTTCTCCCTCCTGTTTATTTTGCTAGCCCTATGTTCTCCAGCCCCTTACCCAGTGGCAGTCCAGCCAAGGCAGGCTGCTGGCAGACACTTTCTCCTACTCTTTCAGAGTACAAACTGTGTTCAGAATTTCTTTCTGTTCAATGAACTCACATCAGTCTTCAGGACACAGCTCAGGTGGTAAATAAGTAAACCTTGCAGACCCACTGACAGGACTTTCTGCCTATTTCCATAGATTTTGTTCATCTCTGTTTCACAACCATCATCTCATTTTGAAACAGTTTATTGTCTCTCTCTCCTACACTCTGCGCTCTTTGAAGCCAGGAATTCTGTTTTATTCAACTCCAACCTCTATTTCTGTCTGTTGGTTAATATTTGTTGAAATGACTCTTAATTGATTTTTTCCCCTTCATTATGCTGCCACAGATGCTCAGGATGGCTTTGGCAGACTATAGTTATGGAATGAGGGCTCTAAATAATATTTAATTAATATTCACCCTGATAGATCTTGTTCCCCTGGTTAAATATTGGTTCCTATTCCTAGAGAATGTCTTGCTTGTTCATCTGATGATGGACAGGTAGACCGGATAAACTCTAAAGTTTTCTGTGAACATTGTTCAACTTTGCACCAAGACTGCCTACTCTTTACCTTCATTTCCTGAGAGTTTCCCCCTTGTTCACGATGTACCAGCTACCCTGATGTTCTTCTAGTTTCTAAGCACATCAAGCTCTCTTTCTTCCTCATGGTATGGGCAGGTGCTATACTCTGCTTAAACGAGTCTTACCCCATCTTCACATGGCTGCCTCCCTCTCATCCTTCAGCACTCATTGAATATCAGCTTCTTCTGTGAATGTGAAAAGTCAAGTAGGTCCCCTGTTACCCTCTTTCCTAGCTCCTTGATTCTTCTCTTTCTTTTTTTTAATCATGATTTGTAAGTATTTTACTTATTTGCTTACTTTATGTCTGTCTCTCACATTGGAAGTAAGTTCCATGAAGGGAGGACCCAGGTCTGTCTTATTGAGTATTATGTAACAACAGTCACAATAATTACATATTGAATGGATAAAGAAAGAAAGAATGAACACAATAAGCATGGATGTTATATATTGGGGTGTCTATCAAATAGAACTTTTTAGTAAACTAAACTACTTTAGACCATTGAGACTTTACACAGAGAAACTGTCAAAAGAAGTCAATCTGTCAATAAGCCTGTAGTCACCCCCCAGTCATTTGTTAAGCAAACTCTGTTAGGTACAGCACGAAGTACCGGAGATGGGCCTGGAGATAGACCATGCCATACCATTGTTCTTAGGATTATGAACAAAAGACTATGTGATTTAATCTTCAGACTTTCTCAGCTTGAGGCTCCTATTTCTCTTGTTAACTCTGAACCAGCCGTATGGTCTTCTTTCTCCAAAATGCCTTTCCCCATACCACAAACATTACCCCACTTTACTCATTAGAAAACATACACAAGATCAATTTATCGGATTCTCTCACGTGCCCCTACTGTTTCTTGTCTCTTTGCTAATCTGATCGAAAATTTCCCAATGAATGTATCCTTCAGCCTGTGCCCTTTATTGCCAGGCTGCTTTTGGCAGCAGACCTCTGCCTTCCCACAGTCTTCCAGAACTCTTGTGACTTTCTCTAAACCAAACAAAAACACACACTTTTACCTTGAACGCCTAATGTAACTTGGAGGATCATTCTACAATTTGTAGTAGTTCCTAATAATAAAGTAGCTGCATTTCCTTCAGAGATCATGGTGGATATTTGAAAGACTATGAAAGGCTCATTAGGGTGAATAAATTCCCTAGTGTCAGAATGCTTTTTGTAATATAAATAACATTTTTACTAGTTATACTTATCAAAAAGAATTTAAAGGAATTAATCTTAAGAAAAAAATGTGGAGGGACGCCTGGTTGGTTCAATTGGTTAAGCTTCTGCCTTCAGCTCAGGTCTGATCCCAGGGTCCTGAGATGGAGCCCCACATCGGGCTCAGCAGGGAGTCTGCTTTTCCCTCTCCCTCTGCCTCTCCCCGGCTTGTGGGCTTGTGCTCTCTCTCTCTGTCTCTCTCTCTCACTCACTCACTCCCAAATAAATAAATAAAATCTTTTAAAAAATGTAGAATTTATGGTTCATCTTTCCTTGCCAAACAAGAATCTTTTTGAGGGCATGTTTTGACTGCATTAACATCTATGTTGTTTGCATACAGTTCGTAAAACAGCATTGAAGACAGTCTCCAAATTCATCAAGACATACCTTATTGTTCTCCAATATAAGTTGGTAATTAATACAGCTTGCTGTGCTTCTAGTATGACTTTATAAACATAACCTTACTGTATTCACCTTCCAAAATTGAAAAGTGAGAACTAGCTTTTCTCCATTTAACTTTTTCTAGTTTCTGCAAGATGATGCTCATGTTACAGTTAAACATCAGTTGTATAGCTTTCTCTTTCTTTAGCTATTAGTCCCTTAGGTATAACTCTGTAATCAAAAAGAGGTCAACTGTATCCAAATAAAAATATGCCAGAATGTCTCTGGCATAAATCTCTCCCTAAAGATTTCAGTAGTGTTACTTCAGGAGACAGAGAAAAAGTAGTATGTTTTATCTAAAAATCTAAGAAACTTAATTCATTAAAAAAATAAAGTACTAAGTTATCCTTACAGAGAGCTGTGCAAGCATAGGGTCTCCATGTTACTCATCAAGTTGTTTTTCTTTTTACTAGGCTTTGAAAGAACTTGAACAGTCATAGGAAAAAAATACTGCTATATAGGAACCTATATGGCTACTATTGATAAACACTTCCCATATTGCTATAAAATATAGGGAGAGCACAGTAATTCAAATTCAATTTGTGCGTCATAGTCATTGCCCAGTATCCAGTTAATTTCAGAAGCAATTGTGGACCAGTTCTTGGCAAAATTATGAAGTAGATGGAAAACATTTCTTTCACTGTATTTAGATGTCAGTTTTCTAAGCTTCTGAACTTCTTCACTAATAATTGTTCTATTCCTAACAACGGGCTTAAGGTGGAGTGCCCAAGGGTATCTGCATTTTACTTGCCCTACATATAAATCTAGGTTTGAATTGATCTTATCTTGAATCCCAGAAGCTTTCCATCATTACAGTGGGAAATGAGTCCCAATGGAGTGACACTGAAACTTGATTTCCATGGGAGCATTCCTCTCTGTTCATACATTGCCTAAATCGGATGTCATTTAAGACATTCCCACCACCAAGAAGCTTTTTATTGAATGCCTCCTATTTGCAAATGATCGTAGAAAGTATAAAGTCCACCATGGTTAGTGCCATTAATTTCCACATGTTCAATTTACTTTTAATTGTTTCTTCTCCTTCTTTTCTCTTTCATTATTAACTCATTTTTCAGGCTGGTGGTTTGATGCTTGTGGCCCCTCCAATCTAAATGGAATGTTCTACACTGCTGGACAAAACCACGGAAAACTGAACGGGATAAAGTGGCACTACTTCAAAGGGCCCAGTTACTCCTTACGTTCCACAACGATGATGATTCGACCTTTGGACTTTTGAAGGCATAATGTCAGAAGCAGTAATAAAAGCAACAGAGAAATCTGAAGAAGCTACCAGGCAAGAAACTGCTTGAAAACTTCTGAAGCAAACAATAGTGTCTCCCTTCCAGCTACAAGTGGCAGTTATGTGAAGTCACCAAGGTTCTTGACTGTGGATTTGGAGCCTTTTGAGTTCACAAGAGTCTCCTGGTGGGGTTAACCGTGTTCATATGGCTTGACTATGGAGAATGCCACTCACTATCATGTTTTAAAAAGGGAAGAAACTGTTCAGTTCACTGTGCTTCAAACTACTACTGGATCTTATTTTAGAACTATGGTAGCCAGATGACAAATATGGTTTATTTCATGTGAAAACTGAGAAGAAGGAGGAGGAGGAGGAAATGAACAACAAAAAAAGAAGAATATACATGAAGAATACAAACAGGCCTGCCATAATCCTTTGGAAAAGATGTATCACACCAGTGAAATGGTGTTATTTCTATGCAAACCTACTAAAAATCAGTTTATACTGTTGCACAATTTTAATAAAAGTTTAGGAAGAATAAGCATTGCCCTCTAAGTTGGTTAAGTGTTAATGGATTCCAGAAGCCTAACTCTTTAATCTTACTTACTAATTGATTTCAGTTAACCCATCTTCAAATGTAAATTCCATTTTGGTAAACCATAATGAATTGTAGTACATGAAGAATAATAGTGTGAGGTAGAAACATGCTCCACTTACTCTGATTTTTGATATAGTTTTCAGGAAAAAAATGGACATAATCAAGTATGGACATATGAGATAAAAAATTATCCCCCCATGCGACAGTTTTCATTTACTTTAAAAACTGACAGATATTTATAGCATGAGTAAAGTTTAAAGAATGTGAAATATACCATCAAGCTCTTAAAATAATATACATGCATTTAATATTTCCTTTGATATTATACATGAGAACAGTATTTTCAAGTATATTAAGTTGGAGTAAAACCAAGGAAGCTGGAACGGTTCATTTTACAATATCTTCCTGCATGTGTACACTTAAGCGTAACTTCATTACTTTTAAAATAATGATTTCAATTCTTCATTCTGTTATTTCATGCTAATTTAATTTTTGCTAATTAACTGAAACATGCTTTCCAGATTCACCCTGTTCCAGTTTCTATGAGAGATACACTTTGAAGTCTATAAAAATAAAAGAAGAATTAGAAATATCATTGTACATAGCATGTTTATTTCCATGGTAAACCTAGCTGTTTAATCTGGAATATGCAACATTGTCCTTAATTGATGCAAATAAACACAAGTTTTCAGAGAAATCTACTACACTATTTTATGAAATACATTATTTCTTCACATTTTTCTCTCTCAAGCTCTGTTTTCATAGGCAATTTCTGATTTTTAAAAAATTATTTAGTGGAGAAAACTGCCAAAACTCTATTAAACATAAAGAAAATACACAAAAAGAAAATCAATCATAGTCACCTAAAAAGTTCTGACTGCTAGCTACTATAACTCTCTTAGTGAAAATATTCCTATGGGATAATCTATTTTAAGTGAATTTGGGGGCACAGGTTTTTGTGGCAATTTGAAGTTGCTACAGTATTTTGTCAAAAGTGCTTTCTGCCTTTAAGTGTGCAAGGTTACAGTAGTGAAGCGTTTTTATCAAAATGTGAGTTACTATATGAAAACTGAAATATATATTAGATATCCTTTCTTAGAAAAAGTTTTTTTCAAAGCAACAATACAGATTGCCTCCATTTGAGAGAATAAAGCTATTCCATTTTTAAGAAAATGTTGTTAAAATTTACCACCACATCTTTATGTTTATGGATTTGTATACAACCCCATTTTGCCTTACAAGTGATATTTGGTGATATTACACAGTCTTTCTGTTCTTGGTGACTCCTTCATAGCACTGTTTAGCCCCTCCCTCTAAAAGCCTTCTCAATTGTTTCCCTTTAAGTGAATGAAAGTGAGTGTTTTGTTCTTTTGTGTTCCTACAGATTTTTGTTACCAGTCTTTTGATAAGAAATAGTACTTCCCAACTCATATTACAAAAATAAAATGAAATAATGAAAAAAAAAAACGAAAGCATGATATTTACTATTTTGTTATCTGGGTTTGAAAAAAGAAATATTGTTTCCAATTATTTATAATAAAGCAGTATAAAATGTTTTATGACTTCATTATGTGCATTGTGTAATGTTTAAAATGTATATCTTTTACATTTAATTATTTCAGGATAAGATAATTAGGTATTAGGATTTCATCTTTAAATTTTTATCTCAAAATTCATGTGGTTTCTATGCCAGTTCTTCACATCAGTCACAGCTTTATTTGATTTAAATAAAATTGAAAATAATGTAGTTGTGCAACCTCATCTCATTTTAAATAAATGTTTTACAAATTTTAAATTAGATATCTAAAGAAGTATGGAATCATCGGGGGAAAAAAAAACTACTAAATGAACTAAAGCCTCAATCTTTGAAAAACTTCCAGTCTGGGATGTGATAAGAAAGCTTAGCTCCATTAAAATGGTAGATCAAAGCACTGGATCTTGGTCCCACATCTCTACTGTATCATTATATATTAAATGCCATATATCATATGACAATTGACAGTAATTTCTGTGCACTCTGAATTGGAATTCTTATTGGATGTGTTGAATATTTGAGATTGGTATAAAAGGGAAGGAGCTTCAAGGAGATGCTACCAGCCCATCAAGCCTGTTATCCTATCAGTGGTTTTATCAGTTCAGTCCCTATTAAGGAACTTTCTTACTTTTCCCCTTGATTCCATGCCCATTACCACCACATTGATTTGACAATTTATTAACTTCCACCTACATGATTAAAAAAGATATCCTTTCTCCTGTTGCCTGCTTCCATTCACCCATAATCACACAAGCTTTTTCTTAAAGCCAGACTTCTGAACACATTTCTTCCCGGCTCAAAACCCTTCAGTGTTTCCTCACTACTGCCTGAATAAACATGTCAGGGTAACCCCGGCCTGCATCACCAGATAGCTTCATTCCACCTACTCCATATTTCAGCCAAAATGGAGAAGCCTCTTGTGGTAGACTAATTACAAATATGACCCCTATTCTTCCCTCTCTGTACTCATGCCCTTACAATGTGACCTTGCAGTTCATCCCATCGAAAGGTGGAGTCTATTTCCTTGTTTTCTGAATGGCCGGCTTGAAACTTGCTCTAGCCCAGAGGATGCAGAAGTGCCTGTGTATCACTTCTGTGCCTAGATCTGAAGAGCCATTCCGCTTCACCCTACCTCAGCCTGGAGAAAAAGCCCAGGGTAGCCTAACGGAGGACTGGGGATCACAGGAAGCAAGACTGGGTTTACCAGCTGAGACCACCCTAATCCAACCAGCCCCCAGCTAACCCCGCAGATGACCCCCAATATACAAGTGATCTCAGCTGAGATCAGCCGAGCCTGGCTCAGATCAGCAGAACTGCCCAGCATAATCATGAGAGACAGTAAGAGGTGGCTGTTTTAAGCCACTACATCTTGATGTGTTTTGTTAAACATCATTGTTGTAGCAATAGCTAACTGATACAGAATGATGCAGCAAGCCCCAACCAACACACACATGAGATTCTTATGAATCCTAAGGTTTCAGAACCACTCCCTAAAATGATGTTCTCTTCTTTCAGATGGGCAAAAGTTCTAACAGTTCTCTATGGTGCATCCAAATAGTAGCTGCTTCATGACACTTCTTCTGATGTCTTCTGTTAATTGTCACCCTCTCTCCACTCACAAAGCTCTTAACACATTTTGTTTGAGCTTTGTTTTATATTCTCTACTGTTTTATAAGAAGCTATCTCTTGGTCATTTTTTTAATACCCACAGTACTTAGTAGACCCTTGTCATTTGTTGAGTGGAATTGAATTGCTCTGCAAGATTAGGAAATCCCTTCTATCTATACAAAATTCAACATCCATAGATTTGACCACTATCTTAAGCCATTTATTTTCAGACTAAACTTAGCTCATTTTTGTCCAGAAAAAAAAAAGATGCCTAAATTTATAATTTATAATTTTATTCAGCTCAGAAATTTACTTCATTACCAACTTTGCAGGAACATATATACTGTGTAGATTGAGGGAAGTCTATATGCTTCTTTTAACTTTATAACTATGTATATATATGAAATGTATTGAATAGTAATTACTCATTTTTATTACACATTTATTATTGTTATTATTTTAACATAAGATAATTTTGAATTTAGATATATGTATTTGAGCTTTGGGATTTAAGGTTCAACTGAAGTCTTTTTTTCTAGTTGATTTTGCTCTTTTAATAAGGGGAGTCTCTTCTAACTCAAGGTCAGTATTTTCTCATGAATTCTTCTGATCATTACTTTATTGATTACTTACCTTATATCAGCCATTGAGGTTAAAATTAAAATTAAACATAAAAATAAAAGTGAACATAATAAAAGGATTCCTAGAAATACTGACATTAAACAAGTCATTACATCTCTTGCATTCTTTCAAGAAAGAAACCAGTAGACTCATCCCAAATGGCAGATAATGATTAAGGCTTAATAGCACCCAGGGCTTTGCATTTTACCCCAGGAAAAATAATCTCAAACTCTGATGTGTTAACTCTCATTTTGATGAGAAATGTGATAGGATTTATTTATTTATTTATTGTTTTTGTGGAGAGGAGAATGACTCTTGTTTTTGTGGAGAGGAGAATGACTCCTGATATCATCTTTTACAGGCAACCTCCTACTTCATCCACTATTAAGACTGATCTGCCTCCTGCCCATCCATTCACTCTATCTCGGCCTTCATGAGGAGTCGATGTGCATGTTGTGATGGTGGGAACCTGGAAGGTACCACTGTCAGCTAGTTCTGCCACAGAACTGTAACTACCCTACCTAAGTTCCTCTTATGTAAATTAATTTTTTAAAGAAATATACATCTGCTTCCTAGATATGCTGTAAGGAACCAGAATCAATTAAAAGAAAAGGGAGGAGGAGTACTAAAACATTGTAAGTTAGAAATGGATTTAAAAGAAAATATTATAAGCAGGGAATATTCATTTATGTGCACTTTAATACAATGTGTAAACATCAAAACAGTGATGTAAAAGATTAGAGAAGAAAATCATTAAGGTTCTAAATGAACTTAACTATTGCCATTAGGAGAAAGGTACAACCATAATAGTCATAATGAGATGCTGGATTATAGTTACATAAACTCTTCCTTTGGGAAATTATTTTATAACTTTAATGGCAGAATGGGAATTACATTTAACAAACATATTGAGCAATTACTACCATCCAGATGAAGCATTAGGCAGAAAAATTTTAATTAATAGAATTAAGCTACAAAAAGAATACTGAGACCAGAGTGATTAAGTCTGCTAAAGGTTGTGCTGTGTGTAGCTGTGCATAATAATGTGTAAAGACAAAAATGGGCACTCGATAATAAATTTTATTTATACATTTTTTTAAACTAAAGGAAACACATAGGCCTCTCTCAATTTACATAATCCATTTCACAAAAGATGGCATCTGTGCTTTATTTTTAAAGTTTATTGGGAGTTTACAGAGAGACAAAGGAACCACAAAGGCATAAAGATGTCAGAAAGCATGGAGTTATGGGGAACTCCAAATGGTTCAGTATGAATGGACCATAAAGTTTCTTTGAGGGAGGGGGAGCAGGAGATGCGGCTGGAGATAGGGCTAGAAAACAAAGGACTTTAAGTCCTGTTCTTAAGCTTAGGCTTTATTTTCTTGTTAAAGGGAGACAGCTGAAGGGTTTTACAGACTTTAGGAAGACTATACCAGTTGTAATTAGTAGAAGAGTTGGAAGGGAGTAAGACTGGAAAAGTTCGGATCAGTGAAGATGCTATTCTATAAGCCTGTTAGGATGAGGATCTGAGCTGTACAGCAGTGACAGTAGGAATGGACTGGAGAGGCTGAATTTCGAGAGATCCTAAGGGAAAAAAAAATAAGACTTTAATGACTGGATGGAAGGTGGGCAAGAGGTGAAGATTATTTCAGGTTTTTGTCATGACTGATTCAATAGAAAGGGACACAGATGTCCAAAATAGGAAGCATGGGCTTTGAAGAGTAGCTAATGAGTTAGCTTCTACATGTTGAATTTGAGACGCTAGTGATTCAAGTTTGGCAGTTGGATATATGAGTCCGAGCTCAAACAGGACTAAAGGGACTCTAGAGTATCCAAGCAGAAATGAAAAATTACTAGATGAGATTATTGCAAGAGAGAATATAATAAGATAGAAACTAGCTGGAACATTGGGCGCCTGGGTGGCTCAGATGGTTAAACGTCTGCCTTCGGCTCAGGTCATGATCTCAGGGTCCTGGGATCGAGTCCCACATCGGGCTCCCTGCTCCTTGGGAGCCTGCTTCTCCCTCTGCCTTTCTCTCTCGCTCTCTCATGAATAAATAAATAAAATCTTTAAAAAAAAAAAAAGAAAGAAACTAGCTGGAACATAAACATTTTAAAAAGCAGGTAAACAAGGAGAATTCAAAAAGAAGATGAGAAATTGTGACTGGTCAGACAAAAGGAAAAACCAAGAGGGAATGACATCATAGTAGATTGCATTAATAATCAGGGATGCCTAACTCCCCACAGAGGGTGGGAGGTACTGTAATTGCAATGTGTCCATTGGGTTTAACATTCCAGGGTGAATTGGTGATTTTTTATGGGGGGGCCTTAGAGGCATAGGGGTTAGAAGCCAGCTGGTAAGAGGGTTCTGGATAAATGGAAGGCAAGGATATGAGGAGAATTAGAGTTTAGACCTTTGCTATTTAAAATGACCTCTAGAACAACACGATAGGCTGGGGACTGGTTAGAGGTCCTGGATCTCGGGCCCCATCCCAGACTACTGAATTAGAATCTTCATTTTAATGAGATCTTCAAGTAATTTACAGACCTTAATGTTTGAGAAGCTTTCATTTAGAGAACACTTTCAAAGAAACGGATGAGAATGGAAAGAGATAGAGAGGGAACTAGAGGAACAAGGACCAAGATAAGGATTTTTTTAGGATGAGAGATGTGTGAATGAATTTTCAGGCTAAGGAAAAAGATCTGAAATTGAAAGATGGAACAGGAAAGTCCTGGATGGAGCAAGTACTGGAGGTAGCTGAAGACCTCAGTTAAGAATAGAGGGCGTGAGAGGAAGCTGAGTTTGAAGAGACTTCTTTCAAGAGAAGAGACTAGGAGGGAATGAAATGCCATCAGAGGCACAGTGGCCTCTTTTATAGAGGAAGTGGAAAAAAAGGAAGCTTTATGAGAGTACAGGCAGTTCAATTAGATAGTGTTTGAAAATAGCTTTGGAAAAACCACTTAAGGTAATGGGAGAACTAACTGTCCAGGGGAGTTACAACTTTACCAAGTGCTATTAATAATTTAATTGAGGGACGCCTGGGTGGCTCAGTCGGTTAAGTGTCTGCCTTCGGCTCAGGTCCCAGAATCCTGGGATCGAGTCCTGCATCAGGCTCCTTGCTCAGCGGGGAACCTGCTTCTCCCTCTGCCTGCAGCTCCCCCTGCTTGTGCGCTCGCTCTCTCTCTCTCTGACAAATAAATAAATATATTTCTTAAAAAGTTCTAAAAATATAAAATAAAAATTTAATTAAGTTTGGAAATCATGAATGTGGAGAGACTAGACCACTTTTTCCAGCGATGTCTGTATGTATGAAAATGGTGAAATGAATAGCACCACTTAGCTTAATAACTTCACACTGCCACACCAAGGTCACTTCACACCATCTAAGGCCTAGGTCAGCCTATACCTAATTTGTGCTTGTGAATGTTCATGCCCAGGAAAAATTGCCTCCTCTCTGAAGTCCACCTGAATTCCCCTAAACTCAATTACTCACTCTTCTTTTCTGCTGCCAAAGCATTTTACTTCTACTTATATTGCAAGATTTGTACAGTTTGACTTGTGTTCTAGTCAACTGTTAACATACATGTTCTTGCTCCAGATCATGAGCATTTTGGGTCAGGTATCGAACTTCATTAGTTTTGTGTTACTAGAACCTAACATTGTGCCTAGAATATTCCTTGGATCTCAATTAAGGGGCAGATTATTCGCACTGTCTTTCTGTTCCAGACTATAAACTCCTTGAGTTCTTGTTCTGTGTCTTATTTTATTTTGTGTTTCCAGGACCCAGCATAATACTAAAAATGTTTAGGTGGTAAGTAAAGGTTTGCTCTTTGGGTGGGTAGATGGGTGGATGGATACATGACACATGAATGAAAACAGCAGGAACTCAACATGATCTACCCAGGCATTTTTTTTCCCCAGAGTTTATAATTTAAGAAAAATGCTTTCCTACTTTCAACAAGATTAGGAAGATACATTTTTTTTTCCAAGCATCAAAGAGCTCATGTAAAAAGAACATCAGATTATTTATATACAAATGAGAATCCTGTGGATTATGTTTCTTCAAAATTAAAGATTTTTTTTTTAGAGTTTAAGGAAAAACCAGAAACAAGCATTGAATCCTAGCATAACAAACCATTTGATAATCTTTGAACTGCTTATGTCCAAACTAGTGATTAATAGTGACTCTAGTGCTCAGAGAGGGAGGAGGGAAGAAAAGACAAAAGCCTCCATGTGGTCTCTCCTGGACTGTTAGGTCCCAACGTATTGGTTTTGTGAGACCATAGGTTAAGAGTGGGAACGAGCCACTTGGAGAGATCCGTGGTGATCCAGGGATCAGTAAAAGTTTGTTAATTGACTGTCTCTGAGCCTTAAGATTCTGAGAAGGGTCAGAGCAGACACTGCAGGTACCACCCAGCATTCACCTCAACAAAGGAAGGGGTGTTTCCTGCGAAAACCTGTCATTCTCCAGCAAGAGATGTTTCCTTTGTTTGTTTGTTTGTTTGTTTGTTTTCTGGCCAGGAGAGCATGCTCAGCACATGGACAGGGCGAGCTGGAAGTACTGGATAGTTAATATCGCCAGAAACAGTCTTCAATAGATGACAGACACTTGGAGGCAAGTACCTCGGCTTCTTTCCACCTCGACTGAAGTGCCTCTGACGTGTGTTCTACACCGTCTCTCAGATTCCCTGGCAGAAATGAGCTCCAATTGCTCACAGTGGCAACTACCCTGATAGCATCCTATTTCTTGTCTTATTCTCTCATGCGTCTTATCTCTAATCCTGTACCAGTGTTTCCTGGAATCCCCTCCCAAATAAACAACTTGCCCCTAAACCCTTTTCTCATGCTCTACTTCTGGCGGAATCAAAACCAAGAGAAGTCTACATGTGTCAAGATACATTCTTGAGAAACAGATGCCTCCAATAAGGTCAAGTCCAGTTGAAGAAGAACAATCGCAGAGGAGTCTCTATGAGGACAGATGGAGCTGGTGGTCTCTCAAAGCAGTCGTCTCATTACCAGCGGTGACTTATATTTTATTTCTGTTATGCTTCTCTTTGTGTGGTGTTATTAAATATGCCAGGCTAGAATCAAATATACTATAGATAACTGAGAGAAGGATGTCTGCCCACTCTGTGTTAGAGTAGAACAGTGAAAAATAATCATCTCTGAGTCTATTTTGGGGTTGGCCATAGGGACTGGGAAGTTGTCTAAGCGGGGAGGTGAACTTGAAGTGAAATGAATTAGAATAGCCAGTATTACTGCTCTTCCTCATGAGAGGATGCTTCCACTACTGTAATCTTTGAATATTTCAGATTACAGGAGTCATCAGATTTCTTTAGTGTGCCCTCAATTTAAATGCACTCTATATGTAGTGGTTGCATTGGCCCAGATCCAAGCCAGTGGTTTACTTCTACCCAATTCCTCTACTCTTCCATTTCAGCATACCTCTCACTGCCCCATCCCCTTATCCCTGCCAACTTTCTACTGCTCCACCCTTATTCCTTCCCAGTTATATAGACCCACAATATTCTTAGTCCTATAAACCATGTAACTCAGCCTTTCATGTTCTCAAAAGTGATTAAATGGAAACTCAAGCTGGTTTTCAGCAATACGCTTTCAGTGGGAAGCATGTCTTTGGCTTAAAATATTTCAGTATGTTTTATTGTTTTCTAACATAAAAACCTTATTTATTTACCCCAAGAAACATTTTATCAAAATATTTATTTCAAACTGTTATGTCCTCCTGCATTATTGCACTGAGCTTTCTGCTTAGTCTTATAAGGCCAAACTCGAGGCTTTAGCAGGCTGCTTTCTCATCTGGAGCTGGGGATCGCCTTCCAGGCTCGTTTTTGGCAGAATTAAGTTCTCAAGATTGTAGAACTGAAGTTCTTTTTCTTTGCTGGATGTGAGCTGCGGGCCATACTCAGCTGCTGGCTGCTCTCCAGGCAGATTGTCTATATGGGCTTGACCTAATCCCATGAGCCCTTTAAATCTGGGTCTAGATGTCAAAGACAGGAGTGAAATCCATCACATTTCACAGCCTGGGGAATTATATAGAGTAAGTACAATAGGAAGTAGGGAATCTTGGGGGCCACCACAGAAATCTGCCTACCATTTATGATAAACCAAGAGTATAATAACACTCTGCTTATCAGAAAAAAATCTAGGGTTTTGGAAATGGTGCATGTGCAGTGAAACATTGTCATATATAGTTAATAACTCAAGAAACAATCTTCAACAGATGATAGATATCTGTAGATAAATACTACAACTGAATATATATATTCAGTAGATCTAGACCAGTGACCTAGCACTGATATTTACCCTGGAAATTCTCTTATCCTCTCTGAAATTTTTTCCTCAGTTATTAAGCACGGAAAATAATAATAACCTTTACCTGCTTTTTTTTTTTCTTTTCCAGTATCACTGTCAGAATCAAATGAGATAACTTATGTATCTATTATGGGTATAAATCTCAATTTCACACTTGCAGACAAGCAAGGAATATCACAATACTTTATATTATAATAATATAATTATATAATACATTATATGTTTTAAATCAACTTAATTTTATCTTCAAACCCCCATCAAGTCAGCAAGGAAATCTCCTCAGTCATTATGGGGGCTCCCCTACCCCAGCAGAGTATAGTGGTCCAAAAGACTTATGGGGAGCCAAGCTCATGAAAACCACATCTCTATACTCTATATCGTTGACCCCAGAAGCACACATTCTCCCTATCCCCCTATATCCCTATCTTCTTCATCTGGTCCTGGATGGACTGGGAGCTGGACCAGAAATACATTCCAGCCGAATTGTTCTAAATGTGATTCCTCAGACACAGGAATCTCCTCGATCCCACGTCTTGCATCTTTGTGCATTTGGGTCCCACTGTCTGGAATGCCTTCCATTTGCTGCCCTGTGTCCAGGGTTATTAAAAATCCAAAAACATTTTTTAAGACTTTGCTCAAACATTACTTCTTCTATTACATCATTCTTGATCTACAGTGGCCTCGTCCCTGTGCCTATAAGTCCATATTTGTAAATCTATAGAAACACCTAGTACAAGGTATTATAGTTACTTGCTTGTGATTGCCTTTCTTCCTCACTAGATCATGAACTTCCTGAGAGAAGGAACTCTGTTCATTAACTGTCATATTCTTTAAATTTAGCACAAAGCTCAACCTTGTTGCACATCCAAATATAGTTTGTTGAAAGAATCTCAGCATTTCCTCTCCCTCTCTTACACTCTGTGTTCCAATTCTATTGAACTTTCAGTCCATCCTATTGACCTAGTTCTCTTCTGTTCTTATGCCTTTGTGTATTATGTGTATGGATATATTTGATATGTCATATGCATTGTGTATATGATACTGTGTGCAATACTAAGGAGCAAAATCATTGTGTTGAAAACTAGTAAATGAAGGGCAAGAATCTGGCATTTATCCTGCCTATCCTCAACAAACTATTCCTCAGGATAACCAAATAGTTGATGTAGATACTTCTCTTCATAAAATGATAGACTTACAATATCACCATTTTGCAGCCCCTAACGAACTAGTGGATTCAAGAAATGGCTGTTAACATCTATAAAAATAAAAAACTAAATATCATGTGACTCCTGGTTGAAAAACATTGTTTATGAAGCATTCTTGCCAAAAACTGAACCCAAATCAGCCTCTAGATCTAACTACCAGCTTACAGGATCCCTTTTGAAATGAACAAACTGTAACATATATTTATAAGATAATCAGGGATAATTGAAAGAGAACTCTTAAAAAGATATGCAAATCCAGTGTTATTACAAAGGCATCAGAAAGTGGGCTTATTAGATAAACTCATTTTCAACCTCATTTATAAGTTATGCAAGTGTTTTTATTGAAATTTGCTAGTAACTTCTCATCATCCTCATGAGATCAGGTTTTCTTGTAAACTGATAAAAAAGGTAATGTATATGACTATTTTAATAAATGGATTCAGATCCCACAAGAACTTTTTATTTATAAGATTTTTAACAGGTGAAAAAATGTTTCCAATATTTTTTAAAAGTTCAGAGATGAATATTTCAGAGTAAGCACATTCATACCACTTTCAGAAACAAAATATCATTTTGTCATTTAACCAGGAAAAATCTCTCAGCATCCTTTCTTAAAATGATTTCTCCATTACAAATATTTCTTTGAATTTCTATCTTTTTAGAATAGGTGTGTGATTTTTTTTTAAATTATCCAATAGTGATACCAGTGATGTCCATTTATCATCAACAAATTTGGAATACTCTTTTATGTAGAATAAATGTATAGATTAGATTTAAGTCCAACAACACTTTTTTTTTTAAAGTTCTTTTAAAGTATTTTGTCTCTCCAGTTAGGACATGTTTATACACAAGATTTTCATGACTACTCCCTATCTCACTTTAAAAGTATTTTAAAGATTCTACTGTATCTCAGATGTCTTGCTTTTATGTAGAAGGTATTCTTTAAGAGTTTATGCACCCAACGTTTCTGGATTTGTGCACCCTCTGACCTAAGTAGGTCCTTACCTATGAAGGATTCAGAAAACAATGTTCTCTGCGCACTGTCTCCTTGGAATATTTTGTGAAATTCCAGTAGAGAGCAGCTGCTTCATCAGTGGTTACACTTCACAGCTATTTCCGCAGAACATTGTTTTTATTAACAAAATAATTTTCTGCTGAGAGTGCATCATCTTTGCTACATCTTTCCTTTGGTGGTTTACAGAAATAAGTAGTTCTTTGTGTATTTCATTGTTGAAATAGAATTGAGAAAATGCTGTCAGCTGAGACATGTTAGCAACATTTGTGCCTTCCTCCAACTGCATTGCTCAGTTCCCAAGCTGGGTGGCTTCTTTCTAATGCTCAGGTCCGCCCATCTGTATCAATCTTGTGCATCCTTCGATGATTTTATGACAAAGGCATGCGTTTAAATATGTAACTACATTTTTATGTTCTTTTCTGTGTATTACTTTAGCCATTTTTGTTGTGGCAGGAAAAATAAGCATATCCTTAAAGGCATTTGGCTTTCTGTTTTTCATTATTAAGTAACAAACCTCAAGAAAACATCATTTAAACATTGTTTTATTTAGTAAATTTTGTAAAGTATGCTTGAGTGTCTTACAATTTTAAGCAATACACAAAGGTATAGATATTTGTTTTTATGTTCTGACTACTTCCCTCAAAATTTCACATCCTAAATATGAAGGAGTCAAGGCACCAGAAGCCATGGGGATAATTAGTAAGTCTTAATTTCCTTGCAGTGGAGATCTTTGAATTTTGTATTTTACTAATTTATTCCTTATTATTTTCAAATTTTATCAGCAGAAAGAGACGTTGTAATATTTCTCCCTGTAATTCGAGGCTTGTGTTGGATGCTTCTGGTATCCAACCCTTACTGTGAGACCACTCCTCTGTCTTATAAGCTCCTCCTAGGTAGGGACCAGCTTGTATTTATATTTGTAAACCTAGACGAAGTCCAGTGTTTGGCACAAGCTAAAGAATATTTATAGAGTTAAAAAAAACTGAACTTCTAGTACTTGACTAAGTTATATATATTCTCATTCTTTCAGAGGAGGAAGTTTTGTCCAGTTTACTGTACTTAGTTACCATCTAAAGTTCATGTCCCTCTCCTTGTAATGACATGGATTATAGATCTATCAGTGTTTAACAATAACCCGTTTCATTAAGGTGAGACATATTTTATCATGATTCTTAAAAATAAGCTCTCCCCAAGCATTTGAAATCTGATTTAAAATGTTACAAAAATCTGCTATATTTAAAAGGTAAACTACAAGGGTAAAAAAAAGAGAGAGAAAAAAGAAGACCGGTTTTACTATTCTCACTGCCATTCTCCAAATTTGAGGAGACAAGAGGCAAACCAAACAAAACCACTACTGGGGCATGATATGTGCGCTTCCCTTGGATATTTAATGACTGCGACTAAAACAATATTTCTTTGCCTCCACTTAACAATATCATTAGGTTTAGTCTCCAGAAACATGCCTGAAATTTAAGACTTCTCTATTATTAACTACTATTTACTGGCCTTAAATAATAGACTTGGAGCTATAAAAAAAAAAAAAGTATAATTTCTACCTTAAGGCTTTGCTGTGTAACTTAGACCAGGAGCTGAGTGGAAATGTTTCAAGGTAGAGATCCGATTTTAGCTATTATCTACATTTGTAGTTCACAGATGTAATTTTAAGAAGCCAATAACCACCTAAGTTACGACACTTGAAATTCCAAATTCCAGCCAGTCAATATTTATGGAGCACCCACTGTGTGGAAAATATTGTCGTGGCACCATGGATAGGTAAAAACAAAGTAAGCATTTTATGACAAGGAATGAGCAATTGAGTTGGGACACCACTGGTCAAACCCTCAATGTCATGCTAATCACTCTGATAGGAAGTTGAAGGGAACATTAAGTAAATTCACTCAAGTATTTTTATTTTTCTACAATCCTGAGGTCTTGTCCATGATCCTGTCATACCCTGAATGCTAATTGCAACATCTTGAGCACCCAGACATAGCTTGCGCATTGTTTCTACCCCAGGTTGCTGGAGTTGGCAAGTTTCCCGCCCTCTATTTGAATGAAGTCTCTTAGTTCCCCTCCATGAAATACTGAGTGGGAATTAGAGCCCGGTTCCCAAAGACCAGACTGAAACTCTCAAGGAAGGAGAAAGGAAAACTGTTCCCACATTTTTGGGAGGGTACCTTCAAAATAAAAGGAGTAACCAATGATAAGCAAAAGGATCATCCCCAACCAGAGGCTAATATGCCCCACTGAGCAGCAAGTATTACAAACAAGCTTGCCAGGAGCGATGGAAGATTCAGTCTAGAAAGACAGGAGTGTCAGAGAACAAAAGCACTGATTCAAATGTAGATCCAAAAACGGAATCGCTAATTGCACTGGTGTTACAAGAAGGCCCTGAGTCCGGGTGTTTCTCTGGATAGGTGTATGGAAGCCCACTCGTGGGAATTTTGACATGTGGCCTGGGGGGAGGAGGTAACGATATTAACATTTTAGTGGAGTGGGGGCAAATAGCAGACCACCGTGAATTATTTTAGGAAATCAGAACATAAACAAGGCCCACCAGGAGCAAAGCCCGTCCAATAGGGTAGGAGGTGAGACTGGAGGAGCTCAGTAATAAGACAGAAAATAGTTTCAGGAAATTGTCGTGGACAATAAAAAACGCATTATTTGGGATGATGCTTCCTCCGGGCAGAGGACAGTCTCGTGTCAAAAACCCTGGAGAGGAAGTTCTGATTCAGAAGGCAGTTATTAGGTTGATAAAGGGCAAAGCTTTCTCTTTCTCTTAGGCCCTAACTCTAAAACTCAGAGACGGAGACGTTGAGACTTTCAGCAAGGGTGAAAAGGTAGTTAGAAGCCTCCTCCTGCACTGTCTCCTTCTTTGTGGATTAATGACTACAGTGAGTAAATGTTGTATACCTGGTGCAGTCGTAGGCTGAGAAGAAGACCTGTATTCTCTACATTGCTGAGATGGTATTTTTCTGGGGGAGACTTAATTAGTTAGTACATACATCACAAATAACTTAATGATAACTAAAGATGCTATCAAGCAAATGAAGCAGGGTTGGACACAAGAAGGAATGGGTGGGCTGAGGGGCCGTTCTAGGGAAAGCGGTCAGACAATAGCGAGCGGAGGACTTGAAGGGGACTTGAACGTGAATGGTGAATTAGGCCAAAGCTCTGGGACAGAGTGTTCTAGAGGAGGAAAACACACATAAAAAGCCCCGCAACAAAACAAAACAAAACAGAACAAAAAAACACACATAAAAAGAAGCTGGCCTGGGCTTGGTGTGCTAGGGAAAGAGAGGAGGTCAGCGTGGAGGGAGTCAAGTGCTGCAGAAGTCCGCAACAGCCCTGCCCTGGAGATGTGTATGGTGTTTTTAAGGATGGAGGTTTTGTTCCAGGTGCTGTGGGAAGCAGTGAAGATTTTGAAAGGTGAACAACGTGATCTAATTTAATTCTTTAAAATTATCTCAATTTTTTTTTTTTTTTTTTTTTTTTTTTTTGCTTTGTGATAAGCGCTAGGGCTGGGCCTGCGATAACTCTACACCACTTTCCTCTCCCAGATACCACTATATTACAGACTGGATGCCCAATGTTATCCTAAGTATTATTCCAGAATGTCTACCAGTCAGAGGTTTACATTCTTTTGAGGATATCACGCTGAGGAAAATTTTAGAGGGTAATGAATAAAAACAGTCCTTAAAGATGAATTCCATGGAGAGAAAAATTTCAAGGCCTCAAACGTTCCCAAAGGTAGTGAAGTTCTTCTGTTGGTACAGAATCTAGCAATGATGGACTACACTTCCTTCTTTAAAAAAAAATAGAAAAAAAATTGGTGCCAAAAATTCCCAAATGATGATCAGAATAAAAATAATCCATTGGAACGGAATTCTGGCAAGAGATGAATGCTTCCTGATTCGGGAACTGCCCCTTCGTGTTCCCTCACTGCCTGCCGCCTTCTTTTTTTGATATATTTTACTATTGCACATATCCTATTGCAGCCAGGGACACCTCTCATTTGCCACCGAGACGGGCACCATGATTTAAAAAAACAAAACAAAACAAAATGCCCATTGTACATGCTTCTTTTCTTTTCATACAGGTCAGTCACTTGGCTATGTTCTCTGTATTGTCAAAACTTCTAGTTAATTCTCACTACCAAGTGATCCTTTTTTATTTATTTTTTAAAGATTTTATTTATTTATTTGACAGAGAGAGAGAGAGCACAAGTAGGCAGAGTGGCAGGCAGATGGAGAGGGAGAAGCAGGCTCTCCGCTGGGCAGGGAGCCGGATGTGGGGCTCGATCCCAAGACCCCAGGATCATGACCTGAGCCGAAGGCAGCTGCTTAACGGACTGAGCCACCCAGGTGCCCCAAGTGATCCTTTTTTAAAATCACTTCCATGTCTATACTGAGAACTATATTTAGGATAAATAGATGAGCTTTCAGAAGACCAATTTTCACATGCAAAGAAAGGGTTGAATCTGTCCCACTTAAAGCTGTATGACTTTGAGCAAATTACCCAACCTGTCTGGATGTCAGTTTCTTCATAAAGTTATTATAAGGGTTGAGTTGAAATATATATACATATATATATATATATATATGTATATATATTTCACATTCCAGCACCACATACGTAGTAGATATAATAAATGATAGGTTTGTTGCTAATAAGTTGTCAGGATAACAATTACCAGTGCAGCCTATACTATTTTCATGAAATAAAGAACACAGTGAAGCTGTAACCATTTCTGGTCCCAGAACCATCTTAAGAAATTCAGAGAACCATATAAGAGGGCTATAAGAAAGGTCAAGAAGTTATTTGAACATGTGAATGTTTTTAACTAAAATTTACATAAATTCACCACATACTAGCTCAAGTCCCACATGTATATTTTAAGAGTTAAACAAAGAATGTAATGAATAAAATAATATGATTAAACATTTATGAGCGAGAACAATCTTTCAGGATGATTTCTCTATGATGATCTATTTTACTTACATTCCTCTGTGGGCACACTTAAGTAAAACCCTACGAAATTCAAGAGATTATTTTTCCAAGGATTGGCATCTAGATTATTTTAAAATGACATTTCTTATTTTTAAAAAGAGATCACTTATTATTTCCAAAGGAGTAAAACAGTTTCTTGGCCTTCACCTCTGAACTCTCACCTTCCCAAAAGACATCTCCAGCAATCTGCAAACCCCTCCATATGGAATGATTTAATTTGACAAAGGACAAAAATACCAATTAACTTTATTTTAATTGACTGAACTGTGTGATGTCTGGAAAAGTTGATGACTCAAAAGAAAATATGACAAGAATGTTTTCAGATCAGAGGGAAATTGCGAAACTTTTGGCTGGGCACCAAATAGGCAAACTTTGGCAACATCCTGTCATAAACACCAGGAGAAAATTGCGAGGTATGCAACAATTTATTCAGGACAATTTTTAAAGGGTTTCCATTGGATAAAATGGCCTTTTCTTTTTTCATTTAATCTTGAGTGCCTGTCTGTGTTTAGTATTCTTCACAATGAACCACTAATTAGAACCAGACCTAGTACAAGCATCTCTGAAATTCTCCTCAGTAACTGTTGACCTGTGACACCCTTATGATTTCTACTGTGAGCCACTATTATGCAGCCCCTTGCCTTGAAAAAAAAAAAAAAAAACTTTACTATTTCAGATGGATTAGGATTGAATTGCAAACTTGACTTCTGCCTTAGTGTGGAAGTTTCCAGACCAGTGGCATCATACCCACCTAATGTGTGAAAGGTGAGAGTACCGAGAAGCTATGTGTTAATGGTTCTGAACTTGGATCTCCATCTAGATCTCCATTTTAGTAACAGGTTTTTCACATATTAGCTGGGTGCCCTGGAGCCTGTTAACCTTTTCAAGCCTCAGTTTCTCATCTGCAAAATGGAGTTAAAAATATTAGTTCCTCTCATGTAGGGTTACAACAAGGATAAAATAAAATAAATCATGTAAAGTATTTAAGCACAGCGGACCTAGTTATGTTACGTTCTACAGCCTTGTCAGTTTAGAAGGGGAAAAAAAGCTGTTTTTATTTAGACATATTGGGTCAGATATCCAACCAGATCAATAACTCTCATTATTTCATAGGGTAGTTTCGCTAATAAATCAATCCCTTCTGGCAAACATTGGTTAGTTTTAGTCTGTGGAGTGTATGAGAATTTAGTTTCAGCACGAAATCAGTCAAAATGGCTGCACCAATTTTGTCAGTAAACATTACCTCAGGTACACTTGATTCTGAAGTCACATAATTTTGTTGTTTGTTTCTGAACCCTAATTCAACAGCAGTCAGGAAACCTAAACCTACCAACTATAAGAAAAATAATACAACATTAATTTTTATTTAGGCCCCTCATTTCTATCTATTCAGATTGGTTTACCAAAAAATGATGAATTGATTATAAAGAGTACCCGTGTCTTAAGAAATTATATATATTAAAAGGCACAAAGGAAATAAAGCCGGACTTCTAAAAAGAGGCAAACTCTCTGGACTTCCTAGGGACAGGTGACCTAAAATGATATGCTGACTGTTCTCTAAACGTCAACCAGGAAACTCCAAAGGATAATATCGTCACACCAAACTTTCCAAAAGAGTTAAATCCAATCGGGGCAAGTGAAATGATTAATCTGCATGGAGTGTGGAAGGGAGCAGAAGAGATGCCAAAGGGAACAAGTTATAATAACACAAAAATGTGTAGTTTCAAACTGACATCCTGCATAGTATCTAGGAACGGATAGATCAAAATAATGGCTGCAAAACAGTGGTCCCCTTGGGCTCCAGGAATTTAATAGAAAAGTTTAGGAGGCATAAAGTTTCTGGATGGTCTTTCAGGGGCCTTCAGGAGTATCCCACAAGGCTTGGAGACCTTTGGAAAAGATACTACAGAGCTGAAAATGTACAGTAACTAAAGCACTTTTCATGTTCTCAACCCTTCCTCAGAGAAATATACTCAAATGCAGCACCACTCAAGGGGAAATCAAACTTAATCGCTACAGAAAACTTATTGCTTAGCAAGCAGTTTCACTTCTGTCTTCAGATTTGGCAAAATTCAGTGTAGATTTTATCTTTAAACTGAGCTCTTGATGATACCTTGAGGAAGTCTGACATGGAAGGAAAGACTCAAACCAGAGACTTTATGTGGCTTGTAGCAACAATTTTTCTTAATTCACATTGGTCTCCTCTCCTAGACTTATATCTTGATGTTGATGAGTGTCAAGAAGGCAAAAAGTAAGTCAAGGATGCTTTTGTACCTTGACACAATAAAAGAAGATGCTTAAAAGACTTGGGACATGATCAAGGTATGGATTTTATAATTCAGTAATCCCAAGCAATTTTGATATACAGGAAAGATGATGGTGATTTTCTGATACACAAGGAATGAATGTGTCAATATTTTCACACTTTAAATTTGTCTAAAAGAAATAGATATGCTTGGTAGAGTGCTGGATATGTTATATACCCACAAATATATATAAATATGTACTTATATATATGGAAGGAAGGAAGAGAGAAGGGGGAGAAAGAACAAAAGAAAGAAAGAAAGAAAGAAAGAAAGAAAGAAAGAAAGAAAGAAAGAAGAAAAAGAAAGAAAATATGCACCCACACTTAATTCATGTTAGCAGTTGTATAACAAACTATTACATTGGCTAGTATCTATTTATTAATTTCCTATAGATTGAAATTCAGGTTGTTTTTATATAATGCTGAAATAAACATTCTTACATCCAAATCTTTATGCACTTATAAGAGCTTTTAAAAGTAGAGTTATCAGATCAAAGGGTACAAATATTTGTAAACTACTAGAAAACCCCTAGATAAGGCCATATTCAAATTTGAGTAAAAAAAAAAAAGAAATAAGTACAGACCTGAATAAAATACTCAGAATACAACAGAACACACATATAAAACAGAGGCAATGATACATAGAAGATGTAATGAAATAGTCTAACATGTCATATTGGAGAATCAGAAACAGGAAATTCAGAGAAAAAGGGAGAGGCAAATTTTGAAGAGAAAGTGGCTGAGAAGGTTACAGAGCCAATGACAGATATAAAGACTTTGGAAAGACCACAAATCTACAACCAGGGCTATCATAATAAAAGTAGAGAATGCTAAAATAAATATTTACAAATGTAAAGCAAGTAGGGTGTAAAGACAAATAATATAAGAAGGAAGTAAAATTAGACAGTAAACATCCAAAGAGCAACATCGAAGGAAATGCTGTGAACTGAAACACAGCGTAAGTTAAAAAAGCACAGGGTTCTGAGTTGAGAGTAAACTCAGTTTCAACCAAAATTAAGAAGCAACTTCCAAAATAAACTAACATGAACTTAGACCTTATTTATAGAAATCTAGTTACTATATTACAATAAGGGGAAAGGGTTTAGAATTGCTATACTATTTACTTGGTAAAATTACATTAGGATTATGTAATCCCTAATGTAATATGGGCTTAGTTCTGGTACCATCTTTGTTTCAAGTGAAAAAACTCAAAGTTCTGTTATTCCAGGAGCAGACGAAGAAATTAGGGATATTTGACAGAAGTAACAGAGATCATGATAGCTATTTTTAGTTAGCTCTCAATGTGAATAGCTGCCACACAGAGGGCAAATTAGGTATGTCTTCTATGGGATAGATTTGAATGATTGTCACCCAGAAGAGGAATTGAATATATTTGTACCTGGGAACTACATGTGCATTGTCATATTTTGAAGAAAAAGAACCTGATTATTAGAACTAAACAAAGATGGAATGAACTCTTGCAAAAGATAGTGAATTTCTATCATTACAGATGTTCAAAAGAAAACCTAGAAGGCCCTTGGCAAGTAGACTATACAGAAAATTCAGAAAGTATATGAGAAAAAAAAAGCTTTAAGTCATGTGTTAGTTGGCCTGGAAGGAGTTGAGCCTCCACTGAATGTATGTCTCTGGAGGAAAAAATAGAAATGAGTAGAAACCAGCTTTCACAATGTCCCAGTCTTACCCAGCAAAGACCTCAGCCTGGCATTAAACCATCAAATCAAAACAATCAAAATGAAATAGTTAAATAGTGGCCCTTTTTTCTAAATTTAAAAGAAAAAAACCCAGTTCCTCCTATGTATATGGACTTTTAGTTCGAAGATCTGTTGGGTACATTTACTCACTTGCTAAGGCGTGTCCAAGAAAAAAAACATCAGAGCTCTAGTGGCCAATGACAATATTGGGAGTACTGATTTCCACATTTTCCCTCTGGTATTTTGTGAACTACAGTATATTACTTCTTTCGAAGAAGTTAAATCATTTAGTGGCACCGAGGAAAGGGCAATGGGACCTGCTGAATCGAAATTCTATATGGCAGAGAGGGCAGTAAGCTCAGGAGAGATGTCACCTGGATTCAAGTGCCCACTCTGCCATTTACTGGTTCACTAGTTGTGTGACTTTAAGCAAGTTACTTCACCTCCCTGAGCCTCAGTTTTCCCATCTATAAAATGAGGATCATAGTAACTACCTTACAGGGTTACTGAGAAACTTAAATAAGAGGGAAAAATTCCAGCTCCGTTCTGGTACAGAGTTAGTATTTGATATGTGTTAGTTCTCCTATCTTCCACTAATTGATTCTTGATTTATTTGTTTGTTTTTAAGGAATGAACAAGATAGTTTCACAAGACTAGGCTGCATGAAGGTAAGAACCAAATCTTGGTTGTTTACCATTATATACCCAGGGCTTGGCACAAAGTAGGCACTTACAAATAAGTCGATATTATGATTTAGAATATTTTCATTATATCATTAATTTGAAAAAAATGTTAAGATCAAATTCCCCTACCACTTTATGACTTGAATTATTATGCTAAAGCAATGATGCTGTCTCAAAATTTAGGAAATAGTAACTTCTTTTTGTACTTTTAAAGGCTATGTCTCAATAAGAGCTATATTTTCTTATTTTCCAATGGAAGAGGCCACTTGCTCTATAGGACAACTTCTTGGAACAGGCCAAAACCCCCCAAAGCCCTAACATCTAACCAACAAAAGCTGCCTTTTAAGTGTGTATTTGTAGATGTCATTTTAAAAAAATCAACTTCCCACTTCAGCATAAGAGTCGAGGACCACATTTTCAATAAAATCCATCTGGTTTGCATTGCATTTCAGAATTCAAAACCAGGTGTCTTTCATGTGTGTTTAATTTTAGAGGGAAGGAGTACCATAAGACATGGAATGATTTGAAGTTGTTTAATAACACAGATAAAGGATATACTGATACTGTATTGCCAAAATACAATTACTTCTTGTTGTTGCTCTTATTGTTGTTGGTATGGACTGAATTTAAATTTTCTTTTAAATTATAAGTTTGGGCTGTAAGATAGTAAGCATCATTTTAGGTACAAGTTGAACTTACATACATCCATAGACGTTCATAGACTATATGCACTCAATGAGAATTTCAGAAACTAGACCCCTCCCCCCAAAAGAGAGGGCGAAGAGGAAGGAGGGAATGTGAGAGAAGAGAGAAAAATCCTTCACTAACATCTTTATCAAACAATTACTCCTCCTTGGGAAATGTGGCTCAGTTTTGTTGATAGTGTAAATTTTAAACAAAGGAATAATTATTACACTAGTTACAGAAATCAAGCTGTCTTGGGGGAAAACTCTTTGATAAATGAAAAGCATTTCATCTCTTTGTGTACAGAGAGCTATAAAATGATTTCCCCTGGGAGAATGAGTCCACTTTTAATGAAAATAAAGCCCATGCTATGCATGCATACAGTGTTTCCAGACCTGCCCCCAATCATCAGAAAATCACTAATCATATACAACTCGCCAGTGTTAGCATGATATATGACATTTTATTTGCTAAAGCAAGTAAATGCCACCAAATATGTGACTGTCGAAAAGAGATTCCTTATTTAGCAAAATCACTGACACTCAGAAACTTAGTTTTTCTTGAAAATGTTAGTCGATAATGATTTTTCTTGAACATCCTAAAACAGAAGTTGACATAGACATGAAGGAACAGACATCCATGTGGAAATAAGATAATCCACATTAAGACTAGTTTAACTAATTAATAAATTAACTAATATATTAAAAAAAAAACCTAAAAGTATAATTTACTTCAAGGTAACTAGCTCTGAATCCAAAATTTCCTCTACACTATATATTCTGCCTTTAGGGTGAGGTTTCAACAAACACAGTCCTCAGTTGGTAAGCACAAACTCTCTCTGTTCTTGGTTGAAAGATAACCCTTCTCAGACTGCAAAGATGCAAAGGTCAAGTTTACCAGGTACAATGATTCATATCATGCCGTAAAAAAAAACCAAAAAACCACTTTATCATCTTATTTCATATTATGCAAATCATATATACAAAAACACCAGAAAATATTTTGGCTTAAAATATTTGCGGCAAAAAAGCTCAGGCACCTTCCTGCACTGAGTGACTCATGGTTACAAGGGTTGGGGGAGAGGTGGCTTTGAGAACTCTATGGGGACCCAGCTCTTGGGTGCATTTGGCAGCCTACACCCACAGGTAAGAGTGGTGCAGCACCATGTTTCTATGCATTAGTCACATATCTGGCAGCCTTTCATGGAGCCAAGCTTTGTGTTCAGTTCATTCATGTAATACCAGCTCCGCAGCTTAGTAGGTATGTGACACTGAGAAATTACTTCACCTCTTTGAACTTCAACAGTAAGTATTAAATAAGACAATGTACGACATACACAGAGCTCATTTTCTGGTCAATAGTAGGCATTCAGTACACCAGATGGTAGTATAGTATAATAATAATAATAGTAATTACTATTATTTTTATTAAGCCCCAACCCAAGAGGAAAATTGTTACTTAATAGGGCCCCATCAGAGTGCACAGGGTCAAATATAAAGATTGTCAACCAACAAACTCAGACATTTGCAGTCATGTTCAAATTATAGAATAAAGAAACATTCCTACAAGCTAACTAAGATTAAGGATCACATTTTCCCTGAAGAAAGGCAGAAATAAATTAGACTTTTCTGACTATCCCAGCTTAAAGACTATAAGCCTTATTAAACACACAGTAAATAATGGCTTTTCATTAATTTGATTTATTTAGATGTAAAGACACTGGAGAGATGCACATCCTGAACTTATTATAAATCCCAAACTTCTCAATAGCCGAAAGAATGGAGTAAGCATATAGTCCATACTCCAGAAGCAGAAATCAATGGTTTAAGGTTGAAACAATTTCACTAACACATGGAAAGGATTTTTTCCAGATACACTGCAAAGATTTGAAAATTAAGATTAATAATAGAAATACAACACAACCCTAAGGTGAACTTGGTAGGTAAACCAAGGTTCAAGAGGTCAGAAAGTTATTTCCTTATGACTTGATTCTTCACCTACCTCAGTCCTCGAGGGATCTGCAGATCTTGTAGTAGTTGACTGGTAGCAGCTGGGGTGGTTATCAAGTTTTTCATTGGATAAACATTTATTGAGTATCTATTATATAGTCAGTCGCTAAGTTTTTCATTGGATAAACATTTATTGAGTATCTATTATATAGTCAGTCGCTATGTAGAAACACAAAGACGACTAAGATGCTTCTACAGTAGCTACCTTAGAATTCGGTAGCATCCAGTGGCTCTAGAAACATGTAGATGAGGAGTTATGTCCAGCATGGCAACAAGAGTTATCATAGAGCTGCCAGAATGCAAGGTGCCACGTCCACCTGCAGGAACGGGCAGTCCAATCTACCCTAGGGAGAGGAAAGATTACACTGAAGTTGTAAGACTCGAACCAGTAGCTTTGGAATAGCTGCCTGGGACAATCTGGTCACAAGTGTCTGGCTTGAAGTTGTCTTTGCATAGCACTTCATAGAAGATTGATTAAACGTCAGTTGTTCACAAGAGAAAAACTATGGAGGAGACTTGACAGATATGGGGGGTGTGGGGGCAAAGTCACTCCAAGTCTCTCTCCCATCTCAGTGACACCACTAATTTCAACTAAGTACTTAAAGATGAACAGAGGTTTTCAAGATTGAAATAATGAGCAAGGCCAGCCCTGGCAGAAAAGCAAGATAGAAGAAACAAATTGGGGGTATTAACAATAGTTTAATTTGGTGAGAAGAACTGCACCTGATTCTGGCAGTAAATTAGAATCTCTTGATGGCTTTTTTAAAAATACCAATGTCCAAGTTTCACCTGAACTCAATTAAATCACAGGACCTGGGCATGGGGTTTTGGCATTGGTCTTGGTTAAAAGCTTATAAGGTGATGCTAAAGTACAGCCAGACCCCAGAACTAGCGCTCTAACATAATGCGTGTGGGGGAGGGGAAGAGGGTGCAGAGGTAGCAAAAAGTGATGCTAGAGATGGGCACCCCCCTTTCAGATTATGAAAATTAGGTCTCATCACATAAAAAAGGTAGAGAACTCTTCATTCGTTTTTAAATGGGAGGTGGTATGGTAGGATGGACATTATGTCATTTGAGAAGAAGTGCAAAGATTGAAGTGAGTGGGAACCAGGTAAGAGGCAAGGAGACCCGAGTTTAGTGATTCCGGTCAAGGGATGATGCATGCTGAAGTGGCAGTGTGGGTGCAGAGAAGGGATGGATTTGGGAGATATTTAGGAGCCAGAACCTATGTGCCTGGGAGTGTGAGGGAGAGAGAAAAGTCAAGGAAAAAGCTAATTTCAGGTTTGAACAGTCTGATAGACGGTTTTTCCAATCACCAAATCATCACATACAGAACAGAACAGAAGGAACTGGTCTGGAGGTAAGGAGATGAATGAGGCATTGGACAGTTCAAGTTGAAGGTGCCCAGGGAAGAGCCCAGGGAAATGCTGGCCTTTACAAAGCATGTGTAGATGTTTGGTGGTGCTCCGAAGAGATACCTGGGTTGGAGTCTTGGAGGTAGGGAGATTTGGATAGCAATGTTAAAGTCTCAGCTGAGGGTGACTTCCCCTGGAGTGAGTGTGCAGTGAGGAGAGATGGCAGAGGACAAAGCCATGGAGAAACGTGGCTTTAAGTGTGTGCTTCAATGAAGGAATGGCGCAGGGCCATATAATACTTCAATTTGAGCACCTGATCACGTACAATATCACAGTAAATAAAACGTTACAGGTTGAAGAATGCACACTGAAACACTGCAAGTTAAAAATGAGATCCTTTTTTTCATCACCTATGTAATTAACCACCTTCACCTCTCCTTTTAAATCTGAACAGCATTTTTTTTCTAATAGTACATCCTTATTTAAAATTGGTAGGCTTGGTAAAACAATTTTAGACAGCATGTTAGGAGTATGAATCAAGAGTCTAAAGAAACAACATTGCTTTACTAATTTATATCATTGCTGGTAATCTATCTTAAGGAACAATTATAAAAACACAACAACTTTTAATAAAGGATGTTTAATTTACAGTAACACTCGGGCACCTGGGTGGCTCAGTCGTTAAGTGTCTGCCTTCGGCTCAGGTCATGATCCCAGGTCCTGGGATCAAGCCCCGCATCGGGCTCCCCGCTCCACTGGAAGCCTGCTTCTCCCTCTCCCACTCCCCCTGCTTGTGTTCCCTCTCTCGCTGTGTCTCTCTGTCAAATAAATAAATCTTTTAAAAAAAAAATTTACAGTAACACTCACTGTATTCAAGATATTTATAATAGTGAAAAAATCAGAAACAGAAGTACCTGTTATTTGTGTAATAATGAATTAGTTAATGATGCACAAAAATGGCATATTTTTATATTATAATAATTAGGAGAACAGGTTCTGAAATAAGTTTTTACTCCCTGTTGCATGGGTGATTGTGGGAAATTACTAACTTCCCTAATCTTCCCTTACATTATCTGTAAGAGAAGGATAATACTACCTATTGCAGAGGCTTGTTCTGAGCATTAACTGGGGACAAATTAAAAGTAAAACTGCTAACATTTATCGAGTGCTTACAATAATCCAGGCACTCTTCCAAGTATTAATATTTTACATATATTTTAAAATTAATCTTCATAAAACCGTAGTAAAATCCTCATTTTAAAGATGAGGAATCTGATGTACAGAGAGCTGAGCGAGGTCACACAACTGAAAAATGTGGGAGTGTGGATGCTTCCCAGACAGACTCCAAAAGCCTGGTCTGTACCTGCTGGGTGTCCGACGTCTGGGAGGATTCAATAAACACAGATGATTATTGCTATTGTTATTAATTTAAAAGATCATAAAGAAATACATGAGAATAAAGAGTGTTTGTCTTTGGGGGGGTGAGCCTATAGATACTATTTTTATTCTTCTATTCTTCTGTGTTATTTTTATTTTTTCAATTATTAACTCTCAACTTTATAGCACAAGAAAATAAAACAAACTTAAAATAAGCTAAAACACAACAAGAATCTGAGTTCTACTTCTGCTTCCACCACTGTTGAAAGTAATTTTATTGAGTTGTTCACTTCAGTGGTACTTTAGTATTCTTAAACATAAAATAGGGATGATATTTAACACTGACTTTCAATATTTCTAACAATGGAATTCTTTAAGAAAATACATTTTATTTTTTATCTTATTTTTTTTTAAAGATTTTATTTATATATTTGAGAGAGAGCGAGAATGAGCAGGGGAGGGGCAGAGGGAGAGGAGAAGCAGACTACCCACTGAGCAGGGAGCCCCACGCAGGGGGCTCGATCCCAGGACCCTAAGATCATGACCTGAGCTGAAGGCAGATGCTTAACTGACTGACCACCCAGGCGCCTCAAGAAAATACATTTTAGAAGTCTAGTAAACAAACCAACATATATTTTCTCTGATTGTAGTGGGGCGGGGTAGGAGATTTAAAAAGGGGGTAAACAGAGTGGGGAGGCCTGGACTATCTTTCCCCCACAACACACACACACGCACACTCACACACACACACACTCAGGGGAGGTTTAGTTATGGTGTAGTAACAAGCAATCTCAAATTCTCAGTCGCTTTAGTCAACAAGGGTCTCTTGCCCATGCTGTATGTCTCAGATACATAAGTAGGGGTGATGAGATGTAGAAAATTGGAGGTGGTGGATTAAGCTCCACAGGGTCACTCAGGGACCCAAGTTAAAGGAGACTCTTCCATCTCATGGCTTTCCCTCCAAAAGTTCATGGACTTCTTGGTTGTGAGGACAGGGGAAGAAAGAGACTAGATAATGGCATAGTCTTTATTCTCCTTTATCAGGAAGTGAGATGTGTCACTTCTCCTCACATTTCCATGGCCTGTACGGGTCACACTGCCCAGCCAACCTTGAGAGGACTGTGAAGTACAGTTTTGCTGGTGCCTGGCAGAGGAGGAGAAGCAATTACTGAAGAGACCCTGCAATTTCCTCCACATGCATCAAGGAGGCCCAGAAGGATCCTCAGAGCACAGTCTTACCCTGTCACTCAATGAGATGTTTAATCGCATCCTTCCTGCTCACGTAATCTGTGAGTCTTCGAGGTCCACAAAGACTTTCATTAGCTGCCCCTCTTATAACCCTGATATGAAATGGGGGCACGAATCTAGGTTACATTGCCTCCTCGACCCTTACTGTCCTTACATTCTTAGGTATAAACAGATGTCCATTTTCATTTCTCATGTGAACACAACCAATAATGTGGTTCTGCACTTTGCTTTTCAGTCAAAGTCACCTTCCAAATGAAAAAGGGATTTGATAAGAACAAGGAAGTCTATGTTCAAATAAATACCAGAAATACTAGAAAAAATTAAATAGGTATATTTATTGCGGAATTACTTGTGTTTAATATGCGAGTATAGTTGCGAGCTGCATTTAATATGAGAGTATAGTTGTAATTTTCCATGAGGTATTTATACCACGCAGCATTTCCCAGTATCAAAACTCTTTCCTCATCGAACTCTTATTGAAAAGTCTCAAATCTCATACTCACTAGAACACACTCAAGAAAATGTCACATATTGTAAAATATGTTATCTTCAGCACAACCAATATTATGATGCTCATAGATGTGCTGTGAACTGTATTTTGGCTTATCCTATTGTTTCTAATGCCTTCAATAGGCGTAGGAATGAAATACAGATAAGAAGGTCCCCAAATCCCAAATCCCACATGACAGTGGGTGTGAAGTTGCTTAGCAGTGGGGCCCCTGTCCTGACTGTAATGGTGTTAATGTAAAAAGCTTTGCATGGCGCTATGCAACAGGAGAGCTAGTTTTCACCACTCACCCTGATAAGTGAGAAACCCCTCCCATCTAAGGGAGGAGAATGAACCATCCTCTGTGTCAACAGAGCACATCCAGCAAAGAGAAGACAAAAAGAACTGATCATTCAGGCCCCAGAGAGCTACAGAACCAAGCAAATAAACGCCACACCTGGGACAATCCAACATTTTGCAAAACCTTTTCAAGACAGGATTCTGAATAACCAAATTGATAAAGATTAATAAAGATTGGGTGACTTTTGGTAAGTATGTAAGTGAGGCCTGAAAATAAAGGGCCTCAAAAAGAGAAGTTACAATGTCAACCTAAATAGTGATGACTTTGTAAGTTAAGAATGTCACGGGTCACAAAAAAATGAGTTTAGCAGAATTCAACAGATTAACACACTTTGGCCAGAGTTTATACCCCTAGACACATTGACCATGAGCTTCTGCTGACTTATTTATGAGAAAAAGGTAACAGTTTTATCAGAACCATCTCTGAAACAAAGAAGGAAATGTAGCCAGAATCCAGGAGTGGCCTCCTCCTGACTAGATGCCTTTTTTCAACACTGGTCCCCAGAGGGATGTCCACCCACTTGACATGCTAGGCAGAAATGCTCTTTGTTACCTGATATGCCTTAGCCCTAAGTCCTTCTTCTTCACAAGCAAAGAAAGGCCCACTTACGGAGACCACTTAAAAGGTTTGAACTTGTTACAGAAGCTTGAGCTTTCTGGAAAGGCAATTCTTAAATCTCAGAAGGTCACAGTACAGCCACGGTTACTATTGACTTTAATTTATAGTCAATTATACATGTTACCAAGAATCTACAGAGTGAGCAGTACCAGGGTTCTCCAAAAAATCTAAGTGTCTGAAGGCTTTCTACCACTGTGGCTTATTCATGAAAATGTGTGGTCAACTCCAGTACATTTTTGACCTGTCTATTCATTCGTGAGTTAGAAAATGGACTTAAATAATTTTCTTCCCAAAGTATGTGTTTTATAATGTTCACATCACATGATTACACTTTTAAGAATATAAATTCTATTTAAAATATTTTGGAAACTACAGTTTTTATTATTCCTTGCTATTCCATACATTTGATCTCAATGCCTATGCTTTTCTTCAAGTCCCCTCTAATATATTTATGTTTTGAATGAAATCAAATATAACTACATGCAGATACAGAGAGTGAGAGATGTGGCCTCAAACAGGAGCACGATTCTCATTTCACAAATGCAGGGATAGCAAAATATATATCGGCTCCCTCTGGGCAGGAACTGTATTTGTCTTGCTTGCTAGAGCAGACCCTACAGTAAGTACTCAATAAATATTTGCAAATTATTTAAGCCATTGCCTAGGAAAATATCGAGCTGGAAAAAAATTCCTTTTCATTACATTTCTATAAAACTCGACCATCAAAGATAAATTGGATTAAGAGCCTGGAATGAGTCAAACTGCTTTGATTCAAATTCCAACTCCACCATTAAATATCTCCGATTTCAAGCCTTAAGTTTGCATTTTCTATGCTTTGGTTTTTCTTGCCTTTAAAATGGGGAAACCAGTAACCCTAACTGATAGAGTTATCATGAGGATGAGGTCCGGGTTATAACGAGGATCAGGACTGAGGGGTTCAACTACTCACTAAGTAAGCGCCAGGTCCGTGTCTAATACCACCACCACCACCACTGTGATGACGGCGACTCTCACTGCTGCTGTTTTCCCTGGTTGCAGTTTCTTCGCTTATGAAACAACGTGTCTGGATAATGAGTAGCTTTCAGACACTTGCACTATACCTATTATGGTTCCATTAGAGAAGGCAGAGCTCTCTGAGTGATGTGGAATAAGGGGCTTACTTTCGGTATCATACCATATACGGAGATGCTGTGAGGCATCTGTGGGAGGCTGTTGCATCCACGTCTGGCAGTGGGCCTGGAATGGCTGTAGGTCAGCAGAATCAGCATCTGGGAAGAATCCTAAACGTGAAGCAGGGAAAGCATGAACTAGCAGACTCTCTCTCAAGGACAACAGAAACCCATGAGGTCAAACTGTAATTCACCTCTGCATCTTGCCACCTCCAACTGTGATGACGCGGATGACCTTGGGGAAGCTACCCCACTGCACCAGAGCAGAGCTGCATCATGACTAGCTGGGGACGTGGGGAAGCTGAAGGCACCGCCGCACCAGTTGTTGTCTCGAGTGAATAAGGTAATCTGGCCGATCAGTGACCATGGATATGTGTTGGCCCCTCCGCGGAACTTCAGAGGATGATGATACTTCTCCATTTGCCTGCCAGGTCTACGGCCAACTTCTCTTGTGGCCAGCCCTAATCTGGAACTAGACAGGGGAGAACTACTAGAAGATGTAGTTCTAGTTAGGCTATGTTGATAGAGTACAAAGCCACTGCCTTTAGCAGTTGAAAGCTATCTTTAGTTGAGCTCTCTTTCTCTGGAAAATGCAGAACAGGGTTTAAAATATGTTGGATACGTCCTATCATATCATGGAGCTATGATGTCAATTCTGCGTGAGACTGCTAATGGCATAAAATTGGCTTTCTAGTCAAGATAATGCAAATTATTAAAATCAACTCTAGATTCCATCATTTTTTTAATTTAAATTTTAATCTGACAGACCACTCTGAATAACCATGTAGACAACAAATGTCCTAATAGTGACTATGTCAATGTTTCAGTCCAATGGTGGGGAATAAGGAAGGAGAATATGGATGCTTCCTAAATCAAACCAATCAACTTGTGACCACTGGATTTCAGTACATTTAATCTGAGGGATTTATATTTGCACAATATGTTTTTACTTTTTTTTTACTATCATCTTGATGGTAAAGATAGGTTGTTTTCCTAATAATTTTCAAACTTAAAAAGAATATTCAATATATGAAATGATAGTTTCCATGAATCAAAGTGTTTGGAATGAAAACATTTTCATAGGGCACACACTCAGGCTGCACTGTGTGTGTGTGTGTGTGTGTGTTTATGTGTGTGTCTATGTGTGCATTTTAGTAGCCATCTAGGATTTAGAGGTAACAATCTCTGGGGCCAGCAAACTTTTTCTATAAAGAGCCAGATAATGAATATTTTCAGCAATGTGGGCCATATGATCTCTGTCCCAGGTACTCAGTTCTGCTACTGTAGTGCAAAAGAAGCCATCGACTATACATAAATGAATGGGGATAACTATGTTCCAATAAAACTTTACTTTTAAACACCAAAATACAAAGTGCAGATAATTTTCACATGTTATGAAATATTATTCTTTAAAATTTATTAACCATTTAAAAATACAAATGTCATTCTTAGATCACAAGATGTACAAAATGATCAACAGGCTGGATTTGGCTCACAGGCCATGGTTTTTACCAACCACTGACCTATCTCAGTGGAAATCATTAGCCAATTAAGAAAACTAAAACATTTTATCCAAAAACTACAAATATTTAACTAAATTTTCTCATGTAAAAATAGATTTAAGAAACTTGAGATTTTTAAATATCCAACCAACTTTCTATCATTAAAACACAACGACTGAAAACTCAAATCCATTGGGATACTCAAAATTGCAATGTTTCATTTCCACAGTTGTACCAAAATCATACATATGTTTCACATGCATGTTGCTGGGCTGAAAAATCTATTATTTTATTAAATAAGAAAAATAAATTTTTGTATTTGAGTTTGTTTTTAAATCAATGCAGGCCTTTAACAAAGTTAAGATTACTTCTTGGCTGCATAGGAGCATGTCAAGAATAATTAAATAATCTCTTATCACATCATCACAGTTAGTTGTTGAGTATCTTGCTTTTTCTATCTTATGGAAAAAATGAAAATCTAAGCATTCTGCCAATATGTTTCTTTCCCTAGTGCTCCAAAATTTACAAAGCCATCAGTTGCCATAGAAGCAAAAGAATATAAGTTGTAATGCATAAAATATGTCCAAACATGGTATGGATTATCAGATCAATCTAGTGTGTAAGAAAGACCTTCACAACCCTGCCAGTTGATTATGGGTTTTGTGTCCCACAAGGGAAAATCTTGGTATTCCATGAGGAAATATCGTATTACGGTGTTGATTCCATTGTGTTTATCTTCAGCAAGTGTTCTGGGCAATGTTATCAGAGACAACAATTTTTAAAAAAGGGTTTCAGTCTCTTAGCAAGAATCAGACTACAAATAAATCAAGATGTAAATTTTCTCTAAAATGAATCTGAAATACAATTTAATATATATTTCCAAAGAGGAATAAAACTCTCTATTAAGTTCAAGTTAAATCTCCTTTGTCTATAGCCATGCATTCTAAAATTATGTGTTTTATGCTAATTGAATAATGATAATGATAATAATAATAATATACAATGTGAGGAAAACATTTCATCCAAATAATTCAATTATTAGTATAGAAGACTATAATCCAAAATACTCACGTTATTTTATTTTATTTCTCCAAAACTCAGGTATGCCTAAGTTGTTTTTATTTATTTATTTTCTGGAACTCACCTATTTTGGTTCTTTAGTATTTTCTTATTGAAATCTTTTTATATTTATGAAAGTAAATTGGCTACTAAAAATAAATATTTACTATTATACACCTCTGGTTTTCACTGGAAACAAGCTACACAAGTATTGGTCTTCATCAAATAATAGAGAAAGGAATGAAAGGCCATAGGTTTTAAAGTAATGCATCAGGAAGTCAAAATATTTAGAGGGATTTAAAGTTAAGATAAAGTGAATAAAGATATATTGACAGAATATGGTATTTCAACCTATTCATTGGACTCTTCAACCTGTTTATTAAAAGTGAAGTAAAAGTGAGGAAATGGTCAATAAAATACAATTTTTAAATTCCACTCCCAATTCTTTGTTGTTATCCATAAGTGCTTTTTATCAGGATGAAAATTTCACTATAAAATGTGACATGTATTCATCCGAAATTCTACAGAAACAAGAAGAACGAGTATGAAAATTCTTTTCAAAAAGATACCTTATACCAGAGGTGAGAAGTTACATAATTGCAAGTATAGTCCCAAAATAAATTTTGTTCATCACCCCCATACCTAAATATATCTATGACACCTCACTCCTAATCTATAATTACTTATCTATTACGATCTTTCTTTCTACAGGGGATTATAAGATGACTACTTCTTTCTCCTCCATAGAAAACTTGGTCACCCATGTGAACATTTTCATTCTAACACTTTTAGAGGTCCTCTAAAAGTATCATTGTATCATTGGTCCTTTCCGAACTTCAGTCTCTTCATCTGTAAAATGAAGATAAGCACATCTACATTGCCATGCTTGGGGAGAATGAAGTGAGACTACATACATGAAAATATTTTTCAAATTGGAAAGTACCCAGGATAAATCATCTATTATTTTTATGATCTCCTATAAATATACTATTTCAAGTTTCCTTCACTATTCACCCACTCCCCACCACCAATAGTTTGAAATAAGTGAATGATGGGGAAATTCAAACCCCCTTAATGTATTGTATCATCAACAATCTTTGGCATATGTTTTTATCCACTTTGGTAAAACCAACTAGGGGATCTGGGACCTTGTCTAGAGGGCAATAATGATGAAAAGTCAAGGCAGGCAAGAGGAACCCTCTTAAGGGGAGTGGCCCTGTCAGTTGGGCAATGGACTCTTGATTTCAGCTCAGGTTATGATCTTGGGATTGTGGGATCAGCTGTGTTGGGCTCCATGCTCAGTGGGGAGTCTGCTTAAGATTCTCTCCCTTTCCTTCTCCCTCTGACCCTCCCCACCCCCATGCTCACTTGCTCTCTCTAATAAATAAATAAATCTTTTTTTTTTTTTAAAGAACCCTCTTGAGTACATAATGCGCCAGGCATTTTGCTAGAAATGTTCACATAATTTTTTTTGATCTTTAGGGCAACACATACATAGCAATATTATCCCCATTTTAAAGGGGGCAAAAGGAGGCTCAAGGTTCAGGATTTGTGGTAGAAGGAACTGTGTTATGATACCAGTTCTGCCTCTCCAGCATGCTGGATAAAGATATATTTTTCAACCTCTTAACACCTACAAAAAAAAAAAAAAAAAAAAGTCCCTCTGTTGATAACTTCCTGTCTAAGTGGAGGAATCAGACACGATGCCAAGTGTGGTTGTGAACAAAATCTGTTGAGCATCAGTTAAACGGGCCTTTTTGGCAGGAAAGGAGCTGTGAATGAATGGCCACACAGGTGACCCAGTGACTAAAAACAGGCGGCAAATGCCATTTTAAATAATATGTATCATCACCCAGAAGTTAATTCCTTCTCAAATCCTTCTCTTCAGGCCCCTCACGCCCGACCTTAGCCTTGCTCATACACACAACAAAAGTTCCCCTTTTTGCTCCACATTCTGCAGTCACTTATCTTTCATCTCCAGTGGAACGAGTTATTTTTCAAAACAACATAGTCACTGTAATAAAATGGCCACGTGGTTAGGTTAGCACAGAGCATTTTTGTGCAGAATAGACCTACTTTGTTCCTATCTATTATATAACCAACATTCATTACTGAAGCCTTAAGTTTACATTTTAGATATCTAAGCAAAAAATGTCAGAAAGGGGTTCCTTTATCTTTCTGTACTTATTGTTAAACTGCCCGTATTCCTTTCTAATTGAAAAATGAGCAGGCTCAGTGGTAGAAGGCACTTTATTTTCCCGATTGCTTTCATTATAGAAAGAGTTTGGTTCTTAAAGAGCACAGGCTTTGAACTCAGATCTGCAATGGCTACTCAGTATCTCAGCGTGATCTTAGGTAGGAATCTTAAACTTAGAAGCCCTAATTTCCTCACGGGAGTAAGGGCGACAACCTCAGCTGACTCGGCTGCTGGGATGAGCGAATGGGATGCCTGTGTGAGAAAGTGCTCTTTCAATGGTGACGTCCTGACTTTTGTCACTCTTTCGGCCATAATTTGTTCTCATAGCCATTTGTTCATGGAACAAGAAATATTTCCAGAGGGCCCTCGTAGGTGGCAGGTGGTGTGCTATCTGCGGTGAACGATAGCATCTGTTAGTACTTGTCCACAATTAGAAAAAGATAAAGTGATCCGTGTCTTTAAATTCTAACACATTTTTTAGGGAGAAGCAACTGTGAGCTGGAAAATTAGCCAAGAATACAAAAAAAAAAAGGTGTATTTATATCGACATGATGAAAAATGTGAATATATGTTATGGTATGAAAGGAGATGAACGTTTTGACAGAGCAAACAGCATGAGATATGCTTGAGGAACACAAGACTCCTTCTGTCATGGTTACGGTGATAACCTATGGAGCCTAATTATAGAGGGCCTTGAAAATCAAGCTAAGGAATATAGATTTTATTGTGGTAGGAATTAGAGAGTCTTTGACAATTTTGGATGTAATAATGATATGATCAGAAATAGGACTTCCAAAATGACAGTATGAAGGAGCTCAGGGAATACTTCCCCAGTGAAGTAACCATTTAAATTATGAAAATTATAAAAATTATAAATAATAATTTAAAAGCAACCACTTGTCTATGAAAATTTTAAACGGGGAAATATTTATTCAAGAAAATCTACTAGCTCTTATTACGAACTAAGTAAGAGTTGGAGGGGGAGAAGAACCATGAGAGACGATGGACTCTGAAAAACAAACTGAGGGTTCTAGAGGGGAGGGGGTTGGGAGGATGGGTTAGCCTGGTGATGGGTATTGAGGAGGGCACGTTCTGCATGGAGCACTGGGTGTTATGCACAAACAATGAATCATGGAACACTATATCTAAAACTAATGATGTAATGTATGGGGATTAACATAACAATAAAAAAAAATTAAAAAAAAAAAAAAAAAAGAGTCTATGGCATCTTAATCACAACCTAGTCCCACCCCTTTCCCTGATAAGTGTAACAGGAGCTCTACTCCAGGTACATGAGGCCAAGAAGTTGTGTGAAACTATGGAGCAATTTATGCCTGAGGACGTTCTCAAAAAAATAATAGAGCAGTCACTTAGAAATTAGTGGAAACTAGCATTTGGAGGTTCTGTTGGGGACCCTCAAAACTGCCCTCAGTTCCACAATTCACTAGGACAACTCAACAGACTCAGCATACAGTTGTACTCAAGGCTGTGATTTATAATTCAGGGCAAGGTGACGAATTAAAGTCAGCAAAAACAAAAGGTGAATGAGGTGAGGTGCAGAGGAAAGCAGGTGCAAGTTTCCAAGAGTCCTTTCCCCATGGAGTCACACAGGATCCATAATTCCTCTAGATGCATGCTGTGATGACACATGTGGGAAGATATTTAGCAGGGAAACTCATCAGAGACTCAGGCACCTAGGCACTCTGCCTAGCATGGAGTATAATTTCAGAATCCCAAAAGGAAAGCAGGAGTTCAGCATAAATCACATTCTTTGTGCAAACAGTTTAGCCACAGTGAACCATTATTATCAGTCCTAGTAATGGTGGAAACCCTCCCTTAAATCCAAGTTCCTAGAGATGAATTACATCACAATCAAGTTGTTAAAAAGAATGATGATGTAATCAAAGCTGAACTTCTGAAAGGTTAATGCCAACTTAATGTAGGGGGACTAGAGTGGAGAAACAATGAACACAGAAGAGAGAGTTAGGGGGTTTCTGCATTAGTCCAATCGGGAAGTATCGAGGAGCTGAAGGGCAGAGGAAGAGAATCCTCACTCAGTGAGCAGTGATTGTGCAGACATCATGCTTGGCGTGGCCCAAACCTTTATTCGCCATCTTCTTTCCCATCACTCCTCTTCACATATCCTATACTGCAGCTAAACTCAATACACCCTAAGTAAGGTAGTAGTAGTAGAAATGGTAAAGAAGCTCATGATGAAAAATGTGCAGTTACAGTTATACTTTTACCATTTCCTATACACAGACTGTACTTAATTATTCAACAAGTTAAAAAAAAACAAAAAACCATCACCAAGTATGAGACAGGATAGGCTAGATTATGCTACTGCAGTAGTATTCAAACTTTAGTTTGCATAAGAATATCCTGGAGAGGTTTTAGCATATAGATTGCTGCCCCACCCCCCCAGGATTTGAACAGAGTATTCTGGAGTGGAACTTGAGAATTCGTATTTCTAAGTTCCTTGATGAAGCTGATGCTCTTGATCCAGGGACCACACTCTGAAAATACCTGTGCTATTTTAACAAACATTCCTCCAAATCCCTGTGGCTTATCTCGCCAAAAGATGATTTGTCACACATGCTACCTGTCCATCACAAGCTACCTAAGGTGGGGTAGAGGTGTGGGAGGGTCTTTGCTCCACATAGTCACTCAAGGACACAGGCTGGGCTCCATACTTCTGCCCCATCTACAACCCACCATATCACGGGTTGCCAAAGCAGAAGAGAGCCATAAAATCCTATAGCCACTCTTTTATGTTTGGCCTAGAAGTGACATGCATCAGGTCTGCTCAGGCTCTATTAGCCAGAACTAGTCATATGACCCTCGGAAGTCTTTAATTTGCCAGAATGAGAAGGAAACTGGATATTAGTGAGATAGCACTTCACACCTACTAGGATGACTATTATTAAACAAACAAAACCCAGAAAATAACCAGTGTTGCTGAAGATACAGAGAAATTGGAATCCTTGTATGTCACTGATGAGGATGTAAAATTGTGCATCTGCTTTTGAAAAGAGTTGGCAGTTCCTCAAAAAACTAAACAGAACCACCCTATGGCCCAGCTATTCCAAAAGAATTAAAAACAGGGACTCCAGTAGAAACATGTACATCAATGTTTACTGAGGCATTATTCACAATAGCCAAAAAGTGGCTAGAACATTCCAAGTGGCCATCAACAGATGAATGGATAGACAAAATGTGGCATATCCATACAATGGAATATTTATTCAGTCATAGAAAGAAGGAAGTTCTGCTACATTGTGGATTACAGGGACTCCTGGGTAGCTCAGCCAGTTAAGTGTCTGCCTTCGGCTCAGGTCATGATCCCAGGGACCTGGGATTGAGTACCGCATCAGGCTCCTTGCTCATCAGGAAGCCTACTTCTCCCTCTGCCTGCCACTCCCCCTGCTTGTGCTCTCTCTCTCTCTCTTTCTGACAAATAAATAAAATCTTAAAAAAAAAAAAAAGAAGTTACAGAAGGAGTAATGGGGAATTACTGCAGAGCAGGTACAGAGTATCTGTTTGGCGTAAGGAAAAATCTTAGAGATAATAGTGATGGTTGCCCCCATTGCGAAGGTAATTATTAGTGCCACTGAACTGTGCACTTGAAAATGGTAAATTTTATGTTAGATATATTTTTATATATAAAAAAAGAAATACTGATGTTATAGTGCTTATGTATTATAGTAAGAATATCAGTAATCTCATTTTAACGTGAATATCAAAACTGTCTGGTATAATACATACCAGAACATGGACCATACCCTCAAATAATAGGAGAGATTCTTTTTTTCTCTTATTATTATTAATAAAACTATGTATCCTATTTTATGATAAATGATAATTTAATGGTATCATTAACTTAAGTTTCTTTGAGAAATACCAGACGGAGGTAGGAGGTCAGTCTACACAGTAAAATGGCTCTGAGCACAGGTCTTGTAGCTGGAGTTGGCTGGATTCAAATCCTAACTCTGCCATTCCCTACCTGAGTGACCTTGGATAAGTCACTTAGCTCCCTGTGTCTCACTTTCCTCATTTTGAAATAGAGCTAAGAATAGTACCTACCTCTTCTGTTGTTTTGAAAGTAAAATAAATTAATACTTATGAAGTACATAAGACAGTGTCTGTTTCACGGTAAATGGTATGTCTGTTGATAAATAAAATAAAATTTCTCAGTACGGTGGTTGGCTGCTTTAATCTGTAATAGCCTCCTAATTCCCAGAGTAATGCTGATGTGGTAGCTACGGTGGGAATGCCCTATCGCTTTACCTGGAACAAATTTACGGAGGTTATTACACTTGAACAGTCTTCGTGTGGCAGTGATAGATGTAATCACATTGGTGAGCGGAATAAAAATGATTTGAATTATGCTAAGCCATCTCTGTATATGAGAAGGATCCTAAGAAAATACAGTTCGTTCTAGCCCTTCTCACCTAGGTAGATGGAAAACAATGCCCAGACCTCTCCTGTCTCAGGGAAGGGAGGAGTTGAATTGTAGGCCTCCCTGAAGGGTTCCACAAGGTGGAGACGGAAGGTAGGAATCTCCTGACATTGAAATCCTAGGAGTCCACCAAACCAAGGGCTGAGAGAGATTCCCAAGTCCAATTAGCCAAAAAGCTGTGGTGGGTGGAGGGGAGCCAGGAAGGATAGCCATAGACTCAAGAGCCAAAAAAAAGTGAACCTAAGAATAACAAGTCAGCTGTTAACAGGAAGAGGTCTGGGTCAACTGCCTGTAATTTTACTGTTGTCTAAAACTTGCTTTTATGTGCAAGCCACAGCTATTGAACTACGAGGCAGATGCGGTCATTCGTTCATTCAGCAAGCATTTACCATATATCTTACCCTGCTCTGAACACCACACTATACGCGGAATGAGATGTGGAGCCTTCGGATACACTGATATATTGTTAAAAGGAAAAGAACCTTTGAGACAGAGGAGGGACCCCAGGGAACTCTAACATTATTGCTGTTGTTTTTAAAAGGAAGTGAAAAAGGATACTGAATATTTCTTGCATGATGTCCCAGCAAGGAAATTCTTACACCTAGCTTGAAAAAGAAAAAAGAAAAAAAAAAAGAGGAAGATTAAATCAACTGTGGGAATAAAGCTCTTTTGACCCGGTGACTTATCGGAGCAGAAAGTCGCTTCCCTTGATGCTAGTTGAGATGCCTTGTTTGTACTCACTTGATCCCTGGGCTCTTTTACCCTGCCCCCCCCAACAACTCCCATTCGCCTGAACATAGTTAAAAGGCGAAGCAGTAAATCAGGAAGTCTCCAAACACAGCAGGGTTCAGTTGGCAAGTAGAGCAGGGTTAGGGGCTGAAGACGAGTTGTCTCATTTCATTTTCAAAGCCAAACCTCTAATGGCGGATGATCATTAATGACAGACAGTGCCGTGTCAAAGGGTTGCGTGGGGCTCCAGACCTTTCCGTGCTTTACATTCCTATGTTTAATCAAAGGTTAACCAAATCATTGCTGGTAGCAAACTGCAGCTTCGAGGTACTGTGGGTGGTCTGTCTCGGCCACTGAGGCAGACACTGCTGATAAGGAAAAGAACACGCTGAGAGTCCAGATGTAAACATGCCTGGCTGTTTACGGCTTTGCAAAAACCATAGCCGGGGACCGGCTCGTGAGCTCTTGGGGCTGGAGAGCCTCTGCCCTTTTATCTTTAATTGGGAGCTGATTTGATTATTTGAAGATATGATTATTGATTTATGAAATCATTTATTTGATTTTAGTCAAACAGCAATGTGTCCAATATATTTATTATTATTATTTTTTTAATTTCTCGCTTCCTGCCCAGGCCTTACTTCAGCCGCTTCTCCAAGTTACTGATCACTTTAAGGAGCTTCCAGCTAAGCTCTCTGCTAGGCCTCCAAAGACCAAAAGAGGAGACATTTCGAACCGGTGAGTTCTCAGCTGACTGCCGGGAGGACACCCTGGGCTATCTTACTCTACAGTGTGCTGATCCCAAAGGAATTTAGGGGCAACAGTAAAGGAAGATAAAATTTTCCTAAATACCTAGCTGGAGGCTTCTTAATGTTTATAGGTAGGGAGGTCATCGTAGTGGTTCTCAAACTTCGGAGGGCATACCAATCACCTGAGTGCCGGTTAGAAATGCAGATTTCTAATGTTAAACCTCCTGGGGATGATTTAATCTGCCCCCTTATTTAACACAGATGCAGAAATAATTGGGGCAGGACAGCAGAGGGCCAAGCCACGTGCCCGAGGACACCAGTTGGTCAGCAGAACTGGGAGCGGTAGCTCAGCGTCCTGACTCTCCAACGTGGTAAGTATGCAGAGTTGAATGCAAGAAGATTCTGTCCTTAACCTAGACAGGCACATAAACGGAGCATTCAGTTCATTGTGATGATGATTCTATTAGCAGGGTAAGCCCAGGGCTTTGGGACTATAGGAGAGAGTACCTGCTGGCCACAGCCAGGGGATGTTGAGGGTGCACTTGAAAGGTAGGGGTTTATCACTCCGAGGGACATGATCACCAGCATTTATGAAAGAGTTTGGTGTGGTTAGGAGACTGACAATTGTGCTTGTGTCTGCAATACACTTGGGCTCAATGTCGGGGTTGGCTTGTAGGCCAGGGCTGAGCGTGGCTGGAGAAGTAGGTGAGGGATAGACCTTAAAGGGCCTCAGGTGATAGTCTGAGGAGTCATCACTGCAACCTGCAGGTGAGTGGTGCTCTAGTTCATCACGCATGAGAACCGCCTGGCTGACTCTTTAAAACACAGACGGCTGGGCCCCACTTATGGAACTTCTGATTCAGCAGGCCTGGGGTGGGGTACAAAGAGTACCTTTCTGACAGGTTCCCAGGTGATGAGCTGCTGCAGCTCAGGGGGTCACCCTCGTAAACCACCACTGCTGATCATAGCCAGAAGTGGTTTTAAAAAGTAGAGAATATAATAGCATTTAAATTGTGGAAAGAAAATCCAAGGCGGGGTGGAGAAATTGGGGTATGCGGGTTTCAGGGAAGTAAGAATCCACATTGCCCATTTTTTGCCGTTTACTCCGTACAGCTTTCTGTGCTAAGAGCTACATTTCTAGCTTTCACAGTTGTCCAGGCTTAAGCATAAGGCTTTGGTCTGACTGAGTGTTAGAAGTGCAGCCAACAGCCTCTCGAGGGTAGGAAGAGGTACAGGTTGGTGGTCAGCGCTGGGACCAGTTAGCTGCCGGTGCGGAGGAACATTTCCACCGCAGTGAACGGCGTTTGGGCACAGCTGGTTCTTCATTAGCTGCGGTGTGAGTGTCCCTGCCCCCCTTTCACCTCTTCTAGGCTCCACTGGTCCTGTAAATCAGGCACCTTGGCAGCCTCAATCTGACTTCACCCTCTGAGTGTAAAGGCAAGTCGCCTACATGTACCTTACAATCTGGACCCCTCATCCTGGCTCTCCAGGTTCTCCTTCATCCAGATAACGTTAGTTCCCATAACTTTTAAACATACCTTGTTTATGTTTGAGAGCCTGGTTCTCTTACCAAACCACAAATATGCCATTTTTGGTCCCATCTTCATGCCATTTTTCGTACCAATAATGCCTTTCTCCTTTCCTGTCCTACCCATCTTTCAAGTGCCGCTCAGATTCCTCTTCCTTGGACCCTCCCTGTATTTCTCTAGCCTGCGCTGATCCTGCCAATTGTGCGGCTCTGGAACTGTAATTGACTTGTAACTCACAGTTTAGTCCTCAACTATGCAGTCCTCTGACCCCTGCTCAGTGTTTCTTTATCCGCCTTCGCTTCTCAGCCAGACCGCCAACTCCTCAAAGTAATCTTCTGTGCTACCAGGAAATCAGCAAGGTGCTCTGCACAGAGTGGAGGAATTAGATTCTCAAGTACTGATCCATAATATCAATCCATAACCTCAACGAAAACAAGTACAACTAAAACCCGAATCAAACACACATTTCAAGTGGCACAGTAAGGTGCTGTAAGCAACTTACTGAAAATAAATTAAAAAAAAAAGTAAAGTCACCTAAATGTATGTGGTGGACATTCTATCTGCCCATCCTCATCATGTTTGCTCTATGGCAACATCACCATTGTGTTTGCTTATTTCCGTTTTTGCAAGCATTTTTCTTCTTTTTGCTTTTAGGTTTTTGTTTTTGTTTTTGTTTTTGTTTTTTACTTTGCTACTTTTAAGCTTCTGAATTACAAACCCTCTAACCCATAGAGAGAGGCAGGATTAGTACAGATAGAGAATCTTGAAACTCCAGACGCCAGTAAAGTACCCTCTACACTCCTACCTGAGCCTTCCTCTATCTGTGTCTGGGACCAGCTCCAACTTGGCTCTGCTCCTGGATTACGTGGCGCCCAGACCTCCCTCTCCCTGGCAGACTCCTATACTCTCCCAGCTCCAACAGCATCATTTTGCAGATCATTCCCAGATCTACCTGTCTAAGCCAGCCTTACTACTCCTCCTGTCCAGACCTGCAATTTAAGCTTTCAGATGTTTTGCCCACATGTTTCACAACCTAAAAACCTATCATCATACGGATAAACATAACACTTGCTATTTCCCCCAAGGCCACATTCCTATCTTGCTTGTCTTCATTTGTAGTATGAGTCTCACACCTCTGCAGTTTTCATATGCAGCCATCGCGGGGGTCATTCTGAGTATTTCTGTTAGTTCATTTTTGTCTTCCATACTTTGTTGATAATATTTACAACATATCCACTTTTGTCATAAAAGGTGAAATCCATGCCTTGCTAACCATATGGAGGAATTATGGCAATACCGGCCTCCCTTTTCCTTTGTCCATTTGATCTGGATTGGTTTTTATGTCCACATACAATGTGGCTGACAAAGATTCTAACATGATTAATTCACACACATGCTCACACCATTTCTCTATAGGATTTTATAAACTCTTAAAAGAGGAGTAGCTTCAAAGCTGGCCACAGGCGTATCCTTATTTGATTTGCATTCTTTGTCTTCTTCCTTTTGACTCCTGGAATCAAGATAAACATTGGCTTACCTTCAGCCCCTTCATTCTCTTTATTAGCTCTCTACTTTCTTTTATGACCTCCTGAGACCTGGTACAATCTTTTTCTTGAGTTAGAAACTATCTTAGGACCTTTATCCTTCAAAGATCAAGAATTCACTAAAGCATCCTACTTGCAACACCAATCTTAAAAGGATAGGGAGATATATTGATTATTTCTAACTTTCCACTAATAATCAACCTAGATTAATCATCCATACATTTAACTGAAATTTTCTTTAGATTATGTGGGAAAACAAACAAAAAATATCACGGGCCAAATACTCTAAAAACTTGGAAGGAATGCCTTGAGATAATGGGAGAATGGATAATTGCAAAATTAGTTTTCCCTTCCATTTCTTTTTGTGTTCTAGCATCTAGCTAGTACCTAGCATAATAGGTACTAAATAAATATTTGTAAAATGAATGAATCAACAGGAAAGTAATGCATAAAAGGTAGTAGCCCATGGAAGTATTCCTAGGGGTTTCAAAGTATTCAGTGTTCTCAATTCAAAATGCTATAGTTAATGATTTCTATGTTTTGAAAACAACACTGAAGATGCAGCCAAAAGACACCATGTAAACTACATTTAGAAGATCTTGTTAGTTTATGTTTCATCTTAGAAGAATGGAATTTCTAATTTATTTCCCAGAGTTTTGTCAAAAGGGTGGTATTGATTACAATGTTTTATTTATACTTTGGAGTCTCTCTATGGTTTAAACTCAGCTTGAAAGCAGGGTCATGAATTTGTTCTTGTGTAAGTATAACACAAAGTTGCTATAATCAGATAACTTTAGTATTCACATTAAAATTAACAATAACATTGAAGTCATTTTAAGTAGACATTTTGCAACAGCTCCCCTGAGTCCCCTTAAATAATTTTACATTCTGAGACATCTGAAACTTTGATTGATGCCTTGATAAATGCTTTCTTCTGTTTTAGATAATGAAGAAACCATTGACTAAAACTAAAGCCAAGTTTTGACTTTAAAATATCCTCCAGTGAATGTCAAACTTTATCAAAGCCTAATTCACACTGCAGTGCATATCATGAATGTTGTACTGATCATAAATCCCAACTTTAAGTCCAGATCTTACAATGACAACTCTCCTTTCAAACACTTACATTGTCAGTGAGATGTCCCTGAAGACTGACTGAAGGGATTACAAGGTCATCCTTGGTTCCAGTGAAATCCATAAACTTGTGAATAAGAAGTCCTTATTTTTCCAGGGTCTTCAGTGTCACGATAAGGAATATGTTAATAACCTGTTCTGTAGTTTTCTTGTCTTAAATGTCTGGATTCGATCACATCTCGGGTAATAATTTTGCCTCATAATTATTTAAAGTGAATCATTTGGAAACATGGATGGCTGGAGTGACTTTGAAAATAATATTCAAAGTTACTTAGAACTCAAGCTAGTTCATTAATTTCAATCTATTTTAATTAATGTCAATTCCAGGATAACCAACCTAAGTTAGTGTATTTTCAGCACTTTCTTGATTATTCATATTCTTATTAATGCTTGATCGTGTTTCTCAAATTGTTCTTTCATAAGCGAGCTGAAACTGATACGAACCATCTAGTGTAAACCAGATTGCAGTAATGATAGACACAAAAGCCTTCTCTGCATCAGGCCTCTGGTTAAAAAACTAGAGTTTCTCTCTCCCTACACATTCCATTATTCCTAACCGGGGAATAACTGGTTGCAGAGCCACTGAATGATGTCCTACTTCTCAGCATGTGCAGCTGACTCAGCCTTCCATGTTTGTTGTACATCCTTGATCCTTCTTGCTTTTGTGTCCTTGCCTTCAGTGACTTTCCTTTCACTTTCTTCAAAGTCAAAAAACCTTTCCTGACAGTTTCAGCTCCAAAATCCCATTCCCTTTATTTGTAATTTCCCGAACCATTTAGTTGTTTGTACTACTCTTTCTTTCATGTGTCATTCTTAAAAAGGCAAAAGCAATGTGGTTTTTCCTGGGTATTTCACCCAGGGCCAACTGAAATACTCCACACACAGGAGATGCTTCCCACATGCTGATGAGAGACATCAATGCAATTGGGAAAACCTCTCGAGTTGTCTTATCCCCTCACAAACTCTGTTAACCCCCCTTCCCCAACCAACTGTTAAAAAAAGTAACGTGAATTATTATTGTTACATCCTTCCACATTCCTTTCTGATCATCATTCAAAATAGGAAGTATCTGGAATGATACTGCCCAAGTGTAGGGACTTGGAGAAAAAAGGGGAAGAAATCCAGGAAAATGGCTCATCCTTAGGCTGATGATTCACAGTGGTCTTATTGATTAACAAGCATAATTTATTATGCAGTTCTGATAGAAAAAGATTTTTTAGTTTAGACACATAGCTGGAAAGAAGTTATTCTACTTACACAATTGCAAAAAGAAAGGGTCAGGAAATTGCGCCTCCTTGGTTCTATGTGTTGATTTTCCTACCTAAATTATTCCTGAAATAATCTAAATTCAGAAGCCTAGTCATTCTTCTGGAAGCCTGAGACTGTTTCTTAGACCTAGTAGCAAAGCAGAAACAGGCTGTTGAATTAAGTGGAGCCGAAACCAAAGGCTTCCTGCACCACACCTGTTAATCACTGAAATGAAAGGCCAATTCAAAGATGTAACACAACACTGTTGGTCGTCAAAAAACTGCTTGAGTTACCACAACTTCATTTATGACTCTCGTGGGAGCTTCACTGCTGTGAAATCTATCGAATTAGAAACTGCCCCCAAATTCTGCTCCGGGAAGAATGCAAACATTTCACTCACGTGGCACTTGTTTGTCAAACGGGCAAGGGCAGGGAAATTGATGAGGGTACTAATTATTCTTGAAAGAGCCAGAAAGGAGCGGAGGACATTTAAAGACTTCATAAAGAAGAGAGGAGCAAGGGAGTGAATTTCCCCAAACTTCAAAAGGCTTAATCCACAGACAGCACGGCTGGTGAGTAGGGCAGGGCTTTCTCAATTAAAAACAGGTCTCCTCATCTGTTGCAATCCTGACATTTCCCTTGTGGGTTAAGACAGTTGGAGTGAAATTTTTTAAAATTGTGAAATTTTCTATTGTCTTTCAAAGACTGAATATTTATACATAACAGGGGGACACAGACCATAACCACTTTGTCTAATCTTTTGTTCTTCATGGGTTTCATAAAAATTAATGCTTCTCCCCCCACCCCCAAATACCAAAAAAGAACACCATTGTTGTTCAAGTGGTGAAGCCTTTAGGGAAAGAAAGGTTCGGCTACTCACTATTTAAACTAGCTATGCAAATAAGCAACCCTGGGCCTAAGTGAACTGACTCTGGACTTAGACAAGGCCAAGTAGAATTTGGTTTTTAAGCAACAGGTACTTGCCTCTATCAAAGTTACAAGTCAAAAATTTCAAGAAGAGTTAGGATTAATTCTTTGACTTAATAGACTCATACAAACTGGCAACAAAATTTAAGTCCCATGCAAGGGAAAATAAAATATCCATATCATCTTCTGCATCCTTTCTCCAGATAGTAGATAAAGAAGGTCCTAGAAAGCAAGGACTTGAAAAAGAGAGATACCTTGAGAGAGCAGGCACATTGCCATAGGAGGGAACCTTGGGTTCACTCTGTCCAGGTGTATTTGCGTTTTTAAAGGGACATGGTTAAAGATTAAGAAACTTCCAAACTTGGGGCGCCTGGGTGGCTCAGTCGTTAAGCGTCTGCCTTCGGCTCAGGTCGTGATCCCAGGGTCCTGGGATCGAGCCCCACATCGGGCTCCCTGCTCAGCAGGAAGCCTGCTTCTCCCTCTCCCACTCCCCCTGCTTGTGTTCCCTCTCTGGCTGTCTTTCTCTCTGTCAAATAAATAAAATCTTTAAAAAAAAAAAAAAAAAAGAAACTTCCAAACTTAAAGAAATGAAGTCCTTATTGTTAGGAGATCAAGTGGTGTAACTGGTGTTTGGGATGGAAAGTGTGTTTAGAATGGAAAATATTCAAATGTGTGCCAGAGTAGGATGAGCCATTCGATATCCATAAAAGCGTAACAGTGAGATAGCAAAAATCTTTCAATGAAAGTTTGCCATTTGCAGAACACTGTTGCAGGCTCTCTGAGAACTTGTGCTTGCCCTCAAATTGGTTATAATTCGGTCATGTCATAAGAAACACATGGCAATCTAATGAGAAAATGTTTAGTTTAAGACATAGCATGGGAAGAGATGACATGTGAAAGTATGAAGATAGGAAAACCAATTCTCCATGCTGAGATGGTGAAGGATATTTGTGGTAATTAAACATGATCTGCCTAATTGTAGAAACATTTCTACTTGTGGAACTGTGCTTTTCTGCTTCTGAATTGACCCTAAAGTCTTTCATTATTGATTTACTGGGGAGTATAGCAATCCTGAGAAGTCCTCTTCTCCCATTTCTCACCTAGTATGGCACCTCTTGATTATTATGACACTCTCACAAAGGGTGCTGATATAAAATTGAGCACAGTGACCATAATTTCTTGATTTTACCCGTTATAAAATATTTAAACTACCTGAGGAACTCAGAGCTGGGCATATCCAGATAAAAGGTAAGTTTGGGTTATTAAAAGAAACTACCTTGAGGAGTTATGGTTGGATGACCCTACTTGAAGTAAGGAATTATCTTGGAAACACACTGAGCTAGGAAAGAAAAAACATGTTCTTCCCAGAGGCTTGCCAAAGCTTGTTCTAGGCCAGTACATTTGATCTCAATGATCTCCCACAAGTGGGATTGTGGCTCAATAAAATGGAACCATATTATCCCTAGTTTCTGAAAATAAATATAATTTGGGGCAGCCATCTGGACAAGTAGGTGCAACTCAGGGTCTTGTCTACCCTGTGCCCATTAAACCAGGGCGGTGCATTCTGTCCAAGGATGCCCTGATCAATGTTTCAGAGATGCAACCAAAGACAGGAAACAGTTTCCCAGGCAGGATGGATTATTCAAAGGCCTTGTAAATGTTTTATACCTATTCAGTTTCACAACTCCTAGGTTTGGATTACGGGAAATTACATCTAAACTAGGACAGAAAATCTACAATAGATGCAATCCAGATCGATTCCCAGATAACGATAGTGACTTCAATCTTTAAAAAGTGTTTTGTTTTGTTTTGTTTGTTTCTGAGAGAGCTGCTAGATTGGCCAACCCTAGGTCCATAGAACAACAGGGTGCACCCACTATCTGCAGATTATCAACACTCTTTTCTTTTACATAAAAAGTCTTCATTCTGTTGACTTGCATACTTGAGAGTTAATTACATGTGTTATGCTCTTTTTTTCTAGCCAGATTTAAAGCAGTAAATGATAGGTTGTTGTCTGACTATTTCCTTGAATGTCAGAAAAGAAATGTCAAGCAACTAATTGACTCAAATTTTCTGCCCAATTTTGTGTGCCCAGGGGACCTCAGATGTAACAAAGTCTCAAACTGAGACTGAAGAGTGGGTAGGCGAGCACTGTCCTTGGAAACCTTCCTATGAGAGTTATTGGTTATATGTTGTCTCTCTTCTGCTATTTAAATCCTCCCCTCTCTTGTGTTTTCTTCCCCCTGCTTTGAACTTTGGGCAATAATCAAATCTTCAGGCTATTCTGCCTCTCAGCAGTCCCCAGAGATATTGGAGAAGCTGTAGGTTTAGACTGCCCACAAACCACCTTACCATCTGTTAAATTAGCCCACTCTTCTCAAAACTGCCATGTTCTCAAGTCTTTTTTTATAGACGGGCAGTTCTCTTGGTTGGAAGATTTTTCTCATCGGAATTTTAGAGAGTCAAAAAGAATTTCCTCATACAAACCACTTCTGAAGAACTCAATTCCTTCACAGCTTGTATATGATTACAAATGAAATCTCCTCTCAGTAGATGGTATCACCTCCAAACCCACACAAACAAGTTGAGTTCCACTCAAAGCAATAAGAACACACACTCTGTGCTTCCTCTTTTCTGAAAACAGCTTAGCACCTTCAAAGTAATGATATCCTCAAAGAATTCTGATGAGCCAAGGAATGAGAGCATGGGGCTGGTCTCCATCAAACCATGGGCTTGCTAAGTATAGTTCTATTGGATCTCTCAAAAGGCTTGTACAATTTCTCACCCAATGAGATTAGAATAGACTGATGTATGATTTCTGAGTAATTCACCAGCCCTTCCCCCTTTTTATCATAATGGGGTTATGTTAATCATCATCTTTGTCTTCAGGGATCTCATTTTGAGCTCAACAAAGTTGTGAAAATATCGACTGACTTCTCCAGTTTCTACTGTAACATCTTTTATCAGTCTTGGATGTATAATGTTTGGCTTGGTGCCTTGTCAATTATAACATCTAACACTTGCAGAGTTCCAGCCAAAGCTGTTAGCACAGTCTTACTCTCCATTTGACACCCAGAGCAACTTAACCCCCATTTTAGGCAAATCTCACTCCTCCTGTCCACCATAATTTTGGATGTGGGAAGCATAAGTGTTCTGCTATTTTCCTACTTCCCTGGGCTTCATTTCATTTAAAAATTAGCTCTTTTTTATTCTTCTGAAAATAATGTGTGCTCTCACTATTTATTTGTTGTATATAAAAGAAACCTGATAAAGTTTAATGAAAACTATTGCATCTTTCACTAAAGCACAAGTTATCTCAAAGTATAAAAATATTTATTGTCCTTGAAACTGTAGGTTTGAAGAAATGCAAATTAAAATAATAATAGTGTAAAATTTGGGCTTATCCACTTGGCAAAATAAAAAAGGAAGATAGATTATTGATGAAAATATAATTGGTATACCCTTTCTAAGAAGAAGCAGAAAATATGTATCAAAAGTTTTTAAATGCACATTTATTTTAAGTACCTTCACTTTAAAATTTTTATCCTGAGATGATTATAAAAATCATGGGAAAAGAGACTGATAAACAAGGAGCCTTTGCTGAACCATTACTTGTCATCATTCCTACAATAGGAGATTAAGTAAACTGATTATATTCATGGAATAATATTATATTATATTACAATATTATGTGGATATTAAAAATCATGCTTTAATGTAACATTTTTATACCTTTATATAAAATTGTACAGATTATAAAACTTTACATATAGAATGAGGCTGCATTATCCTTATCAAAATACCATCAACTTTTTTCAAAGAAATGGAACAAATAATCCTAAAATTTGTATGGAACCAGAAAAGACCCTGAATAGCCAGAGGAATGTTGAAAAAAAAGCAAAGTTGGTGGCATCACAATTCTGGAGTTCAAGCTCTACTACAAAGCTGTAATCATCAAGACAGTATGGTACTGGCACAAAAACAGACACATAGATCAATGGAACAGAATAGAGAGCCCAGAAATGGACCCTCAACTCTATGGTCAACTCATCTTCAACAAAGCAGGAAAGAATGTTCAATGGAAAAAAGACAGTCTCTTCAACAAATGGTGTTGGGAAAATTGGACAGCCACATGCAGAAGAATGAAACTGGACCATTTCCTTACACCACACACAAAAATAGACTCAAAATGGATGAAAGACCTAAATGTGAGACTGGAATCCATCAAAATCCTTGAGGTGAACACAGGCAGCAACCTCTTCGACCTCAGCCGCAGCAACTTCTTCCTAGACACATCACCAAAGGCAAGGGAAGCAAAGGCAAAAATGAATGGGACTTAATCAAGATAAAAAGCTTTTGCACAGCAAAGGAAACAGTCAACAAAACCAAAAGACAACTGACAAACTGGGAGAAGATATTTGCAAATGACATATCAGATAAAGGGCTAGTATCCAAAATCTATAAAGAACTTATCAAACTCAACACCCAAAGAACAAATGATCCAATCAAGAAATGGGCAGAAAACATGAACAGACATTTCTGCAAAGAAGACATCCAAATGGCCAACAGGCACATGAAAAAGTGCTCAACATCGCTCGGCATCAGGGAAATCCAAATCAAAACCTCAATGAGATACCTCCTTACACCAGTCAGAATGGCTAAAATTAATAAGTCAGGAAACTACAGATGTTGGCGGGGATGCGGAGAAAGGGGAACCCTCCTACACTGTTGGTGGGAATGCAAGCTGGTGCAGGCACTCTGGAAAATAGTATGGAGGTTCCTCAAAAAGTTGAAAATAGAGCTACCCTATGACCCAGCAATTGCCCTACTGGGTATTTACCCCAGAGATACAAATGTAGTGATCCAAAGGGATACGTGCACCCCGATGTTTATAGCAGCAATGTCCACAATAGCCAAACTATGGAAAGAGCCAAGATGTCCATCAACAGATGAATGGATAAAGAAGATGTGGTATATATATATACACAATGGAATATTATGCAACCATCAAAAAAACAAAATCTTGCCATTTGCAATGATGTGGATGGAACTAGAGGGTTAAGCGAAATAAGTCAGAGAAAGACAGGTATCATATGATCTCACTGATATGAGGAATTTGAGAAACAAGACAGAGGATCATAGGGGAAAGGAGGGAAAAATGAAACAAGATGAAACCAGAAAGGGAGACAAACCATAAAAGACTCTTAATCTCAGGAAACAAACTGAGGGTTGATGGAGTGGTGGGGGGTGGGAGGGATGGAGGGGCTGGGTGATGGACATTGGGGAGGGTGTGTGCTATGGTGAGTGCTGTGAATTGTGTAAGACTGATGAGTCACAGACCTGTACCTCTGAAACAAATAATACATTATATGTAAAAAAAAAAAAAAGATAGTAGGAAGGGAAAAATGAAGGGGGGGAATCAGAGGGGGAGACGAACCATGAGAGCCTATATGGACTCTGAGAAACAAACTGAGGGTTCTAGAGGGGAGGGGGTGGGAGGGTGGGTTAGCCTGGCGATGGGTATTAAAGAGGGCACGTATTGCATGGAGCACTGGGTGTTATACGCAAACAACGAATCATGGAACACTACATAAAAAACTAATGATGTAATATATGGTGACTAACATAACATAATAAAATAAAATTAATAAAAAATGAGGCTGCATTTATTTAATCATATATATATTTATACTGAAATAAAAAATTTTGTGTCTTTAAAGGGGAAGTTATTTTGTTTTTCAAGTGTCAAGTTTTTAAATTTTGTATACTTCTTTTTACGATAGATGAGTTGTAACATATAATTTCCTTATTTAAAAATATACACAGAATAATTATAGGCATTTGCAAACACTGATTATAAATGTAAAGAGACAATCGTTTGCAGGCTTTGACTTTTAAAATCAAGTCTATCACCTTAGACTTCAAAAACAAGGCTAACTGAGGTATGCTGTATAATGTATTACCATAATGTGCATTTTTTGAAAACTGATAACTGATATTGCTCTAAAAATAGAAAACTAAAATAATTATTCAAAGAGAACTATTCTCTAATATTCAGTCATTGGGTATAAAGTATTCCTTTTCAAAAATACTGTGCTTAAGAGTTTGCGTGTGGATATGTGGTAGTTGTCTTTCTACAACTAGTTAACAAAATTATCAGCCAGGTCTCTGGGTGTTAAGAAGATGACCGAAATAGAGAAATAAAGTTGCTCTGTTAATGCTATTTCTTTGTTTAAAGCATATGCAAGAAGGCAAGTTGCCAGCCTTTTTCCAACTTAAAAAGCATAGTAACATATAAACAGTGGACCTTCATTAAGGATCTATTAATTTCAAGTTGTTAAGTGAGGTTCTACTACATTCCTAACTCTCTTAATCATTATATAGATAAGAAGAGATATAAGAATTATTGCATTCTAAACTTAAAGATTAAAGTCTTAAAGAATAAATAGCAGCACAAATGAGAACATTAGCAATAAACATCCTTTTTCCTAATGGAAAACTCATGGAAATCAAAGACATGGCAAATCGGAAAAATGGTCAAAAGAGTATCAGAAAAAGGTTATTGGAAAGTTGGAGTATTGTTAGTTAGATTTGAGTAAACTGGAAAATGCAAATCGAATAACCACAGGGCCGTGTGTGTGTGTGTGTGTGTGTGTGTGTGTGTGTGTGTGTGTGTGTTTAAAGGCACTCGTTACAGGGATTTAACTTCATGCAATTGCCAGAGCCAGTTACATAGTCTATTTGATGCTATTGTTTCTTGTTTCTGTGTCTCATGTTGGAACCTGAAACCCAGAAGAAGGGTTAAGAAGGGAGAATAGACACAAGGGAAAGCAAGGACAAACCGGAGCCTGGAAGGTTGAGCTGAAACCCACGCAGAAGAAACTGTGGGCTGAGTTGCTCCCCCTCACCAGCTGAGCCAGTATACAAGCACTGATGTGTTGAGCTGCAGCCACATCTTGGGGTCTCCTCTGACTGAAAAAGATGGTTGCTGTAAATGTAGCCCCTGCCTGGTCCTTGTTCAGCTTCTCTACTCTTGGGACAAATGTGTTAGCTTTTTGATGAAGGGTACCAATATTTCCTTCAAGACACTCCCATCATCAAGGGTGGAGTCTTGGAGGACTGGAAAGAACTTGAATGAAATGTTAGGCAATTTCAGTTCTGGACTCTGCTCTTTGCTGGATTAAACGATTGTAGGCTAGTCACTTCTCTGGTCTTCAATTCTCTCATCAATAAGATGAAAGAACTTGGGCCACCTGTAAACTGGCAAGCCTAGGAAAGTAACACCTATAAAAAGGAAAGGGATATGCAAAAATTACCCTGGGAGAGGCTGCTCACAGCTTTGTTACACAGTATGTATAGGTGCCGAATGGGGGATCTGAAATTAAGAGCACAGGCCGGCCAGTGAGAGGTGACCATATGAAGCAAGGAGAGACAGAAAGATGGGGTGAGTGGAAGTAACAGGATGAACAGATGGGAGACCAAGTCTTTTGTCTTGGCTTCATCACAGACTCCTTGAGCTAAACTCAATCATTTAGCTGATGAGGGTCTCAGTTTTCTCCTCCGCAACCAGAAGGCATGAGGCAGTGGTACTCATCATAACTCACAATGGAATCCCCTCAGGAGCTCTAAAAAATATTCAAGTGCATGTCCCATCGCCAGAGATTTAATTGATCTGAGATGTGCCTGGACATCATGGTTGTTTAAAGCTCCCCAGATTCTTATGTTCATCTAAGCTTGTGAATTCATTAGAATTTGCTTTGGAAAATGGTAGTATGATTTAAGGGTTTTGGGAAGACTTCCCCCCACCACACACATATGGGTCTGTCAGATTGCATGTTAGTTCACCCTTAGAGATTCATCCCTTTGGGTACTGAAGCCTCTTCATTACTTATTAAAATTCATATACTCCTGCTAAATGTGACACCTTGAACTTACAATAAATATGTCTTGCTTAGAATCATAAAAACTAATTTGGAAAAAATCTCAGAGATCACAGTTCAGTTCAAACTGGCAAGTATTTTTACTGAGATTTTTATAGATAGGAAACTGAAACTCAGGGATGTCTTAAGCTTTCCTATAGCATTCATTTTGGTGTGGGAGGGGTTTTAATTAATGTCCTCCTTCTTACTAATTTTTTTTAAATAAGAGGTTTGGGACTGTAATTATGTGACCATGCATTTTTTTTTTTTAAACTCACCTGTGCTTTTATCTCAATCTATTTTAGAGTTTAAAATCCTTTTTGGATGGGGATTCCCACAAATGACATTTGAGCCATTAATGTGTCTCATTTATCTAAAGAAGCATTTCCTGCTCTGATTTATCATCACCCTGTGATTGCTTCCTATGATCTACCTTTCACTCTTTCTACCTTTCATCTTAATCCACAATAGATCTGCTCTGCTGGCCAAAGAGTATATGTCATTGCCAAATTGCAAAGCCAAAAGATCTCCCCCTTACATCAGACGACATAAACAGCTGTCAAGTATCATACATGTCTGGTCTCAAAGACATGTTGGGCATTTTGCCTGTCTGGGAATTGTTTGGGATTCCACTGGGGTGAATGGATGCAACTCCATTGATTTGTAATACATTAAATTAATCAACCCCGAAAGATAAAGTTCTAGTCTGTTTAAGCCTTGGCAATTCTAAGTGTAGCACACCCTTTCTCTCCCCTCTCATCAGCATGGTCCTGTCTAAATCTGAAACTACCTGAATAAAACCCAAGGTATCCCAATACAACATGCTGGTGAAATGATGTTTGCAAAGGGATGACCTCATCAAGAATTCCACTGGAAGGAATTCTAAGGGGCTCACACAAGCAGGAGGTTACGACCAATATATTTATTACTTTGGGACCTAAATTATAATTGGAATCACACAAATCTTCTTGTCAAAATTCTGTTGCCAGTTTACTTCTCCATTGGGAAAAAACAACCATTTTTCTGCACAAAAGTAAACATTTAAATAATTTTTAAAAAATCTTCATCAGCCTGATGTTTTTCTTCCTTTAATATCTAACCTAGAGCATAAGGGTTAGTGCAGTGTTGGAGTACATTATATACTGTTTCCATCAAGATATTTCATTTACATAAGGAACATTGCTATAATGTATTGAGCTGAGAAACTACTTGATGTGGTATATATTCCAGTCTGAGAGAGAAGCAATCCCTTAAGATTTTTCATAAATATGACCAAGATTTTTCCATTGACTGGCCTCAAGAAATCATTTTTTTTAAAGAATTGAGTGAGCAATAAAAATTTTCAATGATACCTATCCAGGAAGAACTAAAAAATGCATTACTTTCACTTGGAAAAGTTGTTAATGGGACCTCAGGTGCTACATTTTTAAGGCTTAATATTTGAAGAACCTTGGAAATTTTCCTTGGGACCTTTAGGATTTATTCATGAATTAATGACTTCTCAAATTTCAATTCTCCCCTCTTCATTTTGCATCGAGTGATGTGCAAAAAGCATTTTAATAAAATTTGAAGTATCACACAGAGTTTTAAATCACAATAATCAACACAGAATGACGTAATGAGCACTCCTGTCCTTATTACACCACATCCTAGCTGTGTGAAAGTTGGCAAAGTTACCTTTTTACAAAGCTCTCATATTCTCATTTGTAGAATTTGTTGTGTGAGAATTAATGATAATGTACGTAAACCACCTTGACCAGTGCCTGGCAAAATAGCAGCTCCTTAAGAAAAAGGGCCCTTTTAAAGCAAAACATGTTTATCCATGGGAGGTTTGTTACTTAATAAAATACCTCATCCATTAAGGATTCTATCAAGTTTTATCGTTCCCAGAACAATATTTCCCCAAACATGGCAAAACCTAGATCTCACCACTTCCTCCTCATTCTTAAGGTCTCTTCATACTTTGCTACCTGACTATATTCAATTTATCATTATAAAAATCTTTATTATTTGTCTGTTTAATATTCTCATAGAATTATTGTATTAAACATTAAAAGAACATTTTGAAATAGTGTATATCTGCAGAGAAAAGTATACTGTGTATTTGTGCATTGGTGTACATTTTGTTACAAGGGCTGTATTTATTCAATATACTTTATGTGTTTGTTTAAATATAGCAGCTTGATTGATATGTAATTCACATACCATACTGTTCACCCATTTAAAGTATACAGTCCAATAATTTTTAGTATCTCCAGAGTTGCACAACCATCACCACAATAAATTTTAGAACATTTTCATACCCCGAAGGAAACCCCATAGGCATTAACATTGACTCCTCGCTTTGGTAACCATTAATCTACTTCCCAGGTAACAATTAACCTACTTCCTGTCTCGGTAGATTTGCCTATTCTGGACATTTCATATAAATGGAATAATATTACACACACATACATCTATATACGCACATTTTGTTTATCATTTATTAGTTGATGGACTTTGGGTTGTTTCTACTTCGTGACAATTATGAATAATGCTGCTCAGGATAGTCACGTAGAAGTTTTTGTGAGGACACGTGTTTGCATTTCTCTGAGGTGGAATTCTAAGAGTGGAACTGCTGAGTGAAATGGTAACTCTGTGTTTGACCTTTTGAGGAACCGGACTATTTTCCATCATTTTCCATCCTTAATGGCAATGGATGAGTGTTCTAATTTCTTCACATCCTCATCATCGCTAATTATTACCTGACTTTTTAATCAAATCCATCCTAGTAGGTATGAAGTGGCATCTCATTACGGTTTTTCCTGTACCCTGCATTTTCCTGATGGCTCATGATGTTGAGCCTCTTTTGATGTGCTTATTGGCTATTTGCATACTTTCTTTGGAGACATGTCTATTCAATTCCTTTGCCCATTTTTGATTGGCTTATTTGTCTTATTATTTAGTTGTAAGAGTTATTCATATATTCTAAATACAAGTCATTTATTAATGCAATATTTTTTTTAGCATTGTGTGGGTTGTCTTTTGACATAGTTGATGGTACCCTCTAAAAAACAAAAGGTTTTGGGCGCCTGGGTGGCTCAGTTGGTTAAGCGACTGCCTTCGGCTCAGGTCATGATCCTGGAGTCCCTGGATCGAGTCCCGCATCGGGCTCCCTGCTCGGCGGGGAGTCTGCTTCTCCCTCTGACCCTCCCCCCTCTCATGCTCTCTCTCTCATTCTCTCTCTCTCAAATAAATAAATAAAATCTTTAAAAAAATAAAAATAAAAAAAAATTAAAAAAAAAGGTTTTAATCTTGATGAAGGCCAATTTATCTATTTTTTCTTTTGTTGCATATACTTCTGGTGTCTAAGAAGGCTTTGCCTATCCCTAGATTTAGTCATATTCAATTACTTTAAGGGTATGTTCACTATTTCTTTAATTATTTCTCAGTCATTACTTTAGGACTTACTATATATACCTGAACTATTAGAATCTACTTCATATTTATACTAACTTCATTCAAATTAGATATAGAATTGTTACCCTGGGCAGCTCTTTTCCTTCTCCCTCTTTTTGTGCTATTATTACCATCCATCTATATATGTTGCAAGCCAACAATACATTTTTATACTTGTTCCCTCATGTTATTTTATGGCTGCTAAAGAAGCTGAGAGAAGAAAGTAGAGCTAATATATTTATATAATTTGTTATATTCTCGTATTTACTATTTCTTGATCCCTTCATTTCTTTCTATGGATTCCAGTTTATCTGGTGTCATTTCCTTACTCTAACATACCTTTGTTCCTACCCACCTTCTTCCTGCTGTAATATAAATATATATATTTATATATTTATATTATTTGTATATATATTTATATATATATATTTATATATATTCATATATATTCATATATATATTTATATATATATTTATATATTCATTTATATATTTTATATATATTTATTTTATATATATTCATATATAAAATAAATATATTTTATATTATGTTTCCATGTGCTGTAAGCCAATAACAATTATATACATTTTTATGTGATTGCTTTTTAGCTCAATTAAAAGAAGAAAGTGGAGGAAATATGTAATTTTTACTGTCTATGATAATTATCTACATAATTACCTTTACTAGAGTTCTGTTTTTTCATGTGGGTTGAATTACTTACTGTCTGGAGTCACTGCTTTTAGCTTGAAGAACTTCCATTAGTATTTCTTGCGAGGCAGGTCTGCTAGCAATAATTTTTCTAGGTTTTGTTTGTCTTGGAATGTCTTTATATTGCCCTCACTTTTTTAAAAATAGTTTTGCCAGATATAAGATTCTTGTAATTTTTATTTTTCCAGAAATCTTAGTATCATCCTACTGCTTCTCACCTGCAAATAAGAAATCATCTCTTGATATTTTTCTGTCACATGTGATGGGTTGTTTTCCTCTTAACTTTTTAGATTCTCTCTTCATCCTTGGCTTTCATTATTTTCTCTAAAATATGTCTGAGTGTGGATCTCTTTCTGTTTATCCTATTGGGAATTCTTTGAGTTTTTTAGGTATACAGGTTCATGTTTTTCATCTGATTTTGGATAATTTCCTTTGATTATTTTCTCTAACATTTCTGTTCCCTCTCATTGTGGCACTCCTGCCCATGAGTGAGCTTAGTGGTATCCTACATTCTCCTGAGGGTGTGTTCATTTTTCTTCATTTTTTTTCTCTGTTCTTCAGATTGCATAATCTCTACCAATTTGTCCTCAAGTTTGCTGATTCTTTTTTCTGCCAGTTTGTATCTACTATTGAGTCCCTCCTGTAAATTTTTCATTTTGGCTATCGTGCTCTGTATTTCCATTGGTTCTTTTTAGAATGTCTTATCTCTTTATTGATATTCTCTATTTGATGAGACATTGACATATTTTTTTCCTTCAATCATGATTTCCTTTAGTTCTTGAGAATGTTTGCAATAGCTGCTTTGAAATTTTTGTTCATTAAGTCTGACATCTGAGCCTTCTTATAGGCAGTTTCTTTTGCTTCACTTTCTAGTTTCTTTGCATTTCTCATAATTTTTGTTAAAAATTGGACATTTTAGAAATCATATTTTCATGGCTCTGGATACAACAGCCTTGGCACTCCTGCTGCCAGGCCTATTGCTGTAGTTGTTTGCTCATTTATTTGTTTAGTGGCCTAGTTGAGAGAAATCTGTATCCCTCTTCAGTATGAAATCTCTTCTGTTGGCCCCTCCCTGTTTCCCTGACTTATGTTAAGCTACCTGCATCTTTTGTTATCACAGCCAGCGGTTAGCTTCCACGCACTGCTCTCTGATTGCCCTATTGTTTTCTTTTTTTATTATTATTATGTAATGCTAATCACCATACATTACATCATTAGTTTTTGATGTAGTGCTCCATGATTCATTGTTTGCGTATAACACCCAGTGCTCCATGCAGTACGTGCCCTCTTTAATACCCATCACCAGGCTAACCCATCCCTCCACCCCCTCCCCTCTAGAACTGTCTGGGTCCTAAACTGCTCTGCAGTCTGGTCTGAATACATTCAGATGTCTTTGAAGCGATACATTTTGAGGCCAGGCTTTGAGGCTTGTTCTGGAGCCCAGGAGTGCTCTTCTTAGTTGTCTTTTTCTTCGGCTTCTCTCTGAACTAGGTTGCTGAGGAGTTAGTCTGCTGATTTCATGGAGCTACCAGCCCGCTCTTAGATCTTACCACCAAAATCACCATGGTTTACAAGCGTGCCATTAGGCTGAACTTCCCCACTGTCTATTCTAAAGAAAATCACTTCCTTAGGGAGCGCTTTGGAGCTCTTTGTTATTATGATCTACCTCTCGCCCCCTTGGGCAGAATCTCCGAGCTTCTACCCCAGAGCTAGAGTTACAGTCTGCCTTATGAGCAGGTCACTCAACAGGAACAGTGGCATTTAGGCTTCTCAACTTTTTTTTTTTTAATTTATTTTCTGACAGAGAGAGAGACAGTGAGAGAGGGAACACAAGCAGGGGGAGTGGGAGAGGGAGAAGCAGGCTCCCCGCAAAGCAGGGAGCCCTAGGCTTCTTAACTTTTCAACCAGTCAACTCTCCCAGAGTGGAACCTCTGCCATACCACTGAGCTTAAGTGAGGTAAATTGGGGCCTCCATATTTGGCCTGCGATACCTGGAATAGAGCCTCCACCCTATGAGAGGGGACTGTGTGGAGGAAGCCCCCTCCCCTCATCCTCTTAGCCCTACTCACCTAGAATACAGCCTCTGCAGCACAAAGCTGACGGGGATGAGAAGTGCTGTGGTCCTACCCCACTTGAGATACCATTGCCCTCAACAGAGACCTAGGGGATAAGGAGAGAGGAAGCAAGGAATGTGTGTTCTTGGCTACACTGACCCACACTAAAGCTTCTATCACATTGAGCTGGGGCAGAGGAGGGAAGGAGCAAGTCATGCTCAAGCCCCACAGACTCTCACTGTATTATTGAGATTTAATAGATTTTCCTGAATATTATTTTTCATTAGTTCAATACCCCCAGGAATATTTGCAGAGATTTTAAATGCTTCTCTTTCTATCATTTTCATCAGTCATGGTTGTTCTATGGGGGGAAGATCTACAGAACTCACACTGCCATTTTAGAAGTGGGTCTTCTATTCTATAAATTTTCAACTATACAGGAGAAAAAAAAAATCTTCATCTGAACAAAAACAACTCTTGCTAACATTTTGATATATTTCCTTCCAGGATATTTTTCTAGACTCAGTTTCCTACATTTGCCCTTCCTTCCCTCCTTCCTTTTCTTTTCATTTAAATATTAGAAATCACCATCTTTGTGCAGTTGGATATATTTTATTAACATTCTAAGATAATAATTGTATGCATTATTTCCTATTCTTTATAAATATCAATATTAATAGGGACATGCTATTCTATCAATTTGATCTGTCGAATTAACTTAATAGTCATTTCCCTACAGTAGAGATGCATTAGTGATGTTGTATTGCTGTCCTTTCTTGAGCACGGGCACTAAGCAGTTGATATATACCATCTCAATACTCATAATTGAATGAGGTAGAGTTTCTTATCATGTTTTACAGATAAGGAAGCTGAAGCTTACTCAGAAAGCAGTAACTCCTAAAGCCATGGAACTAGTCAGGGATAGAGCCAGGGTGACCACAGATCTGTGAGATTCAGTGAATATGGTTGTGCATAATTTTTTTTTGCCTTTATTACTATTTCTCTTTTTAGGTAGGTTTCTAGAAGTAAAATTAGTAGGCCAAAGGAGATTACTACATACCTTTTCTTGACAAGAATTGACTAATGTCTAGAATATCATTTTTTATTCATCACGTTTCTGTGCTGCAATCAATGGGGCCAGAATATCCCTTTCATTTTTCACCAGAAGAAAATAGCATCGCATAATCATTTATATCTGTTATTCCCAATGTTGACAACATTTCCATTCTCTCAATAAATATTAGTTATTATACATTTTGTACATATGTCTGTTGAGACTCTTGAGGCTTATTATTTTTATGAACCCTTTACATAATATGATATAGTAGCCATCAATATTTGCTACAAGTAATTTTATTTAATGTGTTTTTCACTGTTTTATTTTAACTGAACACATTTTTAATTATCTGAATAGTTTATATGTAGATAGATTTACTAGCAGAGCATCTATTTGGTTTTTGATATGACAAAAAAGAGGGGAAAAAAAACTTATTCTAGAGATCACAATGCAGAAGATTAATGTCAGTCTCTTCTGGTTCACAGGGTACTTGCTGGGGAGTGACACCTCATACTGGCTAGAGGAACATTGCCTCCTCTGCAAGGTGAGCCTCTCCTTAGGTGTCTGGCATAGTCCGCTAGTAGGTATCTCATCAATTCACTTTTTTTCTGGTAAACACCCTCTTAAGTAGTATGCTTAAGATTCCAATTCCAATGGGCTGGGCTCTCCACACTTTTTTTTTTTTTTAACCAAAGCATTTTAGGAACTCTGGTATTATATATTATAGACTTCAATTTTCCCTCATCCAGGAGGCACATCTTTCAATTCACTTGATGGGTTAGCTGGCAAAAGCTAACCAGGGAATGTAAGCAAAAGCACATTTCTTAATTCTAATTCTTTCTCTCTTTTACCTGTTTGAATGAGAGCACCTCAATTCATCTTGAGTAAGTTTATGGTGACTAATTTCTTGAATATTCCTTAGTAGGAGGGCACCTGAAGGTACCCTCTAAAGCACATACTTCATTATTAATTTAAGATCTTAGTTCTTGAGTCTTTCTTAGACAACATCCTCACCTATTCAAATGCTTCTTCCCTTCAAGAGGGCAGCTATATTTAGTTAGTCCTTCGTGGTGATCTGTCTATACAGCTTAACCTAGAGTGTCCTAATGGCTGTACGCTTCTAGGTCAGCTGTGTAGATGGATAATTACTGTTGATTCTCCCCTCCCCCCCAAATTCAAACCAACAGGTAATGAAACCATATCACATATCCTGCAAGTTACCTACTTATTATTAATTTGAAATAAGACTAGTGACAAATGTGATTTTATTCTTTTCTTAAAATATCTGGCTAGTAGTGGTTTTCAGAGAAAATATTGATCAAAATAACTAACTGTCCAGTTCATTTGGGAGAGAAATCAACTTTTACAAGAAAATAATTTTTCTCTTGTGGTATGAAATAATATATAATCATATTAATTTAGTCTAGAAATAAGTTGAAATTATGTGTTATCCCACATTCTCCTTAAATACACATCACGGGCTACAATAACTTGCAGTTTTCTTCTGCCATGAAAGAAAAATGTTCTAGCTGAAAACTTTAGAATCATATAACCTATATTTTATTGGCGGGGGTGGGGGTGTCTTAAATATGGAAATTCCAAACTGGCATTTTCTCTAGAATGCAAAAGGGCTCACTTTTCAGATGTGACCTTATCCTGAACTTCTCTGAAATAGCACAATCAAACGAATGTATTTAACCCTATCAGTTTACTGAAATTTGAAGCTATCTATCTATCTATCTATCTACCTACCTATTATCTATATACCTATAGATATCAGGTATTACCAGCAAAATGATAGTCCAAAGCTTCAGATATTCAAAACCTCTTCACATGAAAACATGAGTGATTATTGGTACTGATCGAAATGTTCTTTTATTATCAGCTGCTATGTGGGACTTCCCTTCATAAACAAAATCACTGAAAGATTAAGAAATTAAAAAAAACTATACTAACTAATTGTAAAATCTTCAGAGTATACTGTTAGTCTATATTTACTTTGAGGAGGGAGAAGGAAATCAGTTACCAATTTTGTTTCAGGTAATTGCTATGACCACAGTTACCAGGAAAATTTTTCAAAAGCAAACTCACAGAAGGACAATGTTTTTATTTTCCGTGAATTCCACCAAATAGGAATTTGACAAAGGTCCCACCCAGTAACACCACAACCCACCATGCTATGCCTACATAGCCTTACCACAACCATTCTCAGTGGCTCAAAGACAAAAACAATAAATATCCCTCTGGGCCAGAATATGAGCCAACAGGTCCTAAACTAGTTGAGAAAGTTTGGCAATACCAACCTTTAAAAGGTTTAATGTTTTTATGAAAGTGGTTTTATAAGCTTTAATATATAGACTCATACATTTTACTAGTGATATTTTTAAATAAATATTCTACCAATTTAGTTTATGAATCCAATTTCTGACAAGACTGAGAAAAAAATAAAACCTTCCAAAATAGAAACATGCCCATCTTTTGTTGTGAATACTCATATGCCTAAAAGCATTCTGTAGAGAATACCATTTACCAAGCATACTTGGCCCAAACATCTGTGCTCTATTCTGTTTTCCTGAACAAATCAACCCATTCAGGGACTATAAAACAAGAATTCATATAAAAACGTATGTAAGGAAGACACATTTCTCTTTTTAAAAGCTCATTCATCCATGCGGAAGCTATTAAAAGAAGGTTCAAGTTAACAATAAAGAACAAGGGATAATTGTGTGAATATCTGTGGTGGGGAGGACCAGACAAATGGTGGTGGGATTAGAATGATGGAGACCCCGCGACCAGACAGACCACAAGATGTCCCCTGGGGCTTATTTGAGTAGAAATAAAAAGAAGGGGATCTACACAGATGTGCCAAAGATTCATGGTAAACACCTGGCAGACATTTCAGTTAGTGAGGAAAGCATGGTGCCAGGATATGCTGGGGTTATTAGAGGAGAGTCCGGGCAGAGTATGGGGAAGGTGGTGGAAAGGAATGAGAAGCAAGCAACCCACAAAATTTAGGAAGAAAAGCAGTCAGAGCATGGAAAGTACAGCTCTAACATGTGCCAGGGGAGTGGGTTCAAAAATAAATCTCTGATACCACAAAGAATTCTGGTGTTAGAGAGACTGGCAAAATGGGGAGGCTCACCAAAGCACAGGTAACCCTCCTTCTGAAATCAAAGAATTCTCAAAAATGGTAAGGGCTCACTTCCCCCTTGGCAGTCTATATCAAAACCTGCATGGAGTAAGGGCAAGCCATTTTCAAATTACATAATTTGTTCTGCCCCCATCCAGCCTCCACTACACAGGTGTGCTGGGGCGAATAAAAATGGCAGAATGCTAAAAATCACTGAAATAGGGGCTTGGTCATAAAAAGAAAATAGCAAGGAGCTCATTATAGCTCCTAAGCATGGTATTAGAAATATAATTTCATTAAAGTCAACCTTGAGGCTGAGCTGTGAACACAAGGCAGCTGATATAACAGGAAGCTAGCTCAAGCACCTTGGAATCAGGTTGGCCAGGGTTCAATTCCCAATCTGCTGCATATCACAGGCATGTTTTTAAGCTCACTGGCTCTCATTTTTCTACTACTACCTTTGATTCACCCAACCATGTGTTTAGAGAAAAGTATACACCTGGTGATCCAACTTGGAATTGCAGAAGCATATTTTCTATAGTACTTCAATTCTTCAGTGGTTTATAATATCCTTCCCACCATTCTTCCATTATATGTACCTTCTCAACTGACTGGAAATACCACCCCCCCCCCCCAATCTAATTCTCTGGAGATGAGTCTCAGGCAGGAAGCCAAAGAAATTGATGAAGAACAAATTGGTAGTTGGATGGGAGAGTAATGATCATGAATATGGGCTCTCAGAGTCATGGGAAGAAAGTGCTGAGGCAGACTTGGGGCCCTCTATGTAAACCCAAGAGGCAAATGTTGTGCGATGGCTGGAGGTGGACCCTCCCTTTGTGTTCTTTTCAGGTTCCTAGCCCCCACCTGCCATTTATGGTGAGGGTCTCTTTATCCCTCTCCTCCTTGGTTCTCTGAAGAATGAACTATTGTTTCAAATATTAAAAGTAATAAATAGCACAAATAAGTATATAAGTACAAATCAAGACAAGTGCTAAGTGAGAAAAGAAGAAAACGCAGTGAGAAAGTATAATGGGAATCTGATTTAAGTATGGGTGGTGGGTTTGAGAAGTGGGGAAGTAGAATAAGTAGAAGTTAAATGTGTGAAGAACAGGAGAGGAGTTTCTAGACAGAGGGAACAGCAAGACTTCTATTTTACCATCACTGTGATAATAGCTCTAAGAAGTAGTATCAGTATCTGTCTCTGTTATTCAGAAACCAGATGAGCTTTAGAACTCATTGACCCATGAATGATTTGGCACTTACAAAGGAAAATAATAATAATAATAATAATAATAAAACCAACAACACTTAAAGTCTTAGAAAATGAGGCTAAATCAGGAATATAAAATGAGAAATTACTTTAAATAGTAATTATATGGATATAGTCATTTCCATTGTGATCTAACATGGGTCCATCATTTTCCCAGGCCTCAACGCAGGGAAAGAGAAGTGAAAAAGGTAAGAAGCCTTTGTAATGTTTGACATTGTCTTCCCCCAAGGTCACCAAACTGTCACTGACATTTAAGGACTTAGGCCCTCTCAACATTCCTCCAGAACAGTGCTAGAGGTCCTGTGCAGAATATCTCACATGTGGTCCCTGGACTGGGATTTGCCTTCTTCTGGTTTCTTCTTCATTTTCTTCGTCTGACTAACGAACCCTAAAGCAGCAGTTCTCCTTCATATTCACCTTCACTCCTCCTGGGGTTGGCCGCAGATTGATGGGCACCAAAGGAAGGTTTTGCCAGCCTGTAATACCTGTCTCAGGGCAATTAATTTATATAAAGAGCTCTACTGAATGTACCTAAAAGTGGCTTCTGTCATTATCGAAGCTCCTGGCACTACATCCCATCAGTGCAAGTAGTTGTTAAAAGCTTCTGATATCACTGTTCCATGGAGATTAAAGTGGAAAATAAACTAGGTTTTACTCATTTCTACGGAACTCTTCACATGAGGATTAACCCATCAGCCCTTTGGGACTGTAGAGGGAATGGGTAAAACAAGTCCAGATGAGAAGTCTGACAATCACACATAATGTTGTAAACATTAGCAACATGCTTTTCCTTTTGCCTTTCTGAGTCCAAGAGCTCCACCCTCATTTACCCAAAACATCCATTAACCTCAGCAGACATTTGGATATTAGGAGGAGAAAGAATAAGATGCTACCTGGCTGCTGAGATCAAAAAGGACTGTTGCTATGAGAGTAGAATGTTCAGGTTCCATAGAGCCTTTGTTCCCCTTTTAGGTTATAAAAAGTATGCTGAGGGGATTCACTCTGGGGTGGAGCGCGTACTCCATCTGGATCAAATGAATGTAAAGAGAAGATAAGATTTGGCACAATGGAAGAAATGCCCAGCCCTTTTCAGGCCTAGGAAATTTGTAGGAAGGAGAAGAGAAGAGAAAGAGGGATGTTCGTCAGATAGGTATTTTCTGATGTCCTCTCTTTGGTGAAAAGGAGAGAACATTCCAGAGAGGATGTTTCAGGGAAACACTGAAAGCAAAGAAGGGCTCTTCTCTTTCCATATTAAGACTCCTAGAAAGATGTCACCTCTGAAGCACCTCCTAGTCACCAAGATGGGCCGTGGCCACAGCAATTTGGCAATGCTAGGTGGTCACATGGAGGAAGTCCCCAAAGGTTAACTTTCTGGTGTCACCCTGGGTTTCAGAGCAACTGAGACTCTGGCTGGGGAGCTTGTCATACTGGTTTGACCACATGACTTCTTACCAAGGGTTACTGAACAGACTGTAAAGCTCAAGTCAGCTGAGTTAGACCCTGCCAGGTCTGTGCAGAAGCAGAAGCCAGTGTGAGGCTCGTTTGCCATAGAGGGCTGCTTGGCCCTGACCACACTGAAAAAGACCAGCTCATGTATCTTACTTCAGCTTCAAATGACAAGAGGACTGTGTACAAAGCTAGAAGACGGACATTGTCCTTGAGGCCAAAATGACAGATAACACTGAGTCTGAGGCCCTGGCCCTTCCCTACTTAAGGTTATGTGCTTGGCACCTCTATCTCCCTATTTTCAGACACTAACTTAGGGAAAGAGCATTTGCATGACTATTTTATGATACTTAATGTGTTGACTATGTAAATCAGACTAATATTGATACCAATGCTTCATTTATCCTTATGATTGTTTGACTTTTTTTTTTTTGGAAGATGGTGAATTGTGTAAGTGCCTTAATGTCAAAGAGTATGTTTCATTCATTTTTGTATCTCTCCTAGTAACTGACCCATGACTCTACATGTAAAGGAAGCTCAAAAATGAATAATTCGTAAAGAGATATTTTTACATTTCAATGGTTCACAAAATCCTAGAGAGCAGCTCATGGTATCTTAAAGTTTATCTCCCTATTTCCACACTTCCCTAACTCAGTGCTCTAGAAGTAAATCACCTTGAGTAAGAAGAAGCCACATCTATATGGCTTCTTCTAAACTTGAAGAATTTTTCTTTGTTTCCCAGTCATTTTTGTGTTGGAAGGAGGGAATCACATCTACTTTGTGAAACCCTAGCTAGAAGAGATTTTCAGTCAACATACAAAGGTTCACTGTGGTTGTTCCTTCCAAGAACAATCTCCCAGGGTCCCATTCAACAATAAATATTGCCCAACTTCCCCATGCAGAAGTCAGTGTAAGGCTGCAAACACTAAGGAAATTGCCTCTGCATCCAGCCAGCTGATTTGGCAGGCCAAGAGCCAATGCACAAAGAAGGTCTGTCTCTGTTTGTTTTCCTCATACTTTTCCTCCTTTCTGAGCAGTAAGCCATGGAGAGTTATGGCAAAGCCTGGGAAGAATGTGTTAGAGACTCCCTCTTCCCGCAGACCCCCCTAATTACAAAGAACTAAAGTTTTTGCTTAAACTGACTAGGTAGTCATGATTCTGACCACTGGACATACTGCAAACATGGACTTCTATAAACCTCACCCTAAAAAAAAGTCTTGGGAGGAAGGCCTCAGTCTTCAATCACTTTGTTTCATTTTCAGGCTCCTTCTCCTAGGAAAATTAAATACAACAGCCATTTTATGACTCATTGGCCTTGTTACCCAGTAGAATCCACAGAGACATTCTTCTAGTGTCATAGAAAGAGCACCAAAATAACAAGTAGTTTATTATCTTAAAAGGACAAAAGACCAGGATTTAAGAGTTGTAGCTTATGATTCTGGTGTGAAAAAAGCCATTGGATCCCTCCATGACATGGGCCAAGTCCCTTTACTTGTGTGGGTCTGAATTTCCATCCCGAAAAAATTTATACTAGTGTTTGAAATTCAGTCATACAGAATAGTTTTAAAATTATTAACTGGAGGGGCGCCTGAGTGACTTGGTTGGTTAAGCGTCTGCCTTTGGCTCAGGTCATGATCCTGGGGTCCTGGGATCTGGCTCCACATCAATCTCCCTGCTCAGAGGGGAATATGCTTCTTCTTCTCCCTCTGCCCCTCTCTCTGCTCTTGCTCTCCCACACACACACGCTCTCTCTCTCTCTCAAATAAGGAAATAAAATCTTTTTTAAAAATTATTAACTGGATATAAATCTTGACACTTTGGCCTGAGTTACACTTTTTTCAAGGATATTTTTAGGTGATTTTGTAAATCTTTTTCTTAAGTTGATTAGTTTGTATTATTCTTAAATAAAAACTTTCCATTACTAACTATCTGTATACCTTAAGATAAAATTCACACAGGAATTATAGAATAAATACTTGATTCTTTCCCATTAACATGCATTGTATTGTCAAAGCCAAGAGAGCCATGATCTATGCATAGAGTTGTTCATTGGTGATTTTCTCTTTGGAGTTCTGAGTAGCTATCTCTTTTAGGTCATTGTGTTTATGCTAACAGAAGCAAGATGTACTTGGTTGGTGGCATTCAACTGAAATAAGGTATTTGCTGGAGTCAGTCTTGGTCCATTTACTAATTTCCGAATTTTCAAAAAAGCTAATAATTTTATTAATCAAAACGCTGTCACGCTGTATAATCTTCATCTGGGCCATAAAAAAATCTATCAGATAAACTAGGTAATCTCAGTGAGAGAAGCAAAGTTTTTGGTAATAAAGAAATAACATCAGGGGCACCTGGGCGGCTCAGTCGATTAAGCATCCAACTCTTGGTTTTGGCTCAGGTCATGATCTCAGGGTTGTGAGATCGAGCCCCGCATGGGGCTCTGTGCTCAGCATGGGGTTTGCTGGAGATTCTCTCCCTCTCCCTCTGAACCTCTCTCTGCCCCTCCCTTTATCTCTCTTCCAAAGAAAGAAAAAAGAAAGAAAGAAAGAATGAACATCAGTGAGATATTGAAATGCCAGCTCAAAAATAGTGACTTTATATTAAGAAATGCCATGGAAAAGGGGTTTGCCATATACATTCAGAAGTATATGTACAAAGTGATTCAACAAAATTGTTCCCACAATTTGTACTGAGTGGGCAAAATGTTTGTCAATTTGTTTGAAAATTATATAGATATTAGAGGGAGGACATGTTTTTAGATGTTTTAACAAAAGTATGCTATTTATAATCTTGAAATATTAGCTTCTATCATATTAAATATTAGCTTCTATTTTGAAATGGAACTATATACTCTAAACACACTGTCCTATTATCAATAACCACTTGATTTTATTAAGTTTTCAAGAATATCTAGGTTAGCAACATCCTATACCTACGCTTGGGTCAAGTAAGTGCAAATATCTAACAGAAATCAATAAAGAACATGACATATGGAACCATTACTTTTGCAGTTACAGGTGATTATGTTCAGAAAAGAATGCAATAATTCCTTTAATGTTAACTCTACTTAAATTTCCATTTTCCACCTTTGTCTCTTGCCAGAAGCACAATAATTATTCCAAACCTGGGCTATGTAATAAATGTCTGGGAATGGTTTACTTGCTTGAGCTGTTTCTCATACTAAGACATAGAACATGTGGTATTCTACCATCTGGGTCCTTATATGTGACTTTTCCTACTTCTCCACCAGAGTTAGTCACATGGTCTGAAATACAATAATGCAAATAATAAGATATTATTTCATCTTTGGCTCAACCTATTATTCAAAGAGCCTAAGGAAGCCAATTAAACTGTTCATTTGAAGTAGGGTTGAAAAAATTCTGTGTTGGAAAATAATGCAGAAAGTGCATTTGTGTTTTACATTTCTAAAACTATTACCAAAGTATTGGGAGTTTACAGATTAATGGTAATCCTCCAATGAAAAACAAATAGAAGGGGAGATTTAGGAATCAAATGATCACATTTTAACCTGTAACCTGGGAGGGTGATGAAAGCATATTAAGAATTTTTAAAAAGTCAAATACTAGCAGATGTAGAATATTGTACAAAGCACAAACTCAATAAGCATTCACATAAAAAGAACCATGAGAATAAAAAGCTAAAAGGAGTTTGCTGAGGTTGTTTTAATCTGTATTCAAGTAGGATGGGCTCAGCCAAATTTGCCTAGAAATTTGCATTGGTCTGCCCAAACTGAATGCCTGATAAATAGGTCTAGAATATAGAGATAAATGGTCAGCCGAGTGAGTGAAAGTATGGCCTAGAAAATACAGAGAGGAGACATTCCAAGTGCTGGGATATACAATGCTGTATATATTACATCACACAATGTACTCTTGAAAATACGAACACTGGTTCTTCTGGATACTTCTTTGTGGACAGTGGTCCTGAGAAGGACTTTTTTGAGTGTCTCTGCTGACCCCTTATTCCAGGTTCAGTCTCAACACATCTCTACATAATCTCCCAAGCAATGATTTCCTTGAGATTCTTACCTGGTTTTACCAGGCAATCACCAGAGCTCTTGCAAGGTTCTTGCCAAGAGTCTAACGTTGTTCTTCAAGAGTTTGCTATGACTTACAGAGCTCTCATGTGATCTAGCCCCAGCCTCCCTCATCAAGTCCAACTGGGGACACTCTGTGTTACCTCCAGCTACACTGGATTTCAGTCAGTCTCTAAAATACCACAAGCTCTTTTCTGTCCTTTCCTTTCCCTCTGCCTGAAATGTATCTCCCAAGTTCTTTGCATGTTTGAGGTGGTCTCATTCTTCAGATCTCAGCTTAAATATAACTCTTCAGAGAAGGCTCTCCTGAATTCTAGGTAGAGTGCTTTTACTTCAGGTAGAAAGGAAACTGTCTCCGTTAGTATCTAGAACAGCAACCCATTGTTCTCTTGATTATGGTTCTGTTCACCTATGTACTGTTGGTTTTCCTCACTGGAATCTAAAAGAATGGAGGACAAAAATTGGAACACAATTTGTTAGGAGCAAGAGAAAGACCGTAAGGAGAGTGCTTATCATATCCATACTATTAAACCTTTGGGAATGAGATAAGATTAGATAGTTCTGTCTTGTTCATTATTGCCTCCATAGTGTCTAGTACAGGCTCTGAAGCATGGCAAGCCTCAGCATAATGTTGTTCAATAAGTGAATGAAGGGAAGAATGAAAAGATTTTACAGTGAAATGAAAAGACAAGAGGAGGAGAGAAGTACATGTGAACAGTGAAGGAGAGGAGAGAGAATTAGGGTGAGGTTTATTTCCTGTGGGTCATATTTAAACCCTTAATTTTCCCCCCAGAACCTAAGCAGACAACATGAGTTGGTATTAGCATATCCTAGGATTCTTTAGAGATATAACCATAGAATTTGACCTTAGGAAGCAAAGGAAAATCAGAGGAGTGTCCAAAACACCACAAGAATAAGGGTCTTCAGATATTCTATAAGAACTAACTGAGCCTCTTGACTCACTCATACAGACTGGTTACCTTAGCCACCTACCCTTTTATAAACTGGGAAACTCAGCTAGAAGATTAAAGCTCAAACACCTTAGGTGTGTTTACTCAAATGGTTAATGAAAATGGAGGACAAAAATTGGAACACAATTTGTTAGGAGCAAGAGAAAGACCGTAAGAAGAGTGCTTATCATATCCATACTATTAAACCTTTGGGAATGAGATAAGATTAGAGATGTACATATGAAAAGGTGAGTAAGAGTTAGAGCCAGAATACGGACGAGATAACCCTGTGGTGCTGTGTAGTCAGAGCCCCTCACTTACAGAACACCTGCCATCCCCCTCTTGGTTGGTTCAGGAGTTAAGCTGTGCTGGTGCAATGTGCCGGTGAGGAAGACTGTTTCCACTGCTACTGAGGATGGAGCAGCTTTTCCTGATGTCTAGTAAATGGAACTTGGACTGTAAAACAACAGCAACAAAGAGAGAGTAGACAACTTAAGCATTTTCCCATAAGCACAGGGATCTCATTTATCCCTGCCAAGGGTTCTCAGTCAGTCTGCGTTGAGCAGCAGGCTGAAACCCGCTAAGCAGACAGCTGCTGCTGGCCTGGAGCCCACTGTGGACCTGAAGAGAATAAGCCCCACTCCATTCAGGGCTTAAAATAAAGCTGACTCACCATTTTGGAGATACACAATGTGTCAGCCTGGGAAGGGCTGAGGTCATTGCTTGAGATTGTCTTGGGTCGGGCAGCAGTGGGGGCCTTCAGAAGATATGTTAACCAAGCCACAAACTATATTACTTCAGTTCACCAATTTGAATTATTGTCCTGTTTACTAGGCAAAAGATGGATAGGTGGATTTTCCAAAATTGTTTTTTCTTCTCCCCCGGTTTCAGAAAATAAAGGATGACTCTCCAGACCTAAAACTATTTCTAAAATACCACTTTCTGAAGAGATTATAGAGATCTCCTAGACCAGTGTATTTGTGGTCCTAAATATCTAGGGGCAGGAAGGACTCAAAGATCATTATGAAGAACCCCTCCATTTCTGTTCCTTTATGCCCTAAGGTGGTGGCAGAACTTTAAGAAATAGATTCACCACATATTTTCACAAATGAAATCTATCAGCCAGAGAAAAGATGAGACCATAGCTATTTAAAATACCCAAATAATGTAATTACAAAGGTTTTCTGGGATGTAGCTCCCAGAGATTCATCTTCCTTTTTGACAAAGGATTCTCAAGCACATATAATAATTCACCGTATACAAAGACTCTGTGTCATCAGAAACAATTTATGAAGCAGCAGGAGGCTGTATGTGGCAGTATATTCAACACTTCTCAGATACATAAACAGCTGGGGTTTTTTTTATATGCAAGTAAGTTCAGTTTTCTATTAGTCATCTCATGAACTTTAGGGGAAATTGGACACCATATAAATGATATGGAAGCACCGGAAGACACTGAAACACCAAATGAATACATCTAAGAAACTGGATAACATTTTAATGGTGTGTATTTTGTTATAGACTGGTTCTTTGAAAATTGGCAAACTACTTCTGTTTTTAACAGAGGGATCCAGATGGACCAGAATGTTCCAAGTTCTTTCTATTTTATCATTTCATTTATTAAATATTTGTTGACATCAACTATTTGCCAGGCACCATGCTAAGAACTAGTTGTATAAAAAGTAAAAATAAAAAGACACGATCCATGCTCTTATGCAACTGGTTACTGGAGGAAGCAGACTCATTTGCCTGTTTAATTATGTAGTTACGCCCATGAAAAGTGCCCCCCAAAAGAAATAGGTGGCATTAAAAGAACTTGTAACAGGATATCTCGCCATTCTGGAAGGTCAAATGAGGGTTCTCTGATAAGGTGGCATTAATCTAAGATCAGAAGGGTGAATAGTTATTAGATAAAGAAGGAGAGGAAGAGCATTCCAGGCAAAGGAACAGCATGTGCAGAGGACTTGGGATGGAAAGAAGCTTAGCAAATTTAGTAACCGAAAAAGTGCCAAAATGTCTGGAACATCAAAAGCCAGAAGGAGAGTGATAGTAGATGATGGTAAGCAGGCTCTTGCTGATTTTTTATGTTAACACTTCGGGATTTTATCTTAGAAGTCAATGGGAAGCTTTGGAAGTATTGGGCACACTGGAATGCTATCATTAGAAGTGGATTTTCTAAATCTTTTTTTTTTTGCTATTTAGAAGAAATGAATTGACAAAGGAAACAAGGATGTATATAGAGAGATTCATTTAGCAGCTATTGCAAAAGTCCAGAAGAGATCATTGTAGTACAGACCTTGAATGGTAGTAGTAGTGGAAATGAAAAAAAGTAGGTGGCCCTGTGTTAGAATGAAGAGTATTTGATTTACCTGGTGCACAGTGGGTTTCAATAAATATATGTTGACTAAATGACTGATTAGTTTTGCATTTAGGAAGAGGGAAGAATCAAGGATACTTTGGTCTAATTGAGAACTTTTTAAACATAAAGTTGTTCTCTATTCAAAGTGTTGTCCACAGATCTAGCAACATCAGCATCACCTGAGAGCTAATTAGAAATGCAGAATCTGTGGCCCACTAGAGACCTTCTAAGAATGGGTCCGTGAATGAGATCCCCAGGTGATTTGTATACACATTAAAGTTTGAGAAGTGTTCCAAAGTAGGGCAGCATTGGGGCTGAGACACACACAAAGTTAAGAGAGACGATTAGAATCAAAGCCAAAAGAAGGGTGGCTCGGTCAGTTAAGCGTCTGTCTTCAGCTCAAGTCACAATTGGAGGGTCCTAGGATCAAGTCCTACATCGGGCTCTCTGCTCTGCAGGGAGTCTGCTTCTCCCTCTGCCCCTCTTCCCACTCATTCTCCTCTCTCTCTCAAATAAATAAATAAAATCTTTAAAAAAAAAAGAAGGAAATGCTAGGACATATTTAAATGGATTTAATGGATTTAAATGGATCAAGAATAAACCTATTCAATATGGACTTAGGTATATAACATAATTAGGTAAGACTTCTTATGGAAACTCATCATCAAAATAAGCAAATTAAATTTTCAATTCCAAAAAGTGATAAGACAATGCTAGTGATGACTAGCATTGAGATGACTCTTTCTCTAATCATAACAATAATAATAATAACCATGATAATAATAGTAGTTATGACAGTAACTATGACTTGTATTACTTGATAGTTATTCAGTGCTTGCTTTTATATACTTTTTCTGTTGGAAAAACCCTTAAGAGTATGAGAGGAAATGGCATTGTATTTTATGGTGTGTGCAAGAAAATGTTGAAATTCTTCTTTATTCCCATGTATTTTGGCAGAGGCTAATTAAAAAAAAAACACAAAAAAACCCTGAGATCAATACTGAAGCTATACATAATAACCTCATAAAATGTGTATGCCCTGTGTATAAGAAAAGTCATGGTGGGTCATTTCTATAGAGCAAGCACAAAAATATTGGAACATGGAAAAGTTGTGTATCCAGCATTGCTATATTATTATGAATCTTGATAGGAAGAAAATGCCAGAAATAGTTCTGAGCTACACTCTAACTCAAAGTACCATGCAAACAAGGTTACTAGGCTGCTTACCATTATGCACTAGATCAGTTCCATATACCCCAAATGTATAGGGGGCAGGGGAGGGAAGCCACAATATTTCACGTATCCTTAATAGATTGCCAAAAATAGATACGGTTCAATTGTGCTCAATGGCTCCTGAGGTTACAGAACATCGTTCTTTTCTAAAGTTCCAGTTGGCAGTTGCTTTCCCTTAATCTCATCTGCTCCCTTGTGTTTATTTTATATTCATGCACATGACAGCAGAGTTGCCGAATCAGCCTGTGCAATCTTGCAATTATTGTTTTCAGAAAAACGCACATGACAGTTATTAGATCAACAATTGAATAACTCAAAGCAGTCACTTAAATATTAATATCATGTGTGCATAACTTGAAGAGGGCTCAGAGAAGAGCAGCAAGAATGTTGCAAGGCCTAAAAATTTGACCTTCAGGAAAAAAATGAAAAAGGTGACTTGTTTGACTTTGAAAACAAGAGGCTGGGGGAGAAATTAGAAGCATAAGAATATAGAAGAACAGCCTTGAAAGGAAAAGGTTCTAGGACTTGGTCAGCAAAGACACAGAGTCTTAACAACCAAAACAGAAGCTGAGGATGAACCTTCAAGGGATGAGAGAACCCTAGTGTAGTGGTTGCTAATACCAGGCTTTGGGCTTCAGTGGTCCTGAATTTAAGTCCTGGATCTGCCAAGTTAGAATAAAACTGACCCAAGGGGCGCCTGGGTGGCTCAGTCAGTTAAGCGTCTGCCTTCCGCTCAGGTCATGATCCCAGGGTCCTGGGATGGAGCCCCGCATCGGGCTCCCTGCTCAGTGGGGAGTCTGCTTCTCCCTCTCCCTCTGCTCTTCCCCCCTGCTTGTGCACTCTCTCTATCTCTCAAATAAATAAATAATCTTAAAAAAAAAAAAAAAAAAAGAAACCTGACCGAAAAACTGAATGAAAGAAAACTGTCTACTGCTGTTTTTGTATTATTTTGAAAGGGCTAGAGCATGAAAGGTGGTAATTAGATTATCTGAATGCTCTTATGGTAGAAGATTGGAACATATAAGCTTAACCTCTGTTTTGTATTGATTCTGTCAATTACTTGGTAAATTCATTTTTTCCGACTTAGTGCCCCTTCCCCTTTTTTGGAGCACCAGCTCTGAAGTCAAACCGCCTGGGTTTGAGTCCCGTGTTGGAATATTTACCAGTTATTCATTCTCTTGAAGTCTCAGGTCTCATACTTGAAAAATAGAAATGATAATAGTACCTGTCTTGTACGTGTTTTGAAGGATTAAATGAAATTTTTCACACTGAGTAAAGTCTCAATAAATGTAAGGTCTCTGCATTGTTATTCTTGGCCTGTGTAGAGCACACCCTTGGGTCTATGAAGAAGTCAGAGATGAATCAGATAATGAACCTGAACTGGGAGGGCTTTTAGAATCAAGTAGGGGAAATGAGACACGGATTCCGATGGCTCTAATAAAGAGGAGTAAACCTGCCTCCAGAAAGACACAGGTAGTAATATGAGCATTTAAAGAAGAGAACTGACTTTGAAGTGGGGGTGGGGGAGGGCATGGGAGCTCAATTTGTGGAGAAGGTGGTATCTGAGCTGGATTTAGAAATACAAAAAGAGTTTGGCCATCTGGAGGTGGGGTGGCATGAGCGGTGGGAGTAGAGTGGGATAATGCATTCCTAGCTAAGAGAATAGGACAGGCGTTCATTTAGTAAGGTTTTCAGATTCTGATGCTGACTTGAAGATTTGTTTCAACACATTTTCCAGCTTAAAATATTCCATCTGTTAAATTTTCAGCAGTCGGCCTCCCACATGCCAGGCCCCAGAGCAGTGACACATCATTTGCTAAGAAGCAACAACCATTTCAATGAAATACCATGGCCTAGCGTCACTACACCCTCATGAGTTTTCATTGTTATTCCATTGTTGAATTTACTTCCTAATTTTATTGTTTAATCATTTACATTGTGCAAGAACAGTAGTTTATTCATGATTGTTAAAAGGGAAGAAAAACCTCAAATATTCAAAACAACTTATTTCGATTCTAACCAAGTACAAAACTCAAACTGTATCTTTTTGGAACTAATGTTCTATTTCATACTTTGATTAAAATTAAAATGTAGAAAATCATGAACATCAACAAACTAAAGAGGCTAGAAAAAAATGGATTCATTTTCTGAGACACATAGAATTTATCGGGATTAAAATACAAGAGGGAAACATTCCTGGCAAAATATATGCTTGATTTTCCTTCAGGCAGTTAGTTTGGAAACTTTTGCATAGCTTTAAGGGACTGACTCCCAGATAGAGTTGTTTTTTTCTCACCTCCTGCTTATACATATAGTTTTTTAAAATATACATTTATATAAATTAAATGTTACATTTGTGCATTCCAACAAAAACCCTAATTGTGTAGCATGGGGATTTAAATTCTTTACCAAGAGGGCTTTATTTTCTGAAACATTCTATGATTATTAGCCAGTCAGAATTAGGTACGAGAAAGGGAGGATGGCATCACTTCACAGGCTGACCCAGTCAATTCAGAACGGCTGAGAGAAAAACAGAAGCAGGTACAGATTAAACTAGCCCACACTGGGAACCATTCACACCCTCAACTGGGGTGTCCAAATGAATCAGATATGTTTCCCTGACTCACATGGAATTGGCAAAAATTGAACCGAGGTTCTCAGTGAAACTGTTAACTTTAGCCAATAAGCAATGGCATTTCCCCCTTCTTCGGAATGAAGTTTCCTCTGAATTACGTATCACAAATTATTCAAAATTAAACCTAGTGCATGATCAGATTTCCTATGATAAAAATAAAATTTATAATTGTATCAGAACTGATATGAACTGAATCTAACGCAGAATCCCGAGTTATATTTCTATTGATATATAATGCCCTCTCTCCTTTTTATGATTGAGACACAATTTAACTTTTTTTTAATAAAGGAAGATGTTCAAAGAATTTCTTAAGTAGGATAACGTACAGATTTATGAGGAATATAATCTCTTGGGAAACACATTTTGTTGTAAACATTAAAAAAATACTTCTCTGAGGCTGGCCTGTGTACTGTGGGAAACAGAGGGTCTCGCTCTTATCTGTACGCCATATGACCTGAGAGTGAACAACTGTGCTATACATACACATTTATTCACACATTAGAAGTGATGGCTGCATCTGAACTCACGTATTCTAAAGGAAACCACATTGAGAATCATCGGATTGTAGCAGCACACTGAGGTTTATCTAACTTGGGTGAGGCTAAAACTCTTCACTGGGGATTTCATTTTATAAAAATATCAATGAATTCTAATTTCTAGGTCATGAGAAATGCCAAGTACTGAGAAAGGAATGCTTTGCCTGTGTATGTCAAACAGAAGACACAACAGTATTTCTTTTTGTTTTTTCATCGTAACAGGAAGACAGTATGCACAGTGGAGAGAATGTGAACTTCAGAGTCAGAAATAGCTGGGTTTGAATCCCAGCTCTGCTACTTACAAGAATCCTGATCTTGAGTAAGTTATTTATTTCTCTGAGTTCCAGTTTCTGAAACACCTCAGATGGAAATAATAATGCCTATCTTGAAAGCTAACTGGGGATACTAGATAAGATCATCTTTGTATCCAAAGTGGTTCTCGGCTTCACAAACCCATAGGCACTTTGGAGTCTCATTCATCATCACAACACAGATTTCAGTATCTCTTGCCCAGTGCCTCATAAGGGGAGGACTTAGAGTTTATCCAAGTCTCGGTCACTTTTTGATATCCCTAGAGAGAGCTACCCCCCAAATATTTAACCCTCCAGTGCTTTCCTTCATCAGTATCCTCCGAGTCTGAAGTCTTTCTGGTGTCAGCACTGTGCTCCACCAGAAGGTCAATAAATGTGCTGAGTGTTGGCTTCTGCTGCTGTCCAAATGGAACACTCCAAAATAGCTGAGCCACTGTCTTTCCCTGAATCCTCACTGCTCTGAAGCCAGGATGAGGTCCACTCAGAAGGGAGAAGAGAGTCTCTCTTTCTCATTCTGTGCCACACCATGTCACCTGAGTCCCAAGGCTGCTTACACCACCCTGGTTTTCAGAGTCTCTTACGAAACTAGTTTCTTCACCCTTTGCCTGCAGCTTTGTTCTTCATAAGGCTCAAAGCAATGCACCCAGGCCATCGAGGCCAGTTGTGTGAACTTTCTGTACCTCAGTTTCCTGCTATATTAATACCTAGGGTTGCTGTCATCAGCAAATGCGTTAATGTATACAAAGCACATGTTGTAAGCACTACCTAAGTGTCAACAGTTATTCGAACTTTTATTATTCTTAGAATTGTTCTAGAATGTAGATCCTGGGAACAAGAGGAAATTGTTGGAAGAGGTTAAATGATGACTCAAACTATTTAATATTATTTAGTTGAAATATGAAAAGGAGATGGGACTTATCCTGTACCCCATGCTGGTATGGTTATCGCCAATCAGAAGATACAGTTTCAAAAAAATAATCAAAATATTCTGGGAACATAGAGGAAACATTATTTTGCTCTGGGGATGCTTAAGGGAGAGGATTCATGTTGGAGTTAGTATTTCCAAGAGACTTGGAAAAATTAGTGTGACTTTGAAAGAAGAGAAGATGAGAGGGTAAAGCCAGACTGATGGCAAGTCCTGACTATAGAAACAGGCATGAAAACCAAGCACACTGGAGAATGGTGAGGGTGCATTGGGCTCTGAAAGAGGGAGAATAGTTAGAGCTCCAGCTTGAAAACTAAGCTGGAATTTTAGATGATCTGGAACAGCGTGCTCAGACGTTCAGATTTGTTTTTAAGGGAATGAAGAAACACTAAAAGTTTGTTTTAATTGGGCCTTTGACCATTTTAATATTTTTCAACAATGCTCACATTCAGACATTGTGTTTGAAAACCCTAAAATTGCTTCTGATGTTCTAAACTTAGGTGCTGTACCCCATCCAATACATTACCTTTCAACGGTGGTGCTCGCTCTATAATTTACGTCAGCATCTTAGCACAGAAATTGAAACAAAATTGTAGTTTTATTGCCTTTTACTCATTATTTTACAAATAGAAATATTACCCCAAAAGTGCTGACCTTAGTGATAACAAGCAAAGATCTCATGAACTTAATAAACTCGAGATAAAGATGGGAATCATTAGGCGAAACATAAGGACTCATTGAATCTAAACTCATTGACTACACTAGTAATTAGGAAGGAAAAGAACAAAGTAAAAGGATATGCATGACATGTTAGTTATACATTTTTAACAACCCTGTCTAAAAGGTGAACTGTAATTAGCAATTTCGGATCAATCTTTCATCCTCCAGGAAGAGATTTTCCTTATAATCCATAATTCCATTGGTGGCTTGCACGTATTTGACTTCGGTAAAATTTCAGGAATATCACCATGTAAGAAAAGAGAGGACTACCTGAAGCTAATGTTTTAGAATGTTAACTTGAATAGGTATGTGGCTAAGGGGAGAAACGATCTGGGTAAGGACAAAGCCTTTGTTAGGACCCAAATTAAAGATGGTGAAGATCTAAGGCAAAGGCAGAGAAAATGAAAGATTTCATAGAAGTTGTTCAAGGAGATAGAAAAGAAGGAGACCCTCCTGCGGTATCTCTCTACTGCCCTGTGCTTTCAAAGTTTAACTCACGCCAGTGGTCAAAGGAAAAATAAAGGGCCCATCTCCATTTTCACAGGGCAGGCAATAAAGTGTACACTTGGAGCTAAGAAGAATTAAATAAATAATGGGCACAATTAGTAATGAACATCTAACAAAAATATACAGTAACAACTATAATTGATTTTAAAACATTCCCTTTAAAATCAAGAACAGGACAAGGATTCTAGCTATTGCCACTCCTATGCAATATTCAGCTGAAGGACCTAGCCAGTACAATAAGAGAAAATGATACAAAGCATATTAACATTGCAAGCAAAGGAAAGAAAATTCTAATATTTACATGAGAAACATAAAAGAGAATATAGGGGTGTCTGGGTGGCTCAGTCAGTTAAGTGTCTGCCTTTGGCTCAGGTCATGATCCCAGGGTCCTGGGATCGAGCCCCTCATCGGGCTCCCTGCTCAGCGGGAAGCCTGCTTCTCCCTCTCCCACTCTCCCTGCTTGTGTTTCCTCTCTAGCTGTCTTTAAAGAATATAGTAAATAATTAGAAAATTAGAGTTTATAGAGATTTTAACGGAGGCCGCCAGACTGAGGGCTCATATTTTTTAATTACCTTTATATGTTGTCCTTTTAAATAATTTTCAAAGGCAATTGGAGCTTTAAATATTTGTCTGTGGCACATTTCAGATTCATGCTACTAAAGCTGGAGGAAATACTCTGAGTATTCCCCACAGACATAGAAGTTCATTAAATGTCCTTTAGTACACAAACACACACACACAAACACACACATATATAGAGTGCCCACAAACATACAAATAAACACAAAAAGGAAAGAACTTGGAAAATAGATTACATTGCCCAGGGGACCATGGTCTGATTTTTATTTCATCTGGATATCTGATGCAGTGCTTATTGTTGTGGCTGAGATTCAATATGCAACTTTAGCATCCAATGAATATTCACTGAGCACTTGTCATTGGTCAGTCAATCTTTTAAGATGCCCTGAAAATAGCTATAAAAATATAGGCTAAGTCCTTGCTCTCTTCAACTCTCTTTAAATTGGAGAAGCACTGAGAAGAAAGTAAAACTGAATGATATAGTAAGAGTGTCTTAGTGAGCTTAGTGCAAAAATCCTTCTTCCAACAAAACAACTCAATGCATATTGGAGTGTTATTATCAGTCTCACGAGTTTACATTCTGGTTACAAAGCTAAATTTGATAAAGCATCCCTTGCCCAAATGTACAGTCCAGTTCATCACTTTCGGGATTACAATGCCTAATGGGCTCTTGAATAAACATACTTGGGTTGGAAGACTTGGCCCACCACTTATAAGCTGTTTATGAGGCCTATAAAATGGGGATGATAATAACAATGACAATACATATCTCAAAACATAACATAATGTATAACCTCATAAGGTGGTCATCAGGATTAAATGAAACCACATTTGAAGTGCTGAGTAAAATTCCTAGAAGATAGTATTCAATAATTACTGAAGATGATAATGATGTTTTATTTTTATTAAAAGCCATATGACTTGAAACACAAGAAACCATACAACTTGAATCCTATCAAAAAACATGCAGCCAATCCAATGACATATCTATCTAGTAGGTATTGAGCTGGCTGAATGAATTTGTTGGTCTACATCCAAATAAGATCTAAAGGGATCTTCTGTTAAAGAAATCATTAAAGCTAGGGAAACAGAGTTCTACATGTTCCTCACCATTGGGTGTAGGCTGTCCAGATTTAATGGAAACGCATTTGTGGGCAAGTTTACATGGAACTGTAGTTTAGATCTACACAAAACTATGCATTTTCAAAGCATGCTTTGCATAGGAAGAGGAATGAAATAAATAGTCTAAAAAGTTCTTTCTCGATGGAAGGATTTGGATGGGGATTGCTTTTCTGTTTTTAATCTTTAGAAACAGGCTATAGTAGTATTCTCTAATAGTACCTTAGTGATATCTCTAGCCCTAGACAATATTCTATATAAAATATAGAATCATAGAATTGTGGCAATGGGCTGAGTCATTTTACCTGTCCAGAAGTTCTGCCATTCCTAACCCCACCTAGATTTCCGTTCTAGGAGTTTTCCTTTCCCCATTGCATATGGTCTTGGTGGGAAGTAGTTTCTGCTTTCTATTACTGAGTCATGGGGAATCAGAGAACCTCTTTCCATGCCCCTGTGCATGTAGTGGGTAGAATGTGATCTAAGCCAGGCTAATGAGATGCTCTCTCCCTGGACCTGAGTAAAGGATGCAAGGATATGAGTTAGGGCCAGAGGTTATTCTTTACCACTATAGGGGTGACAAACTGCCTAAATTCCTGTTGTACGCCATTCCATCTGTGAGCCCCAGATGTGATCCAAGTAAACCCTTTTGCTTAAAATAGCCACAGTACATTTTTGTTGATTACAGTCAAAAACTGAATTTTATGTTGTTTATTGGAAGAGCTCCTGGAAATTCTATCTTAGGAAAAGATATAAACAAGGTAAGTGGTCACCTGGAAAACAGGGTTCAGAAACACCAACCCTGTCCCTGTATATCCATCACTCTCCCAGGAAGATTGACAATGGATTTGGAGCACACAGTGTTTTATCAATAGAGGGGCATTCAGACATCCGCATGTATGGATTAGGGTCACTGCCTTGGGAAAGGGAAGTCACACGCAACAGGGAAAAGAAAAATCAATTCTCAAAAAACAAAACAAAATTTTTTAAAAATGCTAAGCAAAAGGTATAAGATATGATAAAGGATTTTTATGTTCCAGAAGCCTGGCTTTTCCTTTATGAAATTCAAATTGGTGTATATAACCAACAGAATTCAGAAGAATGCATATAAGCCAATTTTTCTACCCTAAAGTTGCTTTAAAAAAATCAGAGCTGAGTTAGGAAAAGAAGAGCCTGCAAAAGAGCAGTAGAACACAGGTTGGGTAGTTTTCTGAAGGAGCATCTCATGCCATCTTTTCCATATTGTCTCAATTCCAAAAAAGATTTAGTAGGATCAACAAGGCAGATTATATGTTCCCAGGCTCTGAGGGAACCTAAGGAGGCGGAAAACCTTCTGTGATTTTCACATCAGGGGTGGTCACAGCAGAAGAGTAGACAGCACTACAGTGTTAAGGCAGAAGATCCCCCAAGCTTTTATGGTATCAGAGAGAATCAGAAAATTTTTCTGATCCTCAGAAGAGTGCAGGAGTACCCCGGAGAAGATCAACTTCTCTTAGGAGCCAAAAGGATGGAGTATGCACGGACCCATGCCTGCAACAACAGATGAGAACTTGCCTTCTCCACAGATGCTAGTAGATATAGATGCCAAAACATAAAGAAGTTTTATGGAGGTGAAATACATTTCAGTGGATGTCAGTCAAATATCTGATAAAGGTCTTCTGTGTTTACTTGCCCAGAATCCATCACTTTCCAGTTCTGCTAGAAGTACGTCAGTTTTCCTTTGGAAAAGCCTTCCTCTCCATTCTCTCTATATTGCTCCTGTGAGACTGACCCCACCCTTTGGCTCTAGATGTTGGGGAGACACTCAGGCACAACAGATCAGAGTCAAAGAGATTGGTTCCAAAATGAGTTCCTGACAATCCAGAACAATAAGTTATCTTGAGGTATTTTCACTACAGTTATTGAAAACTGTGTTGGTATGGAGATGCTAATGGTCATCTGTTTGTATTAAGGGAAAAGCTTGCCTAAGAGAGGAACCAAAGTAGAGAAAGACAGAGAGGGAGAAACATAAACTATCCTGAAGTCATTATTGAAGGTCTGGATGATCCAGTTCTGCATGGATCAGATTTAGCTCTTGAATATGTTTTGATTATAGGCAACATTTTTTCCTATTGTTTAAGTGAAATGTATTCACTTGTAACCAAAAGAGCCATAATAGAAATAAATTCTCTTTAAAAATAAAATCAAAACTCCTTAGCATGACCTTCCAGGTCTTATATCATCAGCTCCTTCCCTGGCTCTCCAACTTCTTACTGTGCTCTCACCCTTCTTCTCTAACAAAACTCCACATATACTAGGTTATTCTCCCTCATCCTTCTGGCTCTCCTCTCTGTGCTCCACATGGCTCACTCCCTCTCATCCTTCAGTCCCTGGCTCAAATATTAAAGAAAGCTTCTCTAACCAAACCTGTTTCCCCATCTCCCCATCTCAAATCTCATTTCATCACCCAGTTTATTTTTTTGTGAAAATTATCAGTATCTGAAATAATTTTGTCTATTTAGTTGCTTACTTTTTTATTGTCTCCCTTCTCCATCTAGAATGTAAATTCCGTGACGGCAGGTACCGTATCAATCTCAAGCACCCCACAGTGCCTGACCTTTGGTAGGCATGTAATAAATATTACTGGCACAAATCGGTGAATTTCATTTTTATATTCAGCAATTCCATAGTGCTTACTACAATACCAGGCACTGCCCTAAGGATTTTCTAATGATTTATTTTTTATTTTCATAACAATCCCATGAAGTTGGAATTAGTATTACCACTATTTGACCGACCATGAACCTGAGTTGCATGATGGTTAAGCCATATGCCCAAGTGGGAGAGCTAAGTAAGGTTCACACCTGGCAGCTGGTTCTTGGGTTCATTTCTCTCATCCTCTGTGCCATGCTTCCTGAATGACTTATTGAATGATTTGATAAACAGATTGGCTACTAGGAAATTGATCATCTCTAGGTGGGCTGAGAATGTCCAGGTATGAATTTAAAAAGCAAGTATTGACCGTGGAATCCATGACTCAGCCCAGATAGTAGCCCTGAGAGGTCCAGCCTCACTCCCTTTACTGCTGTAGCAGCACACATGCTTGAGAGAGTTGTTAATTTGCAGTGGTGAGTTATGAGTGCTTATAAAATATTTTATATCTATTTAATATTGTTATATAACTTTGGTCGGTCAAAAAGATACCAATTAGTTCATTCATGGAGAAAGATTGTAAAGGCTCTTAATGAAAAAAGACCTCAAAGGCATATTTTTACCATCTCTTATGAAGCAGCATGACGTTTTATAAAATTTGATCAACTATTTTATAGTTACTGCTATTGAATTTTTGTAGTGTACTTCAAATCCTACTCCTAAATAATTTTACAGTCTTTATGATCTGACACTACTGATCATCTAGTAAAAGGCGAAAGATTTATACGATCTGAAGAGAAACCAGAGTATACTACTGATCATCTAGAAATATGATTAATCATAATAGAAAGGATGTTTCTCGTTTAATCTTCAAAGCCATTTTTATGTTAACCAACATTAAAATCTGTGAGTATATTCATTCTTTCCATTGAGAACATTAGTCTTCCCTTGTTACAGACAACTTTTTTTTTGTCCTTCTTTGGGTAAAACTTAATCCAGCTGAAATGAGTTGCAGCTGTTGTACAAATTCATATTTTTATACTGATAGGAAGCAGTCAGACATTTCAACTATTCAGTTTTGTTTAAAAGTAAGTTAACAGTTCAGTTCACTCTTTAGAAGACACAGATGAAGGAATTGTACAGGAATGTGTTTGTGGCCAACTGAATGTTTGTGATTAAAAATACTTATGAAGGCAACATTGCTGGACTTGAAAAAAGTTATAAGGTCCTACAGCCTGGGAGAAATTCATTGAGGGAGAATCCACTAATGTTTGAAGTGGTAGCTTTTGACCTCTGGCACTGGTAAATACCAGCCAGTGATGCACGGGCTTCACTTCTAAATGACTAACTCTTACATAATTTCCTTTCCTTAACAATTCCATGAAGTCTCCAATTTTTAGAATTACAGAATCTGACATAACAAGATAAACTTTGGTACCGGGTTTCCCTAAACACTGACCACTTTCTCCTCATATCTCCATTCCTGACTCAGAACCATATTGATTTCCTTTCCTGGGGAATTAGAAAGTATTAGGAAAATTAGTATTCTGTACATTTTCTCTATCTCAGATTTCCCAGTAGCAACTCATATCTTACCTAATCTTATGAAATAGTGGTTAAAGGCAAGAACCTGCGGTTAAACTGATTGAAGTCGGAATCCAACTAATGGAAGTCTGTTTGAAAGCATTCTTGCCACTTAATAGCTATCCAACTCAGGGTGAGTTAGAAAAATCTTTTAAACCTCAGTTTATTCATCCCAACAAAAGGGATATTATTGCCTACTTCAAAAGGGGCATTAAAGAAGATAATCTATGTTTAATACCTATTATCTAATAATTCGTTAACAAAAATACCCCAATAGTCACAGAAAATATTAAAAGCTTAACTTATAATCAAACATATATTTGACTCCAGCTCCCATCAGCTGGTAAGAGTCAGAACTAATTCAAATTAATTTAAGGAAAAAAAACCCCAATTCATTAATAGTAATTCAAAATAATACTGGGGAGTCTCATAGAACCCCAGGACAAGAATGCCACTGGGTCTCAGGAAGAACTGGAAGAGGAACTTCACAGCCAGCTGGACTCCCCTGTCTCTCATCTATTCACCTTTCTGACCCCCCACTTGATCCTTCTTTCTTCCTCTCTAGTCAATTCCCCTTATCTTGGCCATATGGTGGAAGTTATGACCATTACCATCTCCCAAGGGTTATAGGGTCAGACATTCGAGAGGGAAAAATTACTTATCTCTTTACATGCCGTATCCAAATCTCTGAGGAAAAGCTCTGTTAGTCCACTTTGGCTCATGAGCCCACAGCTGGTCCAGTACCTGAGGACACATTGCTCCTTGCTACAATCCTGTTGATGGGAGGGGTTAGTGGTAGGAAGGAATGATTCAGTTTCTAAGGAAAGGAGTTTCACAGGTGGTCATGAAAACCACCAGCCTTCTCCAACTCTGTCCAGCTCTCTTCTCACGTCGGGATATGTGTATTTAGGAGGGAGAACTCCCTTCTCCCTGAGTGATTTCTTGGTGATCCTGGCTGCCATTGTTGTTGATGCCATTCTATTCTCAGGCATGGAACCCTTCTGCTCTACTTATTTTAGCACCACAGCAACTGCCACGGACATAACTTGTAGGTTCTCAAAAGTGTTCATCTGACCCATGTGCCTTAATCTCTCCTCACCCTAATGGATTATAGAATCTCGGCACTTAGAAGTGAATTTAGAAAACAGAAATCACACACACACACACACACACACACACACACACACACACACACATTTTAAAAATGAGAAAACTGAAGCCCAGATAGGTAAAGACCTTAGCTAATATCACATGGCAAATTAATAAATCAGGACCAGAAGCCAGGTCTCTAGACTTATAGACTAATCTTCCTAAACTAAGTTAGGTATTCTTGTTCACCATCACCATTCATGATCCTGTTCTTTCTCCACAAGATACAGTTGTGTCTGGGTCTGGGCACTCTTCAATAAGAGTAGTTGCCTTTTCCAACCATAATTATGACTTTGCTGATTATATCTGACTTCAGAAAAAGCAGCTGCTACACATGGCTGTGAATTTCACTTGCTTTTAACTTAGAGGCAACCCTGCTACCTGAAAGAGATTTTAATTACAGATCATAATCATTTATCTTTGTTATTCATTTTTCCTTCATAAGTTCCTTATTATTAGAACATATATTAAGAAGCTAAGTATCCCATTAATGACACTTTTGAAAGATATTACAGGAGAAGACAGCAAAAAATGTATAATTGTGAACAGTTTGATGACATCCTGAGGCTTATTATGAATATTATGAATATGCTTGTGCTTTGAGGTAATCTGCCCATTTCTAGAGGGAAAGGGATCAGTGGATCCTGAAAAAAAAAAAAAAAAAACACTTATAGAGAGGTCTGATGGGAAATTCTTTCATCTCTTTTTGGTGATTCTCCAAATAAGCCTAAATATTATATATTTGTAAAAAAAAAATTCCTCTGTAATTACTATCTAATGTCAGATATTTCCAAGACTATGTCATGATGTACTGAGCTTCACAGTTACTTGTTTATATTTTATATATACTTCCTATTGACATAATGCCTGTATATTTTTCCTCCTCTCATATATAGTTCATATCTATTGTTTTTGGATTCTCAAAATAGTACTCTAATTTTTTAAAAGTCACCCCTTTTCCGCTCCAGTTCATGTGGTTCTATAGAAGATGTCTCTACCCTTAGATCCAAGGGGTGGCATGTAAACAAGATACGGCCAATTAGAGCACTGAAGTCACCTGGCCATCGTGATGGGCTCAAGAATAGCATGTGTCCCAATCACAGCCAATGAGACTCAATTTTAAGACATTTGTTGGAATCACTGGGGAGAATGCTGAAAAGATAAATTGTAAGTTGAAGCTGGTGGCAGCTGCCAAGAAGAGTCTTTCTGAACCTTGAGCCAACACAGAAGAAAGCCAAAGTGAAAGAATAGAATAAGATGGAGTTCAGTTCATATTGTTTGAGCCTCTTGATCTAGCCATATATGAAGTTTTTTTTTAACTTAAGACAGTTTTAATTAATTTCATCTTTCACAGTGAGAAGAATCCTAACTAATTCTATGTAAAAACTTTTACTTTTACAAATCCATATCTCATATAAGCACTCTTTAGTGTATCCACCCTAATTGTAGAAAAGTAGAACTCTTTGAAAAGAGTAATTGGAAACAGTACAAGATTCCAAGGTGCAGGATGTCATGTTTTCCAAAATAAAAAGACCAATAATTAATAATAGTGGGTTGATACAAGAATTTGATTTTTTAAAATTTTATTTTATTATGTTATGTTAATCACCATACATTACATCATTAGTTTTTGATGTAGTGTTCCATGATTCATTGTTTGCGTATAACACCAGTGTTCCATTCAATATGTGCCCTCTTTAATACCCATCACCAGGCTAACCCATCCCCCCAGCCCTCTCCCTTCTAGAACCCTCATTTTGTTTCTCAGAGTCCATAGTATCTCATGGTTCGTCTCCCCCTCTGATTCCCCCCACTTCATTTTTCCCTTCCTACTATCTTCTTTTTTTTTTTAACATCTAATATAGTATTTGTTTCAGAGGTACAAGTCTGTGATTCATCAGTCTTACACAATTCAGTTTAAAAAGTAAACTGTAGTAATCAAGATGGGAGATCAGCACACCTTAATGAAGGTGGAGAGGAAGGAATGAACAATGTAGATGTTGGAGAGAAAAAACATCAGTGCTTAGAAATAATATTTACATTGTTTTTTGGTGATAAGGTAGCATGATTTAGTGCATTTGGAGACTGGATGGGAGGTGGCAATCATGAAAGTAAAGTTCACTGTTCTAACTTTGCTGAGTTTCCTTTGATTTGACACCAACACTGCTAGTTTGAGGACTCTGGGAACTGGATTATAGGTAGGTAAATCCATTTCCATGTGTAGAGAAGGTAGGTTTACTGAAACTAGGAGGAATCAGTTATGCTGTGGCTGATAGAAATTAGAACACAGGCCCAGGCTGGGATGGCAGGAGCTCACAGAAATTGTGAAGAGAACTGAATAGAACATGCCATGTAGAATCTTAAAAGGTAGGGGAGGTAAACTGGACAAGGATATACCTTTTCTGTTTTACCCATATATCAACTAAACGTAATGTTCTAGCCCATGGCCTATGTTTTTAAGAGGCTACCCACATTGTTACATAAATCAAGAGAAAAAAATATTGGAATTCTTGAGTTCTACTTTAATGTGAATCTAGCCATTATATAAATCAGCTTTCTTCATAATCCTCTCCTTGTTTGTTTGTTTTAATAAAATAATGTGGCACTTGTAACAACACAGATGGATCTTGAGGGCATTATGCTAAGTGAAAAGTCAGAGAAAGACAAATACTGTATGATCTCACTTATATGTGGAATCTAGAAGCAGGGATACCCCATGATGACTATAATTAGCAATAACTGTATCATATACTTAAAATCTGCTAAGAGAGTAGATCTTACATGTTCATAAGATCTTCACAGAAGAAAGGAAGAAAATGGTAACTATGTGAGGTAATTGATATGCTAATTAGCTTGAGTGTAGTGTTAATTTCACAA